>NW_022631120.1:1762768-1876299 GCF_010015895.1 Lontra canadensis | reverse complement strand
ATATATATATATATATATATATATATATATATATATATATATATATTTTCCTGTGGGATTTCTACCAGGCAATTTCTGGATTAGAGGATGTGTACTTAAAAAGTATTGGTAGTTGCCAGGTTGTGGCACCAAAAAAAAAAAAAAAAAAAAAAAAGTATTGGTAGTTATTGTTAAATTGGATCCAAAAAGAGGCTAGCCATTCAGAAGCTCATCAACAGGAGATTGGAATACCTCTTCCTCATATCCTCTGCAACACTGGATGTTATCAGTCTTAAAGTTTTCCCATTCTGCATACTGAGAAAATTGGCATTCCCTTGTTGATAAAAACCACGTGTAGCAAACAAGCCCTGCTAAGTCTGGGCAAGGTTGATTTGTGCTGTAGGAGTCAAGGCTAATTGTTTCATGTCTGTAAGAGTGAAATCAGAATAATGTTTCTCCATTAGCGTAGGCTTTTAGCAATAGTCTTTGAAATATCTGGCCGGCAGTCAGGAGCTTTGGCATCCATCATCTAGGAGCTTTTAGAAATGCAAATCCTCTGGTCCCACTTTCAGCCTATTGCCTCAGGAGTGGGGGCAGTGGGATGGGGAGAGCAGCCATCTGTGTTTTTAGCAAGCCCTCCGAGTGCTTCTGCTGTACTGTCAAGTTTGAGAACCAGCCACCGATGTGGAAAAAGCAGGTTGGGCAGGAGAAGCAAATGAGAACCCCGTAAGTTAAGGCAAATATCATTTTTAAAAGACAGTTTTGTTTTTTTAAGTTTAATTTATTTAAGTAATCTGTACATCCAACGTGGGTCTCCAACTCATGACCCTGAGATCAAAAGTTGCATGCTCCTCTGACTGAGCCAGCCAAGCTCCCCAGAAAAGATAGAGGTTTGAGTCAACAGTCAGCTCAGTGTGTGCTCAAGATTGTGGTCTTTACTCCCAGCTCCAAAAAGTTGATGCTTTCTTTGCGTGTGGTAGCAGGGCTGCAAAGGCAGTTAATGCTCGGATGTGCAAAGAAAACATTTTCTCAAATGGACCCCGTCTTCATTTGTGGAAAACTTTGGCTCTCAGGGTGGGGCAGGCCCGGGAGGGGAGCCATTGAAATTCATCTGCTGACAGTTTTCAGTCTCAGCTGACATCAGGGGCTGCTTCCCCTCCTTGCTGTCCGGATGTATGTGCCTCCTGGAGCTTGATGGCATCTCTCCTGTAGGTTGCCATTCTGATCCCGTCCCTCACCCGGCGCCCACTGAATGTCTGCTGGTCTAGTGTGTCCATTCCAGGTGGGTCACTGCCATTTGCCTCTGATAACACTGTCTCAGCACTGTGGCCTCTTTGCTCTCAGGCCAGTCTGTATGCCCAAATCTCTGTCCCCATTTCCTATTACCTAGCTACCTCCCCTCTCACTTTGGTGCTGGACGTAGAGCGAAGAAAAGTATGTTTCTTCTAGGACTCAGCATCTTGGAGGCTGTGCCTGGAGAGAAGCAGGTCCCAAGTTCACCCCCATTACCCCACGTGTAAGTATCTAAGAGTTACACATCAACCTAGAAAACTACGATGGTCTTCCTGGTTGACAAATACACCTTATGACAGATTTGGAAAAACAGCGGGTCATACAAATAACTGTAAATAACACAAATCCATGATTAACTTCATTTTCCACCCTAGGCCGTGATCTGGTGGTCACCGACCTAGAACAGAGTTTGCTGCGTGCAAAGCTGTCTCCCTGGGGTGCTGCTTGGCCAGTCCTGGCTTCCTGCAGTCCCTGGGGAGATCCACAAACTAAGCATCAGCTTTCTTTTTTTTTTTCTGTTTATTTTTTAAGCAAACTGCCCAGCGTGGAGCTTGAACCCTCCATCTCAAGATCAAGAATTGCATGCCCTACCCACTAAACCGGCCAGGTGCCCAGCTTTCTCCTCTTAGAGGGGGTGTAGGAGCAGCTCCTCTCCCGTCTGCACACACTCTATCTGAGACACCACACGGTCTGAGTCAGGCCATCTTTGCTTACCTGTCCTCAGCCTCTCGCTACACGTTATCACCCTTTCAGGGAAAGGAGCCGGGAAGTGGGTTCAGTCAGGAGCACCAGGATCTAGAAAGGGGCCCCACCACTTCCTCATCTTACAGAGGGTTGGGATGGGGTCCCCTAAAGTGTGGGGGGTTTGATCTCGGCGGGACTGGCAGACCACCAGCCCCCCGTTCATGCATGTCAGGTCCTTGGGCATCCTGACACCTCTCCTCCCATCCTCTGCCCCTGCCTTCCACACCATCCCAGGGCCCGGGGTCCCAGAACTAGCCCCCTCCTGGGTCCTCTCTGCAGCTGACTTGTTGTGTTTGTTCATTGGACTTGTAGGAAATCTGGGAAATCCTCTCCTATGTGACAAAAGCCTGGCTTTCGGAATCTCGTTTTGCTATAACCTCAAAAGCTGCGCCTTTCTTCCCCTTTCTCCATGCAGAAATACTCTAAACCTTTCAAGGCAAATGAGTGCCTCTGGGGGAACAGGAAATGCCGAGGCAAATGCATTAAAATTTTTTGGCATTGGCTAGAATGCAGGGAAGAGGCGACATCAGCGTGCTCTGTACTTTCAGGACACCGCCGTCCGTCCAAGCCACCCCACATTCAAAAGGTCAGAGGTGGGAAGATCAGGTTTTGGGGGAGGGGAGAGGGGCAGGGGGGAAAATAGCTATTTGTCATTTCAGGGGGCTTGAACTCACAATCTTGAGGCAAGGCCGTGAGTAAGCAGGTGAGGCCTGGAGGACTTGCCTGGAAGGAGATTTGCGTGTCGTTTGCTCTCTTTGTATTTATGAGGCGTTTATGTCAGGTGGCTTTAGAGGGAGCAGGGGAGGATTTAGGTCAGTCTTAACCACACACCCCTGCTTAGCCGCACTCCCGCTCCACCAGCAAGCACACACCCCAGAATACCTGTGTGATGATGGAGTTCACCCGTGAATAGCTGTGTGAGAAACCTACAGAACCTGGACACGGGGAGCTGCAGGAAGCGCGGCTGGGGAAGCCCCAGTAAGTCCCCTGGTGCTGGAGAAGGGGAGGCTCGGTGGGAAAGCAAAGATGGAGTGCAGGTCCGCAGGCTGGGGGCACAGCGAGACCCACTGGCAGAGGGCATTTGGGCGGGACAGGGCGGTGTTTCATGCGGAAACAAGCACACGCTTGTCTTTATTAACCCATGTCCCTAAAAAGCAAGCATTGAGACTGCGTTTTCAGAGCAAACATATTATCCTAAGGGGTGAGGGGAAGTTCCCTTTGTCAGAAAAATGCTCAGCTCATAATGGAAAAAGAACGATGGGGATAAAAAAGAACCGTTCTGCCAAGGCTAACGCGGTCTAGGCAGCAAGCGTCAAAGCCAGTGGGAAAGAAGTTGGTGGAGAACCTGACAGTGGAAGGGCCAGTGCCAGATGCCCAAGTCCTTGGCCTCGGAGAGGACAAGCTGACATCGCCTGCCTCCAGATGAAATGCTCTGAGAAGTAAGAGTCAATAATAAGAAGATAAGAAGTTATCTGTGAAGTATCGCTAATCCCAGAAGGTGAGACTAAATATTCACCAGTCTACTAGATCTAACCTCTCCAAGGGGAAAGTAAAATGGCCCCACACAGAAGCCATCAGCCACACCCAGAAGACAGGCAGGCCATCCTCAAGACAAGCCTGGTTTCTTCAGGTCAGTAGCATAAAAAATATGGGGGATCAGGGATGAGGTCGGCAGCTCTAGATTAAAAGAAAGTACAAGAGACAGCAAGCAAAGGCAACATGTGGGGTTTGTGTGTGGGTCTTAATTTGTACAAACTTTTTTTTTTTGTTAAAGATTTATTTATTTGAGAGAGGGGGAAAAAAAAAAAAAAGAGCAAGGAGAGAGGGAGAGAGAGAGAACCTCCAGCAGATTCCATGCTTAGCCCAGAGCCTGACTCGGGGCTCTATCTCACAACCCCGACATCATGACCTGAGCTGAAATCAAGAGTCAGACACCTACCTGGCTGAGCACCCCCAGGCGCCCCTGTACAAATTAACTTTTAAAAGATGTTTCTTAGATGGTTAGGGAAATTTGGTTGTGAACTAGATCTTAGAGAATATTAAAGAATTTTTAAATTTCATTTGTTGTGACAACTGCTTCTTATATAAAAATTTTCTCTTATTTTAGAGACGTATACTGAATTTGGGTTGACAAATTACAAACTTTGCTTTATTTTTTTTTAACATTTTATTTACTTATTAGAGAGCACACACAAGTGGGGGAAGGGCAGAGGGAGAAGCAGACTCCCCACTGAGCAGGGAGCCTGATGCAGGACTCCATCCCAGGACCCTGAGATCATGACCTGAGCTGAAGGCAGACATTTTTTTTTTAATAGATTTTATTTATTTATTTGACAGACAGAGATCACAGGTAGGCAGCGAGGCAGACAGAGAGGAGGAAGCAGGCTCCCCACCGAGCAGAGAGCCCGATGCGGGGCTCGATCCCAGGACCCTGAGACCATGACCTGAGCTGAAGGCAGAGGCTTAACCCACTGAGCCACCCAGGCGCCCCTGAAGGCAGATATTTAACCGACTGAGCCACCCAGGCATCTCCAGAACTTTTCTTTAAAAAGACTGTGGGGTGGGGGCGGGGGGAGGTTCCTGGGTGTGCAGTTGGTTGGGTATCTGACTCTTGGTTCCTGCTCTGGTCTCCATCTCAGGTCTGGGATCAGGTCCTGCGTTGGGCCCCGTGCTCAGAGGTAAGTCCACTTGGGACTCTCACTCCCTCTCCTTTTGCCCTTCCCTCCCTCATGTGCTCCTACATGCTGTCTCTCTCTTCAATAAGTAAATCTTTAAAAAAAGAAAGATGGGGGGTGGTGCCTATGTGGCTCATTTGGTTAAACATCTGCCTTCACCTTGGGATGACCTCAGGGTCCTGGGATCAAGCCCCACATTGGGCTCCCTGCTCAGTGGGGTGCCTGCTTCTCCTTCTGCCTTTACCCCTCCCTGGCTTGTTCTCTCTCTCTCTTTCTCAAATAAATAAAATCTTAAAAAAAAAAGACTATAGTGGGGTGTGCCTGGCTGGTTCCGTTGGTGGAGCATGAAATTCTTGATCTTGGGATTGTGAGTTTGAGCCCCATGTTGGGTGTGGAGACTACTTAAAAATAAAATCTAAAAAAAAATAATAATAATAATAATTAAAAAAAACTAGTGGGACTTACCTCCAAAGCTTTTTATTCAGAAAACTACAGTAGAGACAAGAATCTTTTTTTGTTTTTTTAAGCTCTGTGGGGTACACCTGGGTGGCTCAGTGGGTTGGGCCTCTGCCTTGTCTCGGGTCATGATCTCAGGGGTCATGATCTCAGGGTCCTGGGAGTCCTGGGATCGAGCCCCGCATCAGGCTCTCTGCTCAGCAGGGAGCCTGCTTCTCCCTCTCTCTCTGCCTGCCTTTCTGCTGACTTGTGATCTCAGTCTGTCAAATAAAAAAAAAAAAAAAGTCTTTAAGCTCTGTGGGCAATTTTGATGAGAAGCCGGGTTTAGGATCACTATATTAAATAATTCAAAAGGTTCCCTCTAACAAGGAGAGTGTATGGCCTTAAGGTGACCTCAAGCTCATAAATGCACTGTCTTTTAAGATATTGGTCGGGAACTGTGGCTTTAGGAGGCTGTTAAGTTTCTGGCAAAAGGATCCCTTTTCTGGAAGGGGCATCAATAGTAGGAAGCCTAGAGATTTGAAAAAAGAAAGAAAAAAAGAGAGAGAGTAAGGGAGTGAGGGAGGGAGGAAGAAAAAAAAAAAAAGAAAGCTCAGCTTTCGATTTTCCACTTCAGGCCTCATTGGTCTAGGCTGTGTCCACCACTGGAAAAGGAAGAAGCTGTTATTGAAAACATTTCACGCTGGAGGTTGACTCTAGGTTATTTGTCAACAGAAAACACCTCTCTCTCTCTCTCTCTCTCTATTTTTTTTTAAAGATTCTATTTATTAATTTATTTGACAGAGAGAGTGAGAGAGCACAAGCAGGGGGAGCAGCAGAGGGAGAGGGAGAAGCAGGCTCTCCTGCCCAGCAGGCAGCCCAACGCAGAGCTTGATCCGAAGACCCTAGGATCATGACCTGAACTGAAGGCAGACGCTTAACCCACTGAGCCACCCAGCCACCCAGGCACTTCTCTTTTATCTCTGAATACCTCAAGGATGAAACCGGCAAGGGTAGGAACCATGTCTAAATGGAAGGTGTACTTAATATGTGAACAGACAAATAGAGTTTCAGGAAACAGGGCTCTTAAGCATCTTAACCACCAGGAGGCAAGGAGATAGGGGACAGCGTGACAGAGCTCTAAACCAAATGATTTCGGCTCCTGTTCCTTCAAGGGGAACAGACTTGCATTACTGTAGAGTCTAGAGGAGCCCATGAAACTCATTCCAGTTTATTAAAACGAGGTTGCATTTAAATCCTAGAAGATTACAAAGTGGGTTCTAGCTGTTGAATGTCATATTTATGAGACACGAATATGCCTCTTCCCTGCTCATAAATATATAATAACATAAAGCAGGTTATCTATTCAATGTTGAGAGCAAAGATGACTTATCTCTGGGCCGTGCTTTCCCCCCCACAGTTCTGCAACAGTGTATTTGGGGACAGAGAGAGGGTGGTGGGAGGGGCATCAAAGAAGAGGCTTGCTTGTGTTAAAAACAAATGTTTTCCCTCCTGTTCCTTCTTCTTTTGTAATATCGTATCTCCTTTCGCTTATGGTTCACTGCTGTCGGAAGAGAGCGCAGAAATCATCAGCTGGAGACACAGCTAAAAACACTATGACTTAAGGGGAATTTCTAATTTCAGAGGCTTCTTTCCTCACCAGCAGACTCTCGATAACGTAGCAGTGTGGGTGCAAACACAGGAGAGGGAAGGACTTTCATCTCTTCCCCTGAAACGCACAGAATAGGAGGAGACTGGAGATGGGATACACTCGGAGGAAAGTGAGTGTTTCTACCCAAACCAGCACAACCAGTGGCTGCTTCAGATGTCCCCATGCTTTCCACACAGCAACACGCCTCTGTCTTCTCTGTTTTTTGTTTGTTTGTTGTTGTTGTTGTTGTTTTTGTTTGTTTTAGAAAAGGTAAACAAGCATGTCAGAAAAGTTGTAAGCAGGGCAGGACAGAAGTCAGTGTGGACAAGAAGGCCCCCAGGGCCCCTGGCTGGCTCAGTCGGAAGAGTTTGTGACTCTTGATCTTGGGGTTGTGAGTTCAGAGCCCACATTGGGTATAGAGATTACTTAAAAAGAAAATCTTTTTTAAGAAAGTCGGGGAGGTGCCGACTGAGGTGGCTCAGTAGGTTAAGCGTCCGACTCTTGATTTCAGCTCGGGTCGTGATCTCAGGGTTGTGAGATCAAGCCCCAGGTTGGGCCCTGCACTCAGTGCAGAGTCTGGTTGGGATTTCCTCTCTCCCTCTCCTCCTGCTCTCTGTCTCTCTCTAATAAATAAAATCTTAAAAAAAAAAAAAAAAAAAAAGACCTCCCTCCATTTCTTTTCTAGAAATAGACCTGAAAGACATAACCAACTATACACACTTTCTCACAACAGTGACCCAAAGACCAACGACCTCAGCAGAAATTCAAATTGGCATTCATTTGACATAGACTGGCATTTTCCTATGCCAGAGGGATATCTACTACTTCATTAGGAGAAATGGCCAACCTAATCATCTTGGTTCTGTTTTGAGAATGGACAAAGAAATGACTTAAAGGACGCTGGGGTGGCTCAGTCGGTTAAGCATCTGCCTGCAGCTCAGGTCAAGATCTCAGAGTCCTGGGATTGAGTTCGGCATCAGGCTCTCTGGTTGGCAGGGAGCCTGCTTCTCCCTCTCCCTCTTCACTGCTTGTGCGCTTGCTCGCTCTCTCTCAAATAAACTCTTTAAAAAAAAAAAAGAAAAAAAAAATGACTTAAAATGACACATAAAGCCGTAACTATAATAATGAAGCACTAAGAACTGGGAGGTTCCAGAATGAGATTCTGTGTTTTCCGTCCATCATTCCTTGGCCGCCACCACATGACAGGGTCTTGCCACTTTGAGGGGCAACAGGGGCCGCTACGAAAACCACCACAGGCCGTGATGAACTCAGCAGCACTGGCAGAGATGATTAGGAGTTGGGATTTCAGTCTCCAAACACTGAATGCTGAAGGAGAGGAGGCTGTGGGCCACACATGCTAACAGCCCCTGTCAGCGGCTTTGGGCAACAGGAGGTGTTGCAACACTGGGGGTTCTTAGCAGAAAGCCAGGTTATGGCTCTGATAGTGTGCACCTGCTTATTTGAACCGGCACTCTTTCTCCCTTTCCTGCCCATTGCAGAATGCATGGAAAATATTACTTGCAGCGCACCTGCCGTAAACCCAGGACGCAGCTTGTGGGCACAGCCCAGAGGATGTGGTGGCCCAGGTCCCACTGCGCACCCCTCCTCTCAAGGGCAGAAGGTCTCAGAGCTTAGCGCACACGAGGAGTCCATTCCTGGTGCTGGAGTCTGTAATGATTTGCTCCCTCAGTGAGGCCTGCAGGCCGTCTGATTGTAGAGTACCTGGGGCTCGTTAGAGACGGGACAGTCAGACCCATCAAATGTCATTTTATTTATCTTTTTTTTTTTTTAAATCATCTATTCATTTGAGAGAGAGTGAGAGAGAGCAAGCAGGGGGAGAGGGAGAGAGAGAGAATCCTGAAGCCAATTCCCTGCTGAGTGTGAAGCTTGATGCAGGGCTCAGTGTGGGGCTGGATCCCAAGGCCCTGAAATCATGACCTGAACTAAAATCAGAAGTTGGCAGCCCAACTGACAGAGCCACCCAGGCACCCCCACAGAGTGTCGTTTTATTTTATTTTTATTTTTCCACCATCATTTTAAAATAGCTCCTTAAAGGAAACTTGTGGATCCTGAAGTTGGAGAAGTGTTGGTCTACAGGGTAATGTCTAATGTCTGCCTTCTTTGCGTGCTCTGTCAGGCCCTATATAAGGAGAGCTAGGCCCTACGGACCTTCCCAACCTCGCCTTTGGTCATTCCTCCTCCCCAGCCGCATCACGGTGAGGTGTCGGTATCGCCGGAAGGCACTCTGCACTCTCTTCTTTGTGTGGTGGGTTCTCTGCCTAGAACACGCTTCCCTGCCCTTCTGAACACTTGCTCACTCTTCAGCTGTCAATTTATGTATTTATTTGGATTTTTTTTAATTTTTATTTTTAAAGATTTATTTATTTGACACAGAGAGAGAGGTCACAAGTAGGCGGAGAGGCAGGCAGAGAGAGAGGGAAGCAGGCTCCCCGCTGAGCAGAGAGCCCAATGTGGGACTAGATCCCAGGACCCTGAGATCACGACCTGAGCCGAAGGCAGAGGCTTAACCCACTGAGCCACCCAAGTGCCCCTCAGCTGTCAATTTAAAAGTCAGGCGTCACCAGCCCCAGCTGAATTAGGCAGAGCAGGACACTGGTCCCTTATAAAGTCTTCCTTCCACTTGCTGTTCCCACAGTCTCTGTGACTGTTACAGAAGGCATCATATTAGACAATAATCATCTGTTTACTATCTATTTTCTCAAGCAGACCGCGAGCTCTTGGTGTCAGCAGCTCGCATTTACTCATCTCTGAATTTCTGGGAGGTACCACAGCACATGGCAGGTGAAAAAGTCATGCTTATTGGATCCATCAATCAGGGAATCTTGCTGCCCGTGTCTTCCAGAAAACCATTTCCTCTAAAGGCCATAGCGTCGCGTATGATACATATAAATCAGTTAAAGATAATTCTGTTTGTACCCCTCTGATCTGTAGCCAGTTTCACAAAATGCAAAATAACATGTACACCCATTTCTTATCCCTCAAGCCAGATGTAAAATTATGGCCTCACTTTTCAAGACTGAATATATTTTAACTGTAATAAAGGTATTGCAAGGAGAAGTTACATCTCATCTAAATAAATTGCAGAACAAAAACATCTTCTGATAGGACCCCTACCAATCACCATTCAGTGCTTATTTTTCTTTTTTTTAAAACCTAAGCCTAAATATTGATCCTGGTTTTCTTTCTGTAAAGATACTAAGAAGTCCTTATGATAGTCGATCTGTATCCACCTTAAAAAATCACATTCTCAAAAAAATCATGTTCTCCTACTACGTCCTTTTTCATCCTCAGTAATTGTAAACTTATCTCCGCACACATCCTCAGCTGGGCTTCTCCACACACCGCTTTCTAAATCTTCATCTGGATACCTCAGCTGGATACACCATTCCTTGTGTTGGGGAGATCCACAAAAGGAAGATGTCACAGAAGACCAGTTTCCCCCCATAGCTGGACAATTATTGGCATAATTTACCAAGGAATTCCAGAATGGGAGACCACACCGTGTGCTGAATAAAGCCAGGCAGAAAGAGTTTCTTTCCTCTCCTGAGTTTAGGAAAGTGGGTGGGAAGGGGAAGGATGTGGACTCTGTCAGGAGATGATGTGGGCACCCATCTTTGAGAGGGAGAAGGGGACAGGGTGGTGATGGCAAGGACTCCAAGCAGAGAGAGAAGAGGACCCAACAGGGGGCCGCCCACCAGCCCTCAGAAAGCATGGAAAGGGAGGAAGTAATTTCAAAATGTGCAGAATAAAACTTGGCACAGATGACTGATTAAGAATCCCCAGTTTAGAAAATTGCTTATTTTAATGCAGAGACTTACTATTAAAAAGAAAGAAAAAGAAAAATCTCTCACATGTGCAGAATGGGCTTATGCGGAGCTCTGACCTGAGGTGGAGAGGCCCAATGAGTAAAGGTGGCTCCTTTTACCTCCCATAGGGACCTAGGGGGGCCAGAGAGTGTCTTCCAGACCTGGTTCACAGTGTAGAGGAGAAAGGGCTATGCTTTACTATCACAGGGTATAAGAAAATAGCACTCATCTCCCTTGTTCCGTCTAGCTAGTCTGTCCCCAAAAGCATACACAGAAAATTCCGGGCTGTCCTATCCCAGGAGCACCAACATATTTCTCAGACAGACCAGGAACCCCTGCGAAGAAAAATCTCGCTTCTCCCTTCCCCCTTCGCACCTCAGAGACACAGGAGTAAACTGTTATGCGGACCGTGATTTGGCTCTGTGTGAATACCAAAGACTTCTCGCCTTCTCACAGGAACTGGGCCACTGAATGTCAGACTTAATGCTACGCTAAGCAAAATAACTCAAGCAGAGAAAGACAATTATCCTATGGTTTCGCTCATATGGGGAACGTAAGGAGTAGCCCGGAGGACCGCAGGGGGAAGGGAGGGAAAACTGAAGGGGAAGAAATCAGAGAGGGAGACGAACCATGAGAGACTCTGGACTCCAGGAAGCAAACTGAGGGTTGCAGAGTCGGGGGGTTGGGTGGGGGTGGGGATGGGGTAACCAGGTGTTGAGTATTAAGGAGGGCACCCGATGTGATGAGCACTGGGTGTTATAAGCAACTAATGAATCACTGAACACTACATCAAAAGCCAATGATGTACTGTGTGTTGGCTAACTGAACATTATTATGATTTTTTTAAATGGATCTGGAAGGGCAAAAAAAAGAAAAAAAGAGAGAGAACATGGGCTTTAGTGCCCAGCCCGTCCCACCACCAAGTGAAACTGTAAGAAATCAGATGCAGCAGAGCCCCTACAGAACCAAGAAACACCTTTTCCTCTAAAGGGGATTCACCTACTCCTCAGGCTGAGGTGTCCACCCCCCCACCCCTGCCCCCAGCAAGGTGAGGGGCTACTGTCTGCAGGGACCTTTTCTCCCCTCTCCCTCCAGGCTTATTCATGCGTGGGCCAAGGCGCTTCCCCTCTTGTATTGAAATTACTTTTTTCTTTTTTAATTTTAAAAGACTTTATTTATTTATTTGGGGCACCTGGATGGCTCAGTGGGTTAAAGCCTCTGCCTTTGGCTCAGGTCATGATCCCAGAATCCTGGGATCGAGGCCCCGCTTCCTCCTCTCTCTCTCTCTCTCTCTCTCTCTCTCTGCCTGCTTCTTTGCCTACTTGTGATCCCTCTCTCTGTCAAATAAAAAAATAAAATCTTTTAAAAAATGTATAAAACGAGATTTTATTTTTTTATTTGACAGAGTGAGTGTGAGTGCAAGCAGGGGGAACAGCTGGCCAAGGGAGGGGGAGAAGCAGGCTCCCTGCTGCGCAAGGAGCCCCGATGTGGGATTTGATCCCAGGACCATGGGATCATGACCTGAGCCAAAGGCAGCGGCTCAACCAACCGAGTCACCCAGGCGCCCCTGAAATTACCTATTGCTACTATTATTTTGCTCCCCAGCTGCAGCACAAGGCCCTCCAGCAGGCATCTGAATCTTGCTCAGTTTCAGATTTCCATGCTTCCAATACAGAAAAGGGGCGAGTTCAGTTTTGTTGAATTGAATAGAATCGCATTCCTTCCAGTGCCAGGGCACGGCCTGCAGTGGTCCTGGGAAAGGTAAACAAACAGGGCTCCCCACCCAGCTCTGCCCTCACCCTGGCAGCTTCCAGCCTGCCCTTCCCTGTGTTGGACTGTGTTGGATCTCGTTACCGTATAACGCAGGAATCATAAAAGGTGCCACCTGGCTCAGCAGAAACAATAAAAACCGGCGTGTCCTTGTCTGGAAAGTGCCCAAAGCTCTTTAGAGTTGAGAGGGTGTTTGGTTCAGGGTTTTCATAACAAGAGGACGGCACATCAGCCAGCCCAGGCAAATCTCGGAGAGGACAGGACTTACGTCTTGGTTTTTTTTTTTTTTTTTTAAATAAACTTTCTATTTAGGGAGTTTTAGATTTGTAGAAAAATTACAAAGATAGTACCAAGGTCCCAAATACTCTGCATCCAGTTTCCCCCTTTTTTTTTTTTTTTTTTAAAGATTTTATTTATTTATTTATTTGTTTGACAGACAGAGATCACAAGTAGGCAGAGCAGCAGGCAGAGAGAGAGGGGGAAGCAGGCTCCCCACTGAACAGAGAGTCTGATGCTGGGCTCCATCCCAGGACCCTGGGATCATGACCTGAGCCGAAGGCAGAGGCTTAACCCACTGAGCCACCCAGGCGCCCCTCCCCTATTTTTTATTTTTTTTAAAGATTTTATTTTTAAGTAATCTCTACACCCACTGTGGGACTTGAACTCACAACTGCAAGATGGAGAGTCACACACTGTACCAATGGAGCCAGCCAGGCACCTCAGTTTCCCTATTATTAACATCTGACATTAGTGTGGTAATTTGCTACAATTAATTAACCAGTCTCAGTACATTATTACTATTATTCTTTTTAAGATTGTATGTATTTTTTGGACAGAGACAGCGAGAGAGGGAATACAAGCAGGGGGAGTGGGAGAGGGAGAAACAGGCTCCCTGATGAGCAGGGAGCCCAATGTGGGACTTGATCCCAGAACCCCAGGATCATGACCTGAGCTGAAGGAGCCACCTAGGCGCCCCTCAGTGCGTTATTATTAACTATATTCTGATCTCCTTGGGTTTTACCCAGTGTCCTTTTTTCTGTTCCAGGGTCCCACAAAGGACAACATCATCTTACACTTAGTTAATCATGTCTTCTCTTGGTTGGGACAGTTTCCTGACTTGTCTTGTTCCTGATGACTTTGACGGTTTTGAGGAACGCTGATCAGGTATTTTGTAGAATGCCTGTGTCTAACGTTTTTCTTCGTATTAGAGGATTATGGGTTTGGGGAGGCAGATCACAGAAGTCCATTTTTTATCCCTTTCTCCTTCTTAAAAATCCTGTGTCAGTCCCAACTCCCCACCACCTCCCATATTTCCTCTACCTTCCCCACCCCCACAAAAAGCTGTTATTGCCTTGAGAGTGCCTGATAGGACCAAGGAAATGAGGTTTGATTCTAGTAGGTATCCTGAGGAGTCATTCTCACCTAGCTGGATATCCCTAGCAGGAGTGGCTCCCTCTGAAAACGATTTCTCCTTAGAGCCACAGACCAGAGGCCCTTGTGGGCTTTGGACAGTGAGCTTAGCTGAAGGACCAAGCAAAGGCAGGAGGCCTCTGGCATAGAGAACAGACCTGTTCTTGTGGTTGCCTGGCCTGGTGGAAGACACTAAGCCTGAAGGATTTTATCATCTCTTGTGAGCAGTAAGACCCTGGAACACAGAGCAAGCAACAAGTGATGAAAGTATGGCCCCCGTCAGAGACGCACCTGGTCCAAGAACCATCCCTACTGCCTTGGCAGTTCCTGAGGCCTGAAGAAGAAAGGCAGGACGTGGGGAGGTTATGAATATGACAACTCCCACAAAGTGACATCAGAGCTCCTGGCTCTGATGCCGCCTCTCCCTGGGAACTTTGGGCCAAGTCATCCCACCGTTAGCATCTCTGCAGGGGGCACGTAACAGGACATACACCCCTCAGCGAATTCTGCAGAGACCCAGTTGATGGCATGTGGGGGCCGGGAGCAGGGGGTCCAGAAAGGATTTTCCCCGCCCAAAGGTGGTTTTATTAAAGCACGGGTATAGGACCCGTGAAAGAGCTGTGCTTTGTTTGTAAGGAGCGACTGATGCTATGCTTTTAAACTTGGGGTAGAGATAAAGGAAGTTTCCAACGGGATTGTCATAGGTTAAAGAAAACTTCTGCAGGACCCTGGAGGTTGGGCTACTGTCCAGCTAAGGTTGCCTTTTGCCTCCAGCAGAGCATCAGCAAGAAGGCAATTTTGAACTCCTCGAGGAATGTCCTGTTCTGCCCGTCTCAACTGTTTGTCCATGGGCTGGCTGCAAAGTTGTAAGGAAACTTAATTTTTGTCTACATTTCTTTGGCCTTTGTTCTCCCCATCCATAATTTCTTAAAATAGTGCATGACCCATAGTGAGCACTCATGACATAGTAACCATCATCATCATTATAACCTGATGATCGGAATGGAAATAATTTGGCAGTCATCCTAAAGTTCGAACTCTAAGGCCCAGAAGTCTTCTAAATAAACTAGCTGAATAGACAAAATTCAGATTTCTGGAAAAGAGGAAGCCGCTCTCTTAAAAAAAAAAAAAAAAAAAGTCTCTACTTACACCCACCTGCACACCTGCTGGCAGATGAAAGAGACGGAGGCTTAGGGTTTCTCCAGAGTGTGGCCGGGTTAGACTTCCTCATGTCCCCTCCCACATGCTTTAAACTTGGAATTATGTTCAGAGGGCAGTTAACCAGGGCTGAGTACGCTGCACTGTGTAGGGCTGTGAAATGGAACCAAGCCACCTGGCCCTTACTGGAACAGTGAACTTGGACGTCAGACCCCGAGGCACCAGCGAACCAACCTGCCAATGTAAACAATCTCCAGCCTTCACTCCATCCTAGAGCTCTGGTAAGGAGAGGAGCTGTGGTTTCTGAAAGTCGCTCCGTATCATCTGTGCCACTATTTACTTATTTGTCTGGGTATATAATTTCTTAATTTATTCTTTAATTTCCAGTGTAATTAGCATGATGAATTAGTTCACCTTGTTAATTAACAGTATTACACAGTTTCAGGTGTACAGCACAGTGAATTGACAGTTCTGTACGTGACTCAGGGCTCATCGTGGTACATGTGCTCTTAATCCCCTGCACCTGTCTTCCCCATCCTCCCATCCTCTCCCCCTCCCCATGCCCTCTGGTAACCACCAGTTTGTTCTCAATGGTTAAGAGTCAGTTTTTTGTCTCTTTTTTGCTTTGGTCATTCGTTTTGTTTCTTAAACTCCATGTATGAGTGAAATCGTATGGTGTCTTTCTCTTACTTATTTTACTCAGCATCATACTCCCTAGATCCATTCATGTTGTTGCAAATGGCAACATTTCCTTCTTTTTACGGATGAGTAATATTCCATTGTGTAAATATCTATATCTATATCTCTCTGTATATAGATACCACCTCTTCTCTCTCCATTCTTCTATCGATGGACTCTCAGGTGGCTTCCATATTTTGGTTATCGTAAATGATGCTGCAGTAAACACAGGGGGTGCATACATCCTTTAGATTAAGTGTTTTCTTATTCTTTGGACAAACCCAGGAGTGGAATTACTGGATCATGTGATAGTTCTCGTTTCCGTTTTTTGAGGATCCTCCATACTGTTTTCCCAGAGTGGCTACCCCGGTCTGTGTTCCCACCAGCAGTGTAGGAGGGTTCCCTCTTCTCCATGTTCTTGCCAATGCTTGTTTCTTGTGTTTTCGATTTTAGCCGTTCTGACAGGTGTGAGGTGGTGGCTCTCTGTGGTTTTGATATGCATTTCCCCGATGATGATTGCTGTTGAGTTCTTTTCATGTCTGTTGGCCATCTGGATGTCTTCTTGGGAGAAATGTCTGTTCATGTCTTCTGCCCATTTTTTGATCAGATTATTTGCGTTTTTTTGGTGTTGCATTGTGTAAGGTATTTATGTATTCTGGATACTAACCCCTTATCAGATCTATCATTTGCAGGTATCTTCTCCCATCTGGTAGGTTGTCTTTTTGTCTTGTTGCTTGTTTCTTTTGCTGTGCAGAAGCCTTTTATTTTGCAGTCCCAGTAGGTTTTTTGTTTTGGGGTTTTTTTTTGTTTTTTTTTTTTTTTAACAAGTCACTACACTGACGTAAACAAATTTTGATGTCTACTCTACTTTCTTTTTTTTTTTTTAAAGATTTTATTTATTTATTTGACAGACAGAGATAACAAGTAGGCAGAGAGGCAGGCAGAGAGAGAGAGAGGAGGAAGCAGGCTCCCTGCTGAGCAGAGAGCCTGATGCTGGGCTCGATCCCAGGACCCCGGGATCGTGACCCAAGCCGAAGGCAGAGGCTTTAACTCATTGAGCCACCCAGGCACCCCTTGAGATTATTTTTAAATAATCTCTACACCAAGCACGGGGCTCAAACTTATGACCCCGAGATCAAGAATTGCATGCTCCGTGCACTGAGCCAGCCAGGCCCCCTTCAGTAGTTTATTTTTTATTTGGTTTCCCTTGCCTCAGGAGACATATCTAGAAAAACATTGCTACCACCAATATCAGAAACATTATTCTCTCTCCTCTCTTCTAGAATTTTTATGGTTTCAAGTCTCACATTTAGGTCTTCAATCCATTTTGAGTTTATTTTTGTGTTTGGTATAAGAAAGTGGTCTACTTCCTTCTTTCCCATGTAGCTGTCCAGTTTTCCCAGCTCCATTTATCAAAAAGACCATCTTTTCCCCATGGTACATTCTTGCCTCCTTTATCATACATCAATTGTCCATACAATCGTGGGTTTATTTCTGGGCTCTCTATTCTGCCCCATTGGTCTGTGTGTCCGTTTTTGTGCCCATCCCATACTGTCTTGATGACTACAGCTTTGCAGTGTAACTTGAAACCTGGCAATGCGATACCTTCAGTTTTGTTCTTCTTCTTCAGGATTGCTGTGGCTCTTTGGGGTCTTTTGTGGTTTCATACAAATTTTAGGGTGTAAAGCACTTTTTTTTTAAGATTTTATTTATTTATTTGACAGGTAGAGATCACAAGTAGGCAGAGAGGCAGGCAGAGAGAGGAGGAAGCAGGCTCCCCACCAAGCAGAGAGCCCGATGCGGGGCTCGATCCCAGGACCATGAGATCATGACCTGAGCTGAAGGCAGAGGCTTTAACCCACTGAGCCACCCAGGCGCCCCGAGTGTAAAGTACTTTTAATTGAGAAGTATTACCAAGGTTCTGTTAACCTCTTTGCCCTGGTCTCTGCCGCTGAAGAATATGACAGGAAACAAACGCAGTGATTTCTCCTCTTCATACGCCCCTTATACTCCAGATGTTGTCCTGGTGCAAGTGAATAATAATAACAGAGGATTCATTGAGCCCTCTGTGCTCCTTACACTGCTAAACTTGTGTTAATTCACTTAATCCTCACAACTCTCTGAGCCCCGTTCTTTTTTTTTTTTTTAAGATTTTATTTATTTATTTGACAGAGAGAGATCACAAGTAGGCAGAGAGGCAGGCAGAGAGAGAGGAAGGGAAGCAGGCTCCCCGCTGAGCAGAGCCTGATGCAGGCCTCGGTCCCAGGACCCTGAGATCATGACCTAAGCTGAAGGCAGAGGTTTAACCCACTGAGCCACCCAGGCGCCCCTCTGAGCCCCTTTCTATCATAAGACTCCTATTTGCACAGAGGAATAAGCCAAGCCACGGAGAGGTTAAATGAATTGCTGAAGGTCAAAGACCTACCCAGTGGCTCATTCGGCAGGGACTAGGTTTAGTTGCAAATGAAAATAAAAACTCAAATAACAGGGTTTAAATGGGTGGATGGGAGTAGGCAGTACAGGTTTCCAGGTTGAATAAGTCACGAGGATGAAAGGTGCAGCATAGATAAGACAGTCCATGGTGTTGCAATGGCGTCACACAGTGGCACATGGTCACGATCCTTGGGAGCGTAGCGTGTCTAAAGATGTCGAATCGCCGCGTTGTACACCTGAAACCAATATAACGTTGTGTGTCAGTGACTTGCAAGGCTGCAATGGCAGCCCCGCCATTCTTAGAGACTTAGGTTCATCCCTCTTTCTTCTCTGGTCATCCTGGAGCATGACTTCTATCCTCTGGCTCTCCTCAGGAGTCCACGCCGGGGATTCCCTGGAATGCCAGACATCAGATGGGTGTGTCAGTCAGAAGAGAGGGAAGTAGGGGCTCCAGGGCTGGCTGCTCTGTGGAAGATGTGACTCTTGACCTCAGGGTTTTGAGTTCAAGCCCCGCATTAGGTGTTGCGTTTACTTTAAAAAATTACAATAAAGTAAAATATTTGTTAAAAAGGGGTTGCGCGCCTGGGTGGCCTAGTCATTAAGCGTTTGCCTTCAACTCAGGTCCTGGTCCCAGGGTCCTGGGATCGAGCCCTTCATCGGGCTCCCTTCTCAGCAGGAGCCCTGCTTCTCCCTTTCCCCCTGCACGTGTTCCCTCTCTCACTGTCTCTCTCTGTCAAATAAATAAGTAAACAAAGTCTTAAAAAAAAAAAAAAAGAGGGGCACCTGGGTGGCTCAGTGGGTTAAAGCCTATGCCTTCTGCTCAGGTCATGATCTCAGGGTCCTGGGATGGAGCCCTGCATCGGGCTCCCTGCTCAGCGGGGAGCCTGCTTCCCTTCCTCTCTCTCTGCCTGCCTCTCTGCCTACTTGTGATCTCTGTCTGTCAAGTAAATAAATAAAATCTTTAAAAAGGGAGGGAAGAAGCAGCCAAAAGGACTTTCCAGGAGCCCCGCCTAACAACTTCCCTTGACATCTCACTGGCCATACCTACTTGCAAATAATGCTGGGAAATTCGTTTTGTTTTTTATATAGGGCACCTTCATCAAGGTTCTGTAACCAAAAAAGGGGGGAGAGAAAAAATTTCAGACACGTGTATCGTAAAATATAATTTCTTACACTGGAACTGTGGTGTTGGTTGGCAGGTAAAGAAAGGGCTGAGTTACCGTTTTTATTTCCCACGTGTGGCAGTCACTTAGAAAATCAAACAAAGGCGATGTCCACATTAGAAGAAAAAAGTCGAAAATTTACTAAGATTTCCAGTTTCCCCTTGTCCACAGTTTAGAGTTATAATGAATGAGATTTTTTTTTTATGAATAAGCTTTTGTAATCTCATAGTATTTACATGTTGTGTAGGCTCTTAACAATTAAGATTAAAAGCAAGACAGAATGGTATTTCCACAAAATAATTTCCTTCCATATTGTTATTCTGAAAATTTTGTTAAAGATTTATTTATTTATTTGAGAGAGAGAAAGAGCAGGGGAGGAGCAAAGGGAGAGAGAGAGTCTGAAGCAGATTCCCTGCTGAGTGTGGAGCCCAGACGGACCTGGGGCTTGATCTCTAGACCCTGAGATCATGACCTGAGCAGAAATCAGGAGTTGGCCGCTCCTTTGACTGACCCACCCCCACTTCCCTTTTTATTCTGAAATTTTAATCTGAAGGCTTTTTTTTTTTTCCTCGAGACATTACTCTCAGACTTCCCTTTCAAAGAGTAAATGTCCAGTATCAAAGCTTTCATTTGTCTTTCAAGGAAAGAAAGGAAAAGAATATTTGAATTAGCTGTTTAGAGGATTTCATAATCAGATTTGATACAATACTTGATAAATGGTCCAAACCTTTCATCTGACCTCAGTTCCTCCAGTTGTAGATAAAGTCATTTGTTCCTTGAAGAAATACATGTGTTGGATGCTTTATATGTGATGATCATTGTCCTATCATCGTTAACAAAATAATGGATTAATATGTAACAGGTGGTTTAAAGTTTGTTTCTCAGGGTGCCTGGGTGGCTCAGTCAGTTAAGATCTGCGTCTGGCTCGGGTCATGATCTCAGGGTCCTGGGATTGAGCCTCACATTGGGCTCCCTGCTTAACAGGGGGTCTAGTTCTCCTTCTTCCTCTGCAGCTCCCCCTCCCTGCCCCACTTGTGCTTGCTCTCTCTCTCTCTTTCAAATAAATAAATAAAAATATTAAAATAATTAAAGTTTTTCAATGACAGCTTTTATGGTTTTATGGTTAAATTTTTTTTTTAAGTATGCCTTTTTGGGGCACCTGGGTGGGCTCAGTGGGTTAAAGCCTCTGCCTTCAGCTCAGGTCATGATCCCAGGCTCCTGGGATCGAGTCCCGCATCGGGCCCTCTGCTCGGCGGGGAGCCAGCTTCTCTGTCTCTCTCTGCCTACTTGTGATCTCTGTCTGTCAAATAAATAAATAAAATCTTTAAAAAAAATAATAAACTATGCCTTTTCATACAGATAAACCAAATTTGTGACATTACGAAAAAAAACTTTAAACTCTGTTTCTGGAATCATGAGGTGCAAATATTTCAACTAAATATACATTACACATAGCAAAACGTATTAGGGATCTTTGTACATAAGTGTCCATGAAGATAAATATTAACTATTTTTTTGTTGTTCTTTAACATTCTTTTCTTTTCTTTTTTTTAAATTTTTTTCATTTATTTCTTTTCAGTGAACGATTTTCTTTTGTAAGAGCAAATGATATGCTCTGAAATGCCTTTATGAAATACAGTGCTTTCTCTCTAGCAAGTTGGTGTAACTCTACAATGGATATATTTGCAGAAAACGTTCTTCTCATTTATATTAATGTAGTCATATTGCTTCCCTAAGGAAATATTTATAAATATTACTCCTGCATTCCACAAATGTATTAGGAAGAAAATCAGAGCGGAAGACTCCATTATGATGGAAAAATTATAAAAATGTTTCCCCTGATAGAATTCAGAATTGTGCATGTCTCAGTAAATTAAGAGACATGAGTTCAGAGTCAGAGCCTCAGGCCATGGCTGCGATGTCCTAAGTTGTCTTCAGTTGGTTGCGAATTCTGATTACCTCCTGACCCTAGACAAGCCCTTCAGACCGTTGAATTGTTCCCCTTTTGTTTGCCAGGGCACAGCCTGCGTGGGCTGTGGGAGGAGCCTCAGAGCGCTTGAAGCTTTGGTGTACCAGTTAGAGACCTATCTAAACGTGTGGACATTGGACTCCCTTTCCGTTGAAAGGGAGTCAGTATGGCAGATACACGAATGCAGCCAACAGGTTCATAAATATACTTCTCAACATGCTTTCCCTGTGGTGCCCTTGATCTTACCCAGACAAAGGTGATACATTATTTTAAATCTATACCGTAGCTCCTCCCCTTGCCTTGGCTTATAGTTTGGAGAGAGCTGAAAATGTGCCTCCCTCTTGGCCAAAAGGTTGTCCTTCCTGCTCCTCAAAGTCAGTGTTATTTTTATCGTGTCCCTTCCTTAGCATTTGTTTCTACTCTGCAAATTCCTTCCCAGCTATTTCCCTCCCCTATGACAGAACAGCAAGCTTGAGCCCCAGCAAATACTTCAACCCACAAATCAGCCTGTATCGTGGTGTTCATATTCCTCGTTTCAAAATAACAGAGGTAGGAACCGTGCTCTTCGTTGAGGAACCCCAGGACAATAAGGAGATTTTTAATATATACGTTGGTGGCAAAATAGAACAAGAGACACGCCTTGTTATCTTTCGCCAGAGCTGGTCAACTCCTTGTCTGATAATTAGGGGCCAATCCTATACTGATTGATACCTCTTCATATACCCTGTCTCCTCATCTCACTGCCATCAAAAACAATACCAGATCAGAATCTGGGATCCTATAAATCATTCCTCCTCCTTCCTCCCCGTATCTTCCCTCCCCCAACACTCACAGAGCAAAACCACCTTCTAAAACAAATGAAGGACACCAGGAAGAGATCCCAGCGACCCTCCATTTAGCTCATTACCAGCACCATCTCTGGCTCATGACATCTCAAAGCAGCAACGCACCTGAGAGCCTTCAGGATGGTAGAAACATTGATGCTGGGCTATGAAGCTGAAGGACTGACACAAAGTGGATCTTTGCCCCAGGAAGATGACTGAGGTACCGGGAAAAGTTCTTCAGCCTCGCAAAGAGTACACTTTTGTGGTAGTCACACCACACGATGAGAGAAGCAGAACAAAGAAACTAAAAACGGAGTATGTGCCTAAATTATTTATGACGATGCCGCAGCTGTATTGATCAGAGGCAGTTTCCTCTCTCAACCTCACCTTCCCTGTACCTCCAGAAGCGGCCACCTGCTCCCCCAAAGCATGACGCTGCAACGTGGATGCGTGGCGGTGAGTGGTGGGTTACTACTGGTCAGGACCTTGGTCAAGAGAAGACTGGTTATCCAGTTGAGGTCTGCTGTATCTCATGACAAACAAAACAACGATCTCTTCGCATATCTCATTTCCTAGGAGAGAAATGGTGTCTCGTTTCACAGCGGAGCCTGCAGGAAAAAAAGGTTCTGCCCTCCCTGATCAGATCACATTACCTCAGCCTCCAAAAGCCTAATACGAAATTGAAGCTTTCAAATCAAGAGGGCATTTGCAGTCTTAAAAACCTTGTTTACCGTGTTCACTGCTGAGCCCACGTGGCCAGAACACTGCCAGGCACACAGTAGGTGCTCAGTCTTGGTTAGGGAGTGAGTGTTGTAGGTGTATCAGGATTCAGGCAATGGAGGCCGGGTGCCCAACAGCATGTGGGAGGGAGTCGTTGGCTCCCCAGATAGCATGGGTGGGCCATTCTAGGCTTCCCCCTGGGTGAAGTCGTACTTACTGCCATCTGAGATTGAGGGTGAATTTAGGATATGTGCACACAGTTCCAGCTTTGCCATTTGGGAACTCTAAGATGAGGATTCATCCTTTGCCCTTAAAAAGACAATCCCAAGGCAGTTTGCCCCACTCTTTGGGCCAAAGATTAGGTGTGATAAACTTCTGGAAAAAAAAAAAAGAAAATACTAGAAGATATAATATCCTTTTCACCTCAGGGAAAAGGGACTTGAAAATAGCTCTGTTTTGTTTTGTTTTTTAAGATTTTTTTTTTTCAGGTAATGTCTACACCTAATGTGGGGCTCGAACTCACAACTCTGAAATCAAGAGTTGCATGTTTCTCTGACTGAGCCAGCTAGGCACCCCCAAGAATACCATTCTTAATGCTGCTGAGATAATCAGCACTTCATTTAAAAAAAAAAAAAATCCAACTCTAATATAGAGGATAAAAAAATTGGTAGCTGACCAAACTGGATCATTACCAGAAGAAATTCTAAGGATTTGTCCCAAATCAGTATTGAAAGCCATCTAGGAAAGGCATATGGTGATATATCCATTACAGACAACTTTGGTCAAGGTACTACCTTTCTGGGGCGCTTGGGTGGCTCAGTCAGTAACATCTGCGTTCAGCTCAGGTCATGATCCCGAGATCCTGGGATGGAGTCCACATAGGGCTCCCTACTCAGTGGGGACCCTGCTTCTCCCTCTCCTTCCCACTTGTGCTGTCTGTTGCTCTCTCTGTGTCTCTCAAGTAAACAAATAAAATCTTAAAAAAAAAAAAGGTAACTACCTTTCTTCCTAATAGTTAACATTTTATGAGAGTAAATTAAAAAGCTCATTGTTAGAAGAGATGGAAATGTTCGGTAGGCATGCCAAGTTTTCTGACAATATATAAATCAATCAAGAGAGTACTAGAAATAATCAGGTTTCAGCAAGAGCCTACAAATGGCGTCATTCTTAGATTTTAGAGAAGATGAAAGGTAGAGCCCATACAAAGGCCTCTGTCCCTCCCATCCCAAATTCCTGGAAATAGCAGGGGTTATTATTATTTTTTAAATTCATAACAGTACAAGAAAACAGAAACAGATACCCTGAGGGGGCCAGAAATTATTAGAAGAAGTCCCTGAAATATGCCAAGCAGATGCAATCTTAATTAACAGAGAAAGTCCACTACCTAAAGATGGGAATTACTTCAAATGCGCTCCTGGCTTAGAAAGGGCAGATACAATGAACAGGAAGAGCCCTAGGCTACCAGAAAGGGATTAGATGCAATGAATGTGAACATTAAAGCAAAAACGCTGAAGAACATGTTAGTACATCAGATTCAGTAACGTGTTAATAGAATTCTATATGCTAACCAAGCAGGATTTATGCCAGGAGAGGTTCCATATTGAAAAATGAGACTAATGTAATTAACTTTATTACTAGATTAAAAATGGAAACCCTGTAATCATGTAAATAGATGTCCCAGAAAACATTTGATAAAATTCAGCACACGTAATACAAAATTTTTTCGGCATTTACTAGGAATAGAAAGAACCCTTTTAACCTAATACAGAATATCAATCCAAAATCCTTAAGCCAACAAATCTTCAGCTACAGAGAATTGTTTCCATTAAAGTCAGAAATAAGACAAGAAAGGATGTCACCACTTCGTTACCCAACGTTATGCTGGAAGTTCTAACAAAATAAGACAAGGGGAAAAAAACCTCTAAATATTATCAAAGAATAGAAAAAAATGACCTAGAGATATATTCAGGAAGTACTATTGTCTTTTTAAAGAATTCCAGGAGAATCAACTAACCAACTATTCGAAATAACTAGAGAACACAATAAGGTAACCAGAAGCAAGATAACAGAAAAAAATTCATAGCCTTCCAAAAAAAAAAAAAAAAAAAAGAAAGAAAAGAAAAAGAAATTCATAGCTTTCCAACATGGTAGCAATATCCATGTAAATGCCATTGCTTTGGACGATTCTTAAGATTTTTATTGGGATTATTTTGGATTTACAGCTTCACTAAGAGATTGAAGGCGTTCATGGCTAATAGCTGTCTTACAAGTCATGCTACAGGCAGTCTTCAGGGTAAAAGGAAATGCTTACAGATAACAAGAAATGATAAGCACTGGAAGTTATAAACTTGTGAGTAAACTAATTGTTTCTCTTCTCTTAATTTCTTTAAAGAACACAGAGTCTTTTGTTAGGTTTTATAAGTGATACTTGTAACACTGTTCTGTTGGGTTTATAACATATATAGATGTGATAAGTGATATTTAACGAAGGGAGGAGGGTTAGAACCATACTGTAAAGTTACTATGTTTTACCAGAATTTAAGTCAGTATTAATCTAGTGTAGATTGTGATCAGTTAATATTTTTTTAAAAGATTTATTTACTTATTTGTGATGGGGGAGAGGGAGGGAGAGAGTCCCAGGCAGACTCCCCACTGAGTGTGGATCCCGTCACGGGCCTGATCCTACCAACCTGAGAGCATGACTGAACTGAAACCAGGAGACAGATGCTTAACTGACTGAGCCATGCAGGCGCCCTGTGATCAGTTAATATTTATATTAAATTCATACAGTAACTAGTAAGAAATGAAAATGTTAAAAATCACCGGAAGAATGGGACAGGCACACAAAAGAAGACAGGAAAGGAGGAACAGCAGAACAAAGACAAAAGAAGCCAACTTCATGTAACCAATCCATGAACACTCTACCAACTGCAGAACACACATTCTTTGGAGGCACATGTGGAATATTGCCTCAACTAGATGATATTCTAGGTGAGGGTCAATAAGTTACAGCCCCAGAGCCAGCCACCTAAATATTTAAAACATTTATTTATTTATTTATTTATTTATCTATTTATTTGACAGACAGAGATCACAAGTAGGCAGAGAGACAAAGAAAGAGAGGAAGGGAAGCAGGCTCCCTGCTGAGCAGAAAGCCCGATGCGGGGCTCGATCCCAGGACCCCGGGAACGTGACCCAAGCCAAAGGCAGAGGCTTTAACCTACTGAGCCACCCAGGCACCCTTTTAAGACCATTTTTAAGCATACAATTCAGGTGTCATTAATTACATTCATAATGAACAACCATCACCATTAGCCAAACCCAAAACTCTTTTATAATCCCCAACATAAATGCTGTCCCCATTAAAGAGTAACTCCTTATTCCCCACTCCCTCCAGCGCCTCTAACTGACTTTGTATCCCTATGAATTGGCCTAGTCTAGATATCTCATATATGTGAAATCATACAATATTTGTGCTTCTGTGTCCATCGTATTTCACTTGGCATAATGTTTTCAGAGTCCACTCATACTGTAGCATTTATCAGGAGTTCATTCCCACTTTATAACCAAGTAATATTCCGTTCTATGTATATGCCACATTTTGTTTACCATTCACCTAGGATCAACATTTGGGTTGTTTTTATGTTTTGATTATTGTAAAAAAAAAAAACAACAACACAGCAGTGAACGTTTGTGAATAAGTATCTGGGTTTTGTCTTTGTTTGTTTGCTTTTTTAAGTATCTGTTTGAGTCCCTGTTTTCAATGCTTTGGGTTATACGCGTAGAAATGGGATTGCTGGGTTATACGATAATTCAGTATTTTAACTTTCAGAGGGACCCCTAAAGTGTTTCCCAGGATGGCTCCTCCATTTCACATTTCCACTCACCGTGGGTTCCAGTTGCTCCAAATCATCGCCAGGCACTTTTTTTCCCCATTTTTATTTGTTTCAATTACAGCCCTCCTAATAAGTACATGAGGTGGAATCAATTGCAGTTTCCATTTGTATTTCCCCAATGGCTGATGATGTTGAAATCATTTCATGTGGTCCTTAAGCTGCCTGTTTTTGTAAAGAAATGTTGATGGGAACGTGACCTCACCCACTGGTTTACCTACTGATGGCAGCTTACATCCTGTAACTGCAGCGGTAAGAAGTCAAAAAAGACTGTAGGGCTGCAAGTATAAAATGTTTAACTGATATCTCACTCATTAAGAAAAAAATTGCTAACTCCCATGGTAGACTGCTAAAAAACCTCAATATATTTTAAAAACACTGAAAGCAGATTTGCGTGGGTGGCTCTGTTGGTTGAGGGTCCAAATTTTGGTTTTAGCACAGGTTATGATCTCGGGGTCTTGGGGTGGAGCCCCGTGTTGGGCTCCTGGATCAGCTGGGAGTCTGCTTGTCTCCCTCACCCTTTGCCCTTCCCCCCGCTCATCTCTCTCTCTCTCTCTCTCTCTCTCTCAATCTCTGGAATAAATAAATAAATCTTTAAAATAAAAACACTGAAACCATGTAAGGCATGGTTTTTCAAAACAGAATTAGATTAGAAATCAATACAGAAATGTGGGAAATCTAAAATATTTAGAAATTCAGAATTATTTGGAAACTAAGCAACATATTTCTAAATAACCCATGGACCCTTGTGAAGAAATGCCAAAGGTAATTTAGAAAACATTCCTAAGGGGCAAAAGAAAAAAAGGAGTGAGGGAAGAAATAGGCCATAAGTGCCTCTTAATGATGGAGAACAAACAGGGTCGATGGAGGTTGTTAAGTGGAAGATGGGCTAGATGAGGGATGGGTATTAAAGAGGCCACTGAAATAAATACTGAAATAAAAACGTTTTTAAAAGATTTTATTTATTTGAGAGAGAGTGAGTGAGAGAGAGAGAGAGAGAGAGAAGAGGGCATGAGCAGGGGAAGGGGCAGAGGGAGAAGCAGGTTCCTCTGCAGATATGGGACTTGATCCCAGAACCCCAGGATCATGACCTGAGCCAAAGGCAGACACTTAACTGACTGAGCCACCCAGGTGTCCTAAAACTTTTTTTTTTTTTTTTTTAATATGAGGGCTTATGAAAACCAAGACCTTTATAGATTTCTTATTCTAGCCTCTCACGGTTAAACTGCCAACTGGTCATCCTTATAGATTTCTGCTTCTAAGCTTTCAGATACTTGTGTCCACAGTCTTAACAAACTTGAAACATGTATTCTGTTGGTATTTGTTAAAACTATTAGGTGTTATGTTGTTTCCCATCAGAAGGAGAAATAGAGCATTGTGGATGAGAATGAAGTCAAGACTGTGTATCTCTTTGAGTTAGACTTATTTCGATAATTGGCCTGGCAATGGAGCAGTTGAATTGAAAACTTCTCCATTAGGTGGAAGTTGGCAATTAGAGGAGGGTTTCCCCCAGCAAGGGACCCTTTCATACTGCCCATCTTGTCTTCTCCATGCTTGAAAACTTCACACATCACATGATCCCTCTGTTAAACGCCTTTCTCTCAGGTAGCAGCATCTGTCCTGTGAGTTGTATTCTATTTGAGAACTGTGAATTAACCTTTTCCTTAATTTTACTTCCTTTGGGGGAAAGAGCCTTAACTGATACCAGTGTGTATGGTATTAACCTTCACTTGTTCTTAGAAAAGAAGTGATAAAGCAGGTTTGTGCTTAGTACCTGTTGACTGTCTGTCCCTGTGCCTTTGAAGTCCACGCATAGAATTTCAGGAGTGATTTCAGTGTGGGCTTCATTTTGTATGCCTGGCATCTCTGAAAGCTCTTTAATGCTCCACAGTGCCTCCCCTGCTGTCGACAATCCAGAGGGGTAAATGCCACCAGGTATCTGAGTACCTCCCAGGTTGTAACTTCTGAATTCTCAAGGGCAAGTTGGTTTGGGCCCACTGCAGCAAGCGATTCAAAGACCCTTGCCCCTACCCCCAACACCCTAACCCCCTAACCCCCTAACCCCCTTGGTCTTGGTCTTGGGCAGGAATCCAGGAAACGGAAAGGGATGTTTTCCCTGAGATATCTCCTCATAGCGAATGATCTGGTGGACAGAACTTTTATAATAGCAACTGTTTTCAGGGAAAAGAGTGGCAGCTAGTGTTGCCAGATGGCACAGGGATTCTTAGATCAGAGATCCCAGCATTAAGAGCAGGATGGGTTGGAGACCAGTTGGTTCAAAACGAGTCTTTTGACAGCAGAGAAAACTGAAGCTCAGAAAGTCGAAGGGACTTACCTGAGAGACAGCAGAAACTAACAGTTTCCTCCCCAATATCTGTTTCTTCTTCACTAACAAGTCCTTGATTTTGTTTACCTGTTCCCAGAGTGAAATCATTACCATCCTAGCCTTCCTTGAAGCTAGGGCTGGACATATGACCTAGTTCTCACGAGGGACAGGTGGAAGTCATGGGATGGGGTGTGAGGGAAAGCTTTTTAAGAGGGAACATGGCACTTGTATGCCCTCTTCGTCTCTTTCCTCCTTCTCACTTGTAGAGCAGACATTAAGATTAGTTCAGTTCTTTTTTTTTAAAGATTTTATTTATTTATTTGAAAGAGAGGCAGTGAGAGAGAGCATGAGCGAGGAGAAGGTCAGAGGGAGAAGCAGACTCCCCGTGGAGCTGGGAGCCTGATGCGGGACTCGATCCCAGGACTCCGAGATCATGACCTGAGCTGAAAGCAGTCGTCCAACCAACTGAGCCACCCAGGCGTCCCATCAGTTCTAATGCTGGTTTTTATCATGTGCCACCATCCATTCTGGGCATGAAGAACTTTCACTTCGAGAGCAGTATTTCCTTCTGGTCATCTGTCAGCTATTGCTAATATTAGGGAAGAAGCCATTCATAAATGCTACCGGCCTAATTTCAACTGTCAGTGCTCCTAGTTTTCTTCTAGAAGCAAAGAGCACACAGGAGGTTCTACAGAACTTGAAAAGGACAAGAAGCTTCCAAGCAGGAAGTATTACGATGATGTCTTACGTCCCACTGAGCCCCAGCTAGGAATATCCCGCACCTTATCTTCTGCTGCTTTGCCTTTGTTCTGAGGCTATCTGCCAGCCACTCTTAGAAGAATGGAACACAAGGAAGAAATAGCAAAGGTCTGGGAGGTGAACAGTCAAGACCAACATTACTAGAGCTTTGAGGAGATGTGCATGGAGGAAATTGTTACACAGCTGAGCCAGAAGAGAGAAATTGGAAAATGACCCAGGAAAAAAGAGGCAAAAGGGGAAAGAAAAGCCCCTGTGTCTTATGAGTGTCCCAAACTGCTGTGTGTCAGCACAATGGCTCATTTGCATACACCATCCTGCCCACCAGTGCTGGCCTCTGCCAACCCAGGAAGGAGCGCACTTTTGCTTCTGCAGTCAGTCTCCTATTCATGTCTCGCCCAATGATGGCTGGCAGATTTTGTTTTTTTTGGGTGAGGGGGGTATCTCAAGCCCTTATCACTTTCCTCCTTTTAGAGAGAGATAAGAGACAGCCTACAGTGGGGTAATAGGCCTGGGGCAGACTCGTGAAGCCAAGTTTTGTCTTCTTTTCTTTTCTTTCTTTCTTTCTTTTTTTAAAAAAGATTTTATTTATTTATTTATTTGACACAGAAAGATCACAAGCAGGCAGAGAGGCAGGCAGAGAGAGCAGGCTCTCCGTGGAGCAGAGAGCCCAATGTGGGGCTCCATCCTAGGACCCTGACACCATGACCTGAGCGGAAGGCAGAGGCTTAACTCACTGAGCCACCCAGGTGACCCCCAAGTTTTCTTTTCAAAGGAAGCTAAGGTTGTCAGGTATGAATGGAGCTGGGAGAAGAAGGACAGACCCTTACGGTGGCAGCCTCCTAGGGGAGCTGCTATTTGAAAAAGAAGTAGAAAATGGGAGAGACATGCCCCGAATGCGTAACTCAATTAATGAACAGAGTCATTTGAAAAGTGACTTAGTTCGTCGTCCCTAAGGGTGACAGTGTTTGGGCAGGAGCCTTGCTGGCCGAAATGGTGCTTGCTTTTTCCTTTAATTAAGGGAAAGTCGAGTATCAGGAGGATACGGAGATACAATCGCCCTTACACACTCAGAGTGTTAAAAATACAATCCTTGTATTTGTTCTCATCTCAGAGGCGCTGGGCTTGGGCTTTGTTACCTATTGGATTTCAGGAAGGCTGACTTGAGATGCGGCGTTGCCATTTCCTGAGCCCTCGCATATTTTTTTCCCCCCCGGCGCCGGCAGCCAGATCCTTTGTTGTTGCCTCCTCTGCATTCAGGCTGCCTGGCCTCGCACCTCCAGACAGTGGGATGGGGTTTTTCCCCGGTCCTCGCGCCGGGAGCTCCGGAGGGCCACCTTCCCCGGCACTTGCGGAGGGAGCGCGTTAACCCTTCCTGGGGTGGAGCGGAGGGGGTGGTGCCGGGGCCGGCAGCCCACCCGCTTTTGTGTCGCTGTTTGTCTCTGCAGCCGCCCGACCCCGGGCGGGAGGCGCGCGGGCCGCGACCCCCGAGGAGGCGGGGCCTCGCCGGCGGACTCCGCCTTGGTGTGCATTTCACGGCCTCGGCCGCCGCCGCCCTGGTTTGTTCCGTTACCCAGCGGCCGGACCCCACCGCCGCACCCGGAGCCCAGGACGCCGGACGCCGCTGCCGTGGAGCGCTCTCTGGCCTCCAGCCCACCCAGCCGCACTCTGGGCTAAGCCCGCAGCTTGCTCACTTTTCCTCGTGAACCGCCTCCTGCAGCGGCGCTTGGCAAAACTCAGAATAAAGCAAAGACGGGGTGGGGGGGCGGTGCGGGAAAAGAACACATTCGATGCACCCACCCGGGTCCTCCCGAGTCCGTGAAGTGTCGCAACCATGTCTGAGTCGGAGGAGATAAGTGAGTTTGGCTACATCATGGAATTGCTGGCCAGAGGCAAGGTAAGTGCTGGGGCGCGCGCGGCCTCGCGGGCTGGGCCCCCACCCCGGGCGCTACCTGACCTGTCGCTGTGGGCGTCCCGGTCCCTTCTAGCGCCTGCGGAAGGAGGGGGCCCGATCCCGGGTCCGCGCTCCCAGCCAGGGCGTCCCAGCAGCTGCAGGATGCAAAGTGGCCGCCTTTTCTTTATCGCGCGGCATCTCTGAAATGAGCCGAGGGGACTTGGCGAGCTGGGAGACCGCGGGGGGCCTCCCGGGAGGGCGAGGGACGAGAGCTCAGCTCGCGGGGATGGACAGGAGGGCAGGGCGGTGGCCGTGGGGGCACTCTTCGACGCCCCCAGGGCCGCCCACGCGTGGTGACTCAGAGTGGGTGATCTCGAGCGTCCAGGCGCGAAGCGGGGAGAAGGGCTCGGATAGCGGATGATTAGTCAGGCGGGCGGAGTCGGGTTCAGCTCGCAGGGTGACCGTACGCCGGGTAAACAGGGGCAGAACCCCAGGTACCATGGCCTTGGCGTTTTCAGCCCTCCTTCCAGGTCCCTAGCCACTGCCCGAGGCCCAGAACAGAGCCAGCAGCCTGCCTTCGGAGGGGACGGGGAATGCCAAGGAACGGGATTTCAGCCCGGCACCTGTCCGGGAGCGGGTTCGAAGCCGCGGCTGGCGCGGTCCGTGGTGCCTCGCGACCACGCCCTCGGCCGGTCCGGTTGGCGCGGCGCCTAGGCAGACAGAAAGCCTGGCGGGAGGCCGGCCTCCGCGCTGCATCTGAGAAACTGCCCCCGGGAGGCTTCTAAGTGGTGTGCGGGCGGGAGGTGTCAGGAAATGCGAAGGCAGCACCGGGCGCCCTCAGCCAGAATTCTCAGCCTGCGGGAAAGCTAGAAACGGCGTCTGCGTTTGCCAGGTGCCCCCGGGGTTTTAAGCTAGTGCTGGCGCGGGAGGAAAGGACTTCCTGCGTGCGGTCGTCAGAAAGAAGGGTGCTTCTGCAGCCCTGGTGTGAGCATCTGAAACTTGAGGCTCACCCCTCACCAACCCCAACTCCGCTGGGTTTTAGGTTCAGGGCGGGCATTCCCGCGGCTCCCGGAGCTGGGGAGCGGTTAATGCACTCCCGGACTCAAGTGTCCTGGAGAGCCGTGCGCCCCCAGAATGCGCTCTCCTGTTCTGCAAACACGGGATACCCTCGGCGGAAATAGAAGGCTTATTTTCGCTCTTCGAAAATGCCGTTTGTGCTTTGGGCCACCCCTGCCAATTGCACCCCGGGACCAGAAGGACACGTGGAGGACCCGCTTACCACTTTTCTTCCGACCCTGGAGGGGCTGATCGCACAGGCATGGGGACACCCGGGCCACCACATCCAAGCAACACATCGCCCCGAGCAGCTTCCCACCCCCACTCCCCACCCCCCAGGCCTGGGGTGCGTGCCATAACCTGGTCCACCCTCAGGAGGACTGACCCCGAGGAAAGAAGGCCAGAAGGAAGTGGTGGTTCAGAGGAAGACCTTAAAGGAGAAGGCCAGAAGGAAGCGGTGGTTCAGAGGAAGACCCTCTAAAGCGATCAGCAGGACCCTGGCTGTCCAGGAGCTCTGGGGGGTGCGGCAGGGGTGGGGAGGAAAGAGGATGCCTTTTGTTGATTACAGAATAAATGGACCACTCTCCGTGGAGCCAGGAATGGGGTGACTGGGAGGTGAGTTCAGGCTTGCCGCAGTCAGTCTTCAAAGTAAGTCAGAATTGCACTAGTTGGCTAAGAGTTTCCTTCCATACAGGCAAAACTTGAAATTCTTTGAGAATGGTTCTGGGGTGGGATCCAGGAATCGGCAGTGTTCACCGCAGGTGATTTTATTAAGCAGACAGATGAACTTCCCATAAACACTAAGTGGGCAGCTAGGGCAGAACCATTAGTGAATCCTTAAAACTTTGGATAAAATCAGGTAAACAAAACCAAAACCAGACCTCTCAGAATCACCAGTGTGTTCGCAATATACTTATTGTAATGAAACAACAATTTGCAGAATCACCTGGCTTCCTCCACGGAATTTCTCTCACTGAACATGCACTCACTGGTGGGCTCGCTGGGTAGACACACTTTGCTAGGGCTTCAGAGATGGACCTGCAGCAAACACAGGAGCATCGTCAGCTGAGAGAGCCAGGTGTCCCTCTGAAATCTCAGGCTGGAAAGTAGGCTCTCTCCCCATAAGTGAGTTCCTCCCTCTGCCCTTTTTGATGGGGTGTGGGCCAGAGATGTGGAGTAGCCTCCTAACCCTTTCCGCTCCAGCTTATCCCCTGGCCACGCTCCTCATACCTTCGCCCTGACTCCTTTAAAAACCCTCTTTGTGTGTGTGAGTGTCCAGGATTTGAACGCTGAGTACCTCTCCCAGTATTAGCTAGGGAGTAGCAGAGCTTTGAGACTGACTCGCTTTATTTTCCTTTGAGAAGTTAGGTTCCGCTTCCATAGTTCAGGTTCATAATATAAAGGATAATGTGAAACAGCTCGAAGGATGCCAAGGCCCCCGAGTTAAATTAGAAGAGCAGAAGCCCAGAATCGTCCTACGCCCCTCCCCTCCAGTCCTCTCTTCCCTCCTCCTCTGCTCCCCTCCCTTCTAAGTCCTTAGAAGTCGAGACCACCCTGACTTCTTTCACTTTTCTCTGAGGGCTTTAAAACTTGACGAAATTAACACGTGCTTTTTGCAGAACAGCCAGACTTTACAGAAAGTCTTACAGAGTAAAAAATGGAGTTTTACTCCCAGCTCCAAAATGCTGCCTTCCCCAGTGGCCGCAGTTTTCTCATGTGTGTCTATTTCAAATTAAATTAGCTTATTGTGTGTTTTCTGAATGTGGGGAGTGAGCCTTTCATCTTAGCGTAACCTTAAACCCAAATGGCAAACTTGATCAACCTACTTGATCAGCTTCTTTTACTCTATTGTGATGATGAACTTTAATATTTAAAGTCCAAGGTAGATCTCAACCATTGTGGTCTTTCTGCTCCTCAGACAATACCCTGTTAGTATAGTGAATGCCTAGGGTAATTCTCAAGTGGTTTAAAAAATCAACCTAAATGGACTTCCTTGTCTTTCCCTATCAGGGAAATTTGTACCATTTCTTGAAGATACTTTTTGGATGTTTTGTTTCTTTTGTAGCTCACCTCTTTGGACTGAAAGAGACCTTTCCAAATCTGTGGTCAGTACCTAGGATTACTAAAAACTGTGTTTTCAAACTTTTGGACCCTAGAAGGTTTTGGCTTATTAATTTTTTTTTTAATTCTCTTCATCCACCTTTTCTCTTCACACCATTATACCCTCCTCTGGAATCACCCAATGAAGATTTGATAACGAGGGACATAGAAGAATTTAAATTTAGTATACCCCTTTACATTTAGACAATTTAACATACTTACATTTGTGTAAAAATAGCCAGAAAGCACTTGTTACCCATAGTTCAGTAGTTAACTGTTTGGACACCTCCAAGGAGTACAATAGTTTGAGCAAAATGAAAGAGTCTTAGGAAAGTTTTCCTTTAACTCTGGTAGAGAAACAGGCAGTGATTCCATAATCTGGTGAATTACTACGTCCAACTTCGAACATCTCTGGGGCATAAAAAGTTCAAGAACTTCCACAAACAAATTTACTGTAAAGCAAGAAGATACTTGTACTCTGAATGAATTAGATTGAGAAGATCCTCAAATCTAGACTAATGGAAAGTCTTTAAGCGTCTCCTGGGACCAAAACAAAAATACCACCAAATGATCTGTTTCAGAGGGCTCAATAGGTAGTTGCTCACACAACTCAACTCTAAACTGGGTGGTAATACTAAGGTTGGGTCCACTGCAAAGTATTCTTTAAAATATTTTTTTATATCTTGGGATTGGGCGAAATGTGTGCGTCTGGTGGGGGGTAGGAAAGGTGCACAGAAGATGTAGACTTTAGCAATATCATTTGAAACTAGCTAGCTTCATAAATATAATTTTCCTCTGACTTTTTTTTAACCATACTGTAAAAAGATAATTTGAAAAGGAGTATCTTACTTAGTCAAATAATGCTTAAATCATATTTTTTATGCAACTAAATGACATGTTGTATTTTCACCTGTGGGCAGGCATTGCAATAGGGATGCTGGAGGGAGACCCAAGTTTGAATGTCAAGGCTTTTTGGTATCTAGTCATGTGACCTTGAGGGTATTACTTAACCTCTGGGTGGAGGTGGAGAGCCCTTGTGGTTGGCCCATGGCCCCACTGAAGGGAATCATACCTACTCACAGGGTTATTGCCAGGATTAAATGCATATTTTATTTAAAGTTCCTCATCCTAGTATTGGCACACAGTAGGTCCTCAATGCATGAAAGTTGTTACATCTAGCTGCTATGACAACAGTGTTAGGTTTTGAGACAAACTGATTATTAACAAGAGGACATAAAGAGTTGCCAGATAAAATACAGGATGTAGAATTACATTTGAATTTCAGATAGACAGCGCATAGTTGTTGTTGGTTTTTTTTTTAAGATTTTATTTATTTATTTGTCAGAGTGAGCACAGGCAGACAGAGTGGCAGGCAGAGGCAGAGGGAGAAGCAGGCTCCTGCTGAGCAAGGAGCCTGATGTGGGACTTGATCCCAGGACACTGGGATCATGACCTGAGTCGAAGGCAGTGGCTTAACCAACTGAGCCACCCAGGCGTCCCCACATAGTTGTTTTAATATAAGTAGGTCCCTTGCAATATACGGGGCATACTTTTTAAATTAAATTTAATTTTATTTAAATTCAGTTAGTTAACATAGAATGTGTTACTAGTTTCAGGGGGAGAGTTCAGTGATTAATCAGTTGCATAGAACAGCCAGTGCTCATTCCATCCAGGGCCCTCCTTAATGCCCATCACCCTGTTACTCCATCCCTCCACCCCCTCTCCTCCAGCAGCCCTCCGTTTGTTTCTGTGCTTAAGAGTCTCTCATGGTTTGTCTCCCTCTCTGATTTCATCTTGTTTTATTTTTCCCTCCCTTCTCCTCTGCTCCTCTGTCTTGTTTCTTAAATTCCTCATATCAGTGAAACCATATGATAATTGTTTTCCTCTGATTGACTTACTTCACTTAGCATAATATCCTCTAGTTCTATCCACGTCATTGCAAACGGTAAGATTTCATTTTCTGATGGCTGCGTAATATTCCATTGTATATATATATCCCACATTTTCTTTATCCATTCATCCATTGATGGGCATCTAGGCTCTTTCCATAGTTTGGCTATGGTAGACATTACTGCTATAAACATTGGGGTGCAGGTGTGGGGCATACTTATACTAAAAAAAATTCATTATGTGTCTGAAATTCAGACTTATCTGGGCGTCCTGTGTTTTTGCTAAACCTAGCAACCCCAAGTGAAGGAATAACGTAGTCAAAGGGGACTCACAGACAATCTCTAAATATTGCCACTGTGGTTCACCTCAAGCTGGACAAGGGACCCCTTTGCCACCAGTGATAAAGCCAGTACATTCCTGCCATTAATGGAAAAATGTCTGCTAAAGCAGTACTGTGTTCTTCTCATCAGATTTCAAATTACCAGTCTTATGGTGCTGTTTAGTAAGTAAATGTCTATCAGATTTCTCACTCTCTCTCTCTTTTTAAAAAAGATTTTATTTATTTATTTGACAGAGACACAGCAAGAGAGGGAATGCAATCAGGGGGAGTGGGAGAGGAGAAACAGGCTTCCTACCCAGCAGGGAACCTAATGCAGGGCTGGATCCCAGGCCCCAGGGATCATGACCAGAGCTAAAAGCAGACCCTCAACAACTGAGCTACCCAGGTGTCCCAGATTTTCTCTTAAACAAACAAACAAACAAACAAACAAACAAACAGAAGCTTCAGTGTCTGGGAAGGTAAGGCTTACAAGACATCAAACATTCATGTACGAAATGAGAGTATGTAATCGTGTTCAACTGAGTGGAAAGACTCCAAGTGCCCAAGGAGTTCAGAGTCAGGGGAGCTCATCAGTGAAAACAAGACCAATGAGGGAGGAGGCCCTTAGGTCTGGAAGATGAGTAGGCTTTGGTGAGGCAATGGACATCTGAACTTCCTGCCTCGCCGGACTCCTCTCCTCTGAGGTGGTTCCCACAGAAACACTTTATGACAGGTAAGCTTGAACTGTTGGAGGTTTGGGTCAATAACTGATAACTGCCATTCCTTGTCCTTCACCTCTGACCTCCTGATGCCCAGCGTGTAGACAGCGCCTGTGCCAATCTGCTGGGGAATCCTGTGATTGATTTCCTTTCTGGCTCCCTTGTTCCCCCTAACTCCAAGGGCTCTCTTCATTTTGTCCCTGGACTGTCCAATGACTAGGAGTCCCCAGCAGGGGGCAACATGTAGGAAGATGTGGCCCCGTCCCCTTGTTGCGACTTCTTACTGAGGACATACCCACAGAAAGGCAGCCTGGCTGTTTGATCTCAGACAAAACAGATTAAGAGCCAGTGGTGGTGCCGAGCAGAGACTGAAATAATGTATCATGCTTGGGAGGAGCTGACTTTGCCAGGAACTTAGTCACTTGGTGTGTATCAGGAGTCAGTATGAAAAAAGACCAGGTCAGTTTAGTGAGTAGTGGGTAGCCTAAAGGGTAACAGGCTTACATTTTAAATGTCCGGTACAGAAGACTTAGTGAGCTGTTCCTTTACCAAACCTGAATGGGCGGGGGGGGGGGGGGGGGGGGGGGAGAGAGAGAGAGAGAGAGAGAGAGTGTCTGTCTGTGTGTGTGTTGGGGGAATGGCGGGTTGTTGGCAGTTGAAGTAGGGGGAAATTGACAACATCCTTCCCTGACCTTTTGGACTTGATGAGATAGACAGATGCAAGCCAGCTCAGGCCTCCCTGATGAGGGAGGAGCAATTAAGCAACAAGGGCATGAGATAATGTAGGCAAGCGTGATGAAGGTTATGGACTTGCTGGGAGCGCTCGCAGGTGTGGAGTAAGGCTTCCTTGTGTTGAACCTTGACCCATATTTTATTTTTTTAAAGATTTGTTTATTTATTTGACAGAAAGAGAGATCGCAAGTAGGCAGAGAGGCAGGCAGAGAGAGAGGGGGAAGCAGGCTCCCCGCCGAGCAGAGAGCCCGATGTGGGGCTGCATCCCAGGACCCTGAGACCATGACCTGAGCTAAAGGCAGCGGCTTAATCCACTGAGCCATCCAGGCATCCCCCTTGACCCATATTTTTAAAAAGAAAGTCTTGGAAGAGGAGATGCTAGGATACTCCACACTAGGAATAGGTACCAGGTAGGTACCCAGGGATATCACCCAGGTTATCCCTGGGTACCTAGCAATGCAGATTGGGAGAATAATGATTTAAGAAACCCAACAATACAGATCGCTCACATCATTCCCACTTAAAAGCCTTCAGAAGCTTCCTCAAGTCTTCCGAAGAGAAGCGTGGCATTCCAGGCCTTCCGTACTATCCGAGACTCATTCTGTTACTCCAAGTTCACCCCTTCTGTCTCTTGCCACCCAACATGCCAGCATTCAGATACAGTCATTCACATGCATGTAGAGCCCTTTCTGCTATTGCCCCACACTAAGCTCCTTGTAGTCTAGGACCTTAGCTTACCCTGCCCCTGTCGCAAATAGAGCTACAGGGATAGTGATACCCATATGGAAAGAAATCTGTTAATACCCAGTTGGTAGGCTGTTCTTGTAATCTAGGCACGGGGAGTGGACCTGAGTAGGGGAATTAGCTATAAGGATGAGAAAAGATAGGATCTGAAGACTAGCCAGAGGTATAGGGGAAGGAGAGAGGAGGATTAAAAACAAAAAAACAGCAAAAAACTCCCCAAAACCAAAAAACCCAAACCCACAGGATTTTAACTTGAGGAACTGGGAAAGATCTTGGTATCTTTGGTAACTGGGAAGCTGGTCTGTATGCATGCTGAGAGAAGTTGATGAGATGACTCAAACCCTCATAACCAAAGGGGTGGGGGAGGAGGGCGGAGGGTGAGGTAGAAATGACTAGAGGTGGCAAAATGGTTTAGAATGTTGGTTTACACATTTTGCTCTCTTCCTAGCAATATGCCCCTCTCCCTTTTGCTTTTAAAACTTCATGGGTTAAGAGTTTAAATGAACGTGTATTAAAGCATTTATGGATTAATTATGTAAATTGCATTAAAAATGTTCCAGAAGGAAAACATGCACATATAAAGTACACACGATGCAAGAAAGTGTGAGTGAAAAGTGTCTTCCACACCTGATTCCAGCCCTTTCTCTATAGTCCTGTTGCTATTTTTTTGTGTTCTGTGTTGGAGAGTTATTTTATTTACTAATTTTCCTATATAAGCTAATATGCTTGTCTCATGTTTTTTTGGCCAAAGTGGTAACACGGAGAATCTGTGGCTTTTTACCCTTTCTAACACGATGTTTTAAAAATCCTTACTCATCAGTACATTAATTTTAACTGCTGCACAGTATTTCATGGTATGGTTGGACATCATGGATAATCTTTTCTATAAATAAGGTCCCAACAAGATCTTTGTACAGGTTTTTGTGCACACATGCAAGCCTTTCAGTAGGAGAATTCTTACAAGTGGAAGTGCTTAGTCAAAGGTACACGCATTTAAAGTTTTTGATAGGATTTGCAAAATTTCCCTTCCAATTAGCTCTACCAAGCTACAGTGTTGCGAAAAAGCTTGAATGTGCCTAGTTCCCCACGTTCTGGCCAAGTATGTTAAGATACTTTTTGAACCTGGAGAATCAGGTGGAAAATGGTATCTCAGTGACGTCTGATTTGCATAATGGAAGGAGGGCTTTGGAATTTATTTTCAGCCAAATGTTGTCTGTACAAGTTTAATCTTTAGCTCATGTTAATGAAGCCTTCTAATCTCTTTTAATCAATTAACTAGTTGGTTTTGGACCAAAGTGCTATTCAGATGGGCTGATGTAGGATTACAGCCAGAGGGGAATAATTTAACCCAAAGACCAGTATTAAAAACAAACACTGATATCTTTTGGTTTTGTTGACTGTTTCCTTTGCTGTGCAAAAGCTTTTTATCTTGATGAAGTCCCAATAGTTCATTTTTGCCCTTGCTTCCCTTGCCTTTGGTGATGTTTCTAGGAAGAAGTTGCTGCAGTCGAGGTCGAAGGGGTTACTGCCTGTGTCCTCAAAGATTTTGATGGATTCCTGTCTCACGTTGAGTTCTTTCATCCATTTTGAGTCTTATTTTTGTGTGTGGAGTAGAGAAATGGTCCAGTTTCATTCTTCTGCGCGTGGCTGTCCAATTTTCCCAACACCATTTGTTGAAGAGACTATCTTTTTTCCACTGGACATTCTTTCCTGTTTTGTGGAAGATTAGTCGACCATAGAGTTGAGGGTCTATTTCTGGGCTATTCTGTTCCATTGAGTTATGTGTCTGTTTCTGTGCCAGTACCATACTGTCTTGATGATGACAGCTTTGTAATAGAGCTTGAAATCTGGAATTGTGATGCCGTCAGCTTTGGTTTTCTTTTTCATCGTTCTTCTGGGCTATTCGCGGTCCTTTCTGGTTTCATATAAATTTTAGGATTATTTGTTCCATTTCTTTGAAAAAAAGTTGATGGTATTTTGATAAGGATTGCATTGAATGTGTAGGTTGCTCTAGGTAGCATAGACATTTTCACAATATTTGTTCTTCCAATCCATGAGCACAGAGCGTTTTTCCATTTCTTTGTGTCTTCCTCAATTTCTTTCATGAGGATTTTATAGTTTTTTGAGTACAGATTCTTTGCTGCTTTGGTTAGATTTATTCCTAGGTATCTTATGGTTTTGGGTGCAGTTGTAAATGGGATCAACTCCTTAATTTCTCTTTCTTCTGTCTCGTTGTTGTATAGAAATGCAGTTGATTTCTGTGCATTGATTTTATATCCTGACACTTTACCGAATTCCTGTGTAAGTTCTAACAGTTTTGGGGTGGAGTGTTTTGCAACAGACAGAATGGGAGAAGATATTTGCAGGTAACATATCAGATAAAGAAAGGGCTAGTATCCAAAATCGATAAAGAACTTATCAAATTCAACACCCAAAGAACAAATAATCCAATCAAGAAATGGGCAGAAGACCTGAACAGACATTTCTGCAGAGAAGACCTCCAGATGGCCAACCGACACAGGAAAAAGTGCTCCACATTACTCGGCATCAGGGAAATACAAATCAAAACCACAATGAGGTATCACCTCACACCAGTCAGAATGGCTAAAATTAACAAGTCAAGAGACAATGGGTGTTGGCAAGGATGTGGAGAAAGGGGAACCCTCCTACACTGTTGGAGAGAATGCAAGCTTGTGCAGCTACTCTGGAAAACAGCATGGAGGTTCCTCAAAAAGTTGAAAATAGAGTTACCCTACAACCCAGTAATTGCACTACTGGGTATTTATACCAAAGATACAAATGTAGTGATCCAAAGGGGCACATGCACCCGAATGTTTATAGCAGCAATGTCCACAATAGCCAAACTATGGAAAGAGCCTAGAAGTCCATCCACAGATGAATAAAGATATGGTATACATACACAATGGAATATTATGCAGCCATCAAAATTTGAAGTCTTGCCATTTGCAACGACATGGATGAACTAGAGGGTATTATGCTGCACGAAGTCAGTCAGCCTGAGAAACACAATTGTTATATGATCTCACTGATAAGAGGAATTTGGGAAACAAGACAGAAGATCACAGGAGAAGGGAGGGGAAAAATGTAGCAAGACGAAACCAGAGAGGGAAATAAACCGTAGAAGACTTCATGTCTTCTATTTGTTCTTGGGAACAAACTGAGGGTTGCTGGAGGGGCAGTGGGTGTGGGAGGGGTGGGGTGGCTGGGTGATGGACACTGGGGAGCATATGTGCTATGGTGAGCGCTGTGAATTGTGTAAGACTGATGAATCACAGACTTGTACCCTGGGAACAAATAATACATTTTATGTTAATAAAAAAAAACCCATGAAATTAAATAAATTTAAAAAAACAAAGACTGATATATGCTTTTTAATGGTTGAGTCTCTTAAAAACTATATGGGAACATGGTGTGGTACATAATACAGGTAACTAAATGATGCAGGCATTATTTTTACCATTTCCCTCTAGATTAGGATGTTTCTGAACCCGTGGGAAGGAAACAGCCTCAACTCCAGCATGTGGGGCCGCAGAGCGGGCATTAAACCGGATCAGAATAGTCCAGTCCTTGCTCGGCAAGGCGCAGGGACGTCCTCTCTACATCTCCCGGGTGAACCGAGGGCATTCCGTTCGAGACCATTGCCATGGTCCCTTCACTGCCAGGTTGGAGAAGAGGCTACCGGGCTGACCGTGCTGTGGGAAGACGGTGGGAACTTTTCCCCGCGACACACGTCTCCCAAGTAGAACATAAAAGTGGGCAGCGTTTCACACCTGACCGGGATTCCTGGGCTGCCGCTGAGGTCCCTTCCCCCGGCTGCTGAGAGCTCCCGTTTTCTCCGTCTCTGGGGAAGGGTGGAGTCAGCCAGCGGGGAAGGCAGTGGCGGGGTCCCATATTAGGCGTCCAGCCGTCCCTGGTGATTTGTTTTCGGGTCGCGGTGAAACGAGACACAAGAAAGATGCTTGAGTCGCGGCAGGTGCATCTGGCGCAGCTGGTCCCGGAGCCCGCCAAGCACCGCGTGGGTGCGCGGGTGTCGCAGCAGCCCAGGGCCCGCGGCGCCCCTTGGCCCCGCGCCCTCCGTCCCCAAGGGGGCACCCCAGGGCGGCTGTCCGGGCTGGAGGGGGCGGGGCGGAGAGGGCGCTCCCGCGTGGCCGGCTCGGGTCCCCAAGCCCGCGCCACCTGGCGAGAACGTGTCGTGCGTGACAGCGCCGCGCCCTGGGGTGTCAAAGCAGGAACCAAATACGAGTGGTTGGGGACCCGTTAGGGACGTGAAGTTCTCCCGACGCACTGGGCTGGAGGAGGAGGAGGAGGAGGAGGAAGAGCCGGGCGGAGACGGGGACCCGCTAGGGGAAGCCCCGGCCCGGGAGGGGGTGCGGCGGGCGGGGTCTCGCGCCGGTCCTCGCCTCCACTGCGCGCGGCTCTCCTGGCCCCGCCGGCCGTCTAGAGTCAGGAAATGCGGCTGGAAGGGGATGCTTGGCCGAAGCGCCGGGAAAGCCAGACAACGGGCAGAGGGGCAGCGCCGGGCCGGCCGCCAGCGCCGCAGTCAGCCGCAGCCCTGCGGGCCGCTCCACCCGGGTCCCGCCCCGGCACCGCCCTCCGCTTCCCTGCCCCCTCGCTTCCGCACCTCCGAGGCTGCCAGCCGCGGCGGGCGGTGACCGCGGCGGCGGAGGGGGCGGGGCCCGGGCGGCGGCGGCGGCGAGAGCCGAGACCCTGGCGCGCGCGCCGCCGCCCCGCCCGCTCGCCGGGTCGCCGCGCGCCGCCCCGCCCCCTTTGTGCGGTGGGCGCTGTTGCCCGGGCGACGGCGCCGCCCCGCCCAGGCCCCGCCCCTCCGCGGCGTCGGCGCCCGGGTCTCTCCGCGCGGCCGCTCGCCCAGCCGCAGTCCGCAGGAGCCGCCGCCGCAGCCGGCCGCGGGGCGGGATTCCGGGGCCGTCGCAGGGAGCGCGCTCGGCTCTCCGCGCCTGTGTTTCGCCCGCCCCGCTCCTCGCCGCGTCGGTCCGCTGGCCGGGTCCGGCTCACCAGCTCCGAGCCCAGGCTCCACGGCCGCCGCGGGGACCCGCCCACCGGACCCTGCCCGGGCCGCACGGCCGCCTGTTCGGACCCCGCCGTTGATGACACCTGGCAGAAGGCTACCATGGAAGGGGACGGTTCCGACTCGCTGGTGAGTGAGTGGGCGACGGGGGCCGCCGCCTCACGGTCCCATGGCGCCTCCCCGGGGGCCCCCCGCGCGCGCTCCTCCGCCCTTATCCGGAGGGAGCCTCTTCTCCGGAGGAGCGAGGGCGGGCGTGTGGTGGCCCCGCTTCCTCTTCGCCTTCCGCGCCCCGGGTTCCGCAAATCCGGGCGCCCCCTCTCCGCCCCTCAGAGGGTTGGACCCCGGGGCCCCTGGGCCCGCGAGGGGGCGCCGACCCGGGGCGGCTATCGCTCACCTGAGCACCTCGGGGCGTCGGGGCGGGGCTGTTGCGTGGGGTCCGTGCTGTCGGATTGCCTCGGCTCGAGGAGTCTGCCGCCTGTCGCGGCTGGGGGCGCGCGTCCGGTCGCCCCTTTGTCCCGGAGCGTCGTGGGGCGGGCGCTGGGGTCCCACTAGGACCCCCGCGGGCGCGGCCCAGCCCGGCCGGCCGTCGCCGCGAGCGCAGGCTCCTCCCTGGCTTCGCCGGCTCGCGCGAGGGAGGCGGGCCGGCCCTGGCCGCTGTCGGGGGTGCAAGGGGTTTTGTTGGAAAGGCTCCGATCTGCGGTTCTTTCCGAGTTGCTCGTTTGCCGTCGAGCCCCGTGGATTCTGAGACAGCCTGATTGTGGGAGCCGCCGCCTTCCCTTTCTCTTACATGGCTCTAAAATGAAAACTCATTTTTCTTTTGGGCCAGAATTACTTCGGGTCTGCTGTGGTTAGAAAACGTATGCCCTTCTTCTGTGTACCAGAGAGGTGGAAATGACTCGGGATCTTCCTCTGGGAGGTACACCTTCCGTCAAATGGGAATCTGTCTCGGACCTTCAGAACAGAATTTTTCTTTGAACCTATTTTGGACCTTCAGAAGGATATTCTTTCTTTTGAATCAGGTGTCAGATTCTCGGTGAAACGGGATGGGATGTGAACATTCTATTTTCTTTACCGTGAATTGTGAAGCGTGGCGGTCTTCCAAATTTAATAAAATCCTGAGATGATGCGGGCTTCTATGACATATGTATTGGATGATGCAGCAAGAAACACAGGAAAAGACCATGGACCGTGAGAAAAGCTAGTTGGATGTAGTGCTGTTGTCAAGGATTGTTAAAGCCCTTAGTGTCACTGGAGGGGGAATAGAAGAGCATACATTTTTATTTAATTAAAATAAGTGAGTTAATTCTATTCTAATTTTCTGTGGAGCTCCAGTAATTGAAATGATTGTACAGGGTTAGGAATACTTTAAAATCGGACTGTAAAGCTACAAGAAGGCTGAATATAGATTCATAGCACCTGCCTTTTTGGGTGGGGGCTGAGGAACTGCATATGGAAAGGGTGGTAAAAGGAGTATGAGGTCATCAAACCTTTTTGGTTGTTACAAGAGACTGAGTGTTTCTCCTGGAAAATAATGCAAGCCGGTAGTACTGAGAGCCCTTAAAATGGTGCTTTCCAGTCCTCTCCATCCTTTTCAATATTCATCAAGTGCTTTTAAGATAACCACTTTGCTAGGCAGCAAGAGAACCTCAAGCGTTTTAGCTACATTACAGTTGCAGCATATGAAAATTGGTCACATTTAATGTAGATTGCTGATGATTCAGCTTGTAAATAGATTTCAAGGAGGCTTCTGTGAACATTCTGGCTAACCCAGTTTTCGCCCCCTCTTGTCTGGGCACAGAGTTAACTGTGCTCCGAAGGAACATGGTCTCATCCTTAGTGTGCTGGCTTCTTAACTCTTACTGAAGTAACCTACTTTTTGGATGTCTCAGATGTCCTAAGTTAGTGAGTTCACGATGATTTGAGTAACTCCGTAATTGGTGGAATATTATGGTCCCCTCCTATTTCATGCTGATTTTTCTCTGACTTCAGTGTTTCCCATGTCTGTGTCCCTTCAGTTCTAGGCTGTGGGTGTTGAGGGGGGCCAGTGGTCTGGGAATTTCATTACGGGAAAGGAATTTCAGATTATACGCTGTTTCTTCATTCCTTTTGGCATGGTACACACACGTACTTACCAAGAGGTATAAGCGTGTTAATATATTCCCCCCACTAAGAGCGTTTGATTCGCTTTCTTTTCCTCAAGGTTACCATTAAGAATATCGAAAGAGAGCTCATTTGCCCAGCATGCAAGGAGCTGTTCACCCACCCGCTGATTCTCCCTTGTCAACACAGTCTCTGTCATAAGTGTGTAAAAGAACTCTTACTGACCCATGATGACTCGTTCAATGATGTGGGATCGGACAACTCCAATCAGAGCAGTCCTCGACTTCGGCTCCCGTCCCCTAGCATGGACAAAATTGACAGAATTAGCAGACCAGGTATGTGGTAGAAGCTTGGGGCCTGGGAGTTTCAGCGATATCTGTGGAGGGGAAATTATTTTTGCCATGATGTGGGTTGGTCTTTCTGGGTGGGTAAATTAAAACTAGTTGTAAAGGAGCCCTTCCCTTTTTTCCCATGTCAAAATGAACTTTTCTTGTCTCCTGGTATGCAGTTAAAGTGGGTTATTAAACACCAGCTTTTGTGTTAGACCCCTTAATAATCGTCTGTATCTTAGGGGGTGTTCTGAGCCTCTGGGGTCCTTTATATGAGGGATGAAATAATGGACCACAGAAGTACTTACTAGGGAATCCTCTGTCTATGGTACTGTGAAAATGAATATGCCATATTGACTATTCGTAGAAGGCTTTTGAGATGAGTTATTTGGTGTCATTTTGTTCTACCTGAGGATTTTTTCTTCTTCCAGCCACTTTAAATCCATTGTTTGAAATCAGGATTTGAATATTGTGTAGAATATTCTGTAGGGGTAGAATTCTGGAGTGATGGGAGTAGATCCACATGCAGAGCACATACACTGTACCTTTCTTTTTTTAAGATTTTATTTATTTGACAGAGAGAGATCACAAGTAGGAAGAACAGCGGGCAGAGATGAGGGGGGAAGCAGGCTCCCCGCTGAGCAGAGAGCCTGATGCAGGGCTCCATCCCAGGACCCTGAGATCATGACAGCCAAAGGCAGAGGTTTAACCCACTGAGCCACCCAGGTGCCCCACCCTGTACCTTATACAGCTAGAGTTTAAATTGTTTGGCGGTTGGGGTGGTATTACTTTCTTCTTTCTGGATATCCACTGCAGGAGTTAGATAGAGGAAAATGAATTGAAATCCCAGGGAAGAGGGCCACTGGGAATTCAGGGCCAACAGCATCAGTGAGGATCAAGGGGAGGCAGAGGTTTGGGTAGAAATATCTCAGTGTCATGTTAGGGATATTAGGAGAGGACACGAGTGGCCATAAGCCCCAGACTTCAGGCCTTCATTTCTGCCCAGTTTGGGCTTGGAGGTTTTAAGCTTGATCCTTTAGGCCACTCTGTTTATTTCTCCCTGTTGTAGCACAGGAATAAATTTTTAATCTTACATGTAAAAAAAAAAAAAAAACCTGTTAGAATCTGCTTTCCCTCATTTGCATTTAGCCAATGCTGTCTCTCTTGGTCCCCGCTGTGCCAGGGAATCTTGTCTTTGTGCTCCCTCAGACAGTGGATAAGAGTGGATTTGATCTAAGAGTATTATGCTATTTTAAAAACACGTATTTTTCTTTAAATGGTAATCATGAATCACTTAGAAGCTGTTTTGCATGTATAAAAAATTACAAGCATATATTAAAAAAATAAAAAGAGCATGAAGTGACTGTGGATGCAGGGAGTGTGAGGTCAGAGAGGGTCACGGTTATTATGAAGTCATCACTTGTAGGTTTCCCTCCCTGCTAGGAGCTAGCTGTCACTGGGAGGAGGGGGAAAGACAGGTTTCAATAGCTTGAAATTGCCTTCCAGAGAAAACAGATAATCTCTTGGTAGATCCTCATTGGCTAGTTAGGGACAGAACCCCAGTTGGTTGACCAGGGAAATTCACTTTTTGTATATTAACATTTAGCACAGAGCGTTCAAAGGAATTTTAGTTACGTACTAATATTTCTATAATTCTGTGAAATCTTGTCTCTTACGTGGGCTTCTAATCTTAACATTTGGTTGGTGTTTATATGTGATCCTTATGGAGTTTGGGTGAAATACAGATGAATAATTAATTTAGGAGCTCACCTAGATAGTGCCTGGTGGATGTTTAGTAAATACATGTGGAGTGGTGGTTGCAGGACAGACCTCAGCTACAAGATTTCTACAAAGCCAACTCGGATGGCTTTTACTCAGTAATAGTGGCCCTTTTCCTCCCCAAGAACAAGAGATCCATTCCACCTTTAAGATCAGAAATGCAATTACTAAGAAGTCCTGGCTCTCCTTTAGGAAGAACCGTGTCAAGTTGTATCATGTCCTGAGAGGGCAGGGAGTTAGAAAACTTCGAAGGGCAGTTACAGGAAATAAGAGAGTATATTTACTCTCTTATTTGGAGAGGGAGAGACTGCAGAACATGAAGGCTGTCTAGAGAAAGAGAAAGTAAACTGGGTGTCTCCACAGCAGAGGTTCCAGATCAGTGAGTGAAGGAGGAATGCAGATCTCAGGCTCAGCGGGGAAAAGAAAGCAAACACGACAGGCTTTCCTAAGATGAGACTGTTAGCCCCCTGTCTGTAAAGTGTTCCCAGCGGGCTCAGATTTACGATACTGCAGGGACCAGATACATTGAGGAAGCCGGCCCCAGGCATAATAAATACAGGAACCTCTTTCGTTGTACTTCCTCGGTACAGAGACTGTAAATAGTTGATTTTCCCACTAAGTCAGCTGCCATAAGAAAACCAGCGGCCCAGGTAGCAGCAGCCACCTGACTCCAGGCCTCCCCTGTTAAGAGACAGCGGCGCCTGGTTCTGTGGACTAGAATGGACGCCTTGTCTCACCAGGCAGGAGGCACTTGGCACTATTTCATTATCATAGGGGTACAGAGGTGCCAGATTGTCAGATTACTAAACCCACCCCCCCAAAAAAAAACCCTGACAGTAGTTTTGATGTGTCATCTGTCTTAAACCTTGGCAGTTAATTCCAATTATTCAAAAACTCCATGCCGGCTCAGCACAGGATAGGGCAGCCAAAATACATCTTTGACTAAGACCCACCCAGCATTGGGGCCGCCCAAGTTTGAAGTCCTTGTTTTAAGCAGTGGACGAGGGACCGCCCTCTGCAGACATCGTAGAGGGGATTTCTGCCTTGGGTGGTCCGTCCTTGTATGTCAGGTGCTGTATCTTCTCCCACTCTGAAGTTCCCTACCTTGTGTTCATTTGCATTCATTCAGTCAACACACATGTCATTGACTTGCTGATTGCCGGATGCTGCTAAATGCTGAAGGGGAATGAACAAGATCAATCTGTCCCTCCCTTCTGAGAAGCATATAGTTTGACCCTGTACGGAACCTCATAGTTAGAACCCAGTCATTCATTAAAAAGAGCATAGGGAGCAAATGAACGAGTACAAAGAAAGCAGTCAGAGGGTGGGGAGGCCCTAAGTGTAGTAATCATTCCTGGAGGCTTTTATCAAATGAAGGTGGATTTTAGGATTGCCCTCCTCCTTGTGAAAACAGCTTTACATGATGAGTAGAGGTGGTAACATGACAGATATGATGCTGCCCTCCATGTATGGGGCATTTGCCTCTGATTTTTCTTTGCAGAGATTGAAAAAGAAATTCATAGGGAAGTAATGCCTCCCCCTTTTTCTCTTGGCAGATTTCTTTTTCTATTTTTCCTCATTTAGATGCACTTGGGAAGGAAGTCCTATTCTGAGCGATTGGTGTGGGAGGAGTAGAATTCTAAAAATTAGTTTTGCCACTGGTTTAATAAAGGGATTGATTAGACCAGGACTGCCCAGAACAGTCGCCACTAGCCAGCCACTGTGGTTCTTGAGCAGTTGAGATGTGCTCGTCTGAGCTGAGATGTGCTGGGTAGCATAAAACACCCCCCGAATTCCAGACACTTAGAGTGATGATCAACTAGGAACTACCTCCAGTAGTTTGTAACTCTCTTACCTTTTGAGGTGATGGTATTTTGGAGATAGTGGGTTAAAGAAATAACAGCTGTTAATTAAAATTAATTTCACTTGTTTCCTTTTCATTAATCTGGCTCCTGGGAAATTGAAAATGGCAGATGTGGCCGACGCTGTTGGCTCACGCAGCCCTTTTTTTGAATATCATTGCCTGGGAGATTTGACAGATTTTTTACAATAAAAGGGTGCCTGGAAAGGCGGGTAGGGTTTGTGTGTACAACACAGTAACACATTCAGTTACAGAAAAATAGCCATCTTAACTGTGCATTTTGGGTCACCTGTGCAAGCTTTCCCCCCATTTTGTGTTTCTTTTTGTCAGGAAGATACAGCCCATTTTAGCAACGTTTATTTACAAGGTTGATACATGTCAGTAAAAACAAACAAACAAACAAAAGATGCTTGCTGTGGCTGTGTATTTTCAACAGTTACTGGAGATACGACTCTTTAAAAATACGAATCTATAAGATAGGGTTTGGGCCTCTAACGGGCTGCCCCAACAATGATTAATTTTGAGCGCCAAGGTCTGCTCCATGAATGCTTTACAGCGAGGGTTTCATAAATAACCACATGTGCTGGGGGGAAAAAAAAACATTTTCTTACTGTTAACTCAAGAATTGTGCACAGGACACAGTTGCTGCTTTATCTTTTGTTAACAAGTTGTGAATCTTCTCTTTGAAATTAAATTCTAAATCCAGCTTTCTGTTCATTGTTCACAGCGTCACAACGGAGATCTTTGGGGTGGAGAGGTAGAAAATGCTTCATTGCTCGTGTGGCCGCAGGCAGCATAGTATTAGAGTTGACTCTAATAACCTTGTTTATCATAAAGTTCTTAAACATCAGTGGTCAAGTGTTCAAAATTTTCTCGAAAGGGGACAAATTGGCTGAATGACTTAAAGGTCAACAGGACTAAATTCCAAGCGAGGGCTGGTACGGTTTTTGTTTTGTTTTGTTTTGTTTTTTGTTCTTTTTTTAGGGCTGGTGGTTTTTAAAGGGGGCTCCGATCAGGAATGCTTCCCTTTTGTCCATCCACATGACAAGGTATTTTTGAAGAAAATTGACATACCCATGTTGGGAGCTTTTTTAAAAAATAACCTTAAAAATCCTTTCCATTTCCTTAGTGGAGCAAAGCTTCTATCCGTGGCCATCTTGCTACCTTGGGGAGGTTAAATGAGCCAGGACTTTGTTCTGCATTTAAAAATGGGCCTAAAGGCATTGGCAATTTTTTGTATTTAGTAGGAATGCCCTTCACTTGCTTTGTGCATAAGGTGTCTTTCCTCTGTTAATGGTCTAAAGTGTTTGAGTTTTAACACTGAGGTCTGTGGGTAAAGAATGTACACTGCTTTTTCAGGCTTTCCAGAGTATTTGACTCCTGGCAAATGATGGGCCAACCCTATCTTATTAAAAGGAATTTTTTTTTTTTACTATTCCAGTTGACCTTTAAAGTAAAATTGGCTACTTTTTTGTAGAATGCTGGTGATACCTTATATTTTAATGGAGAAAATAAACACCTGAAATGTTATCCCTTTTCTGTCTTCCTTACCTTCCTCTCTGTGTGCCTCAGTTTACACATCTTTATGGTTCTAAAAGCCACGTGTCATCCTTTTGCTCACAGGCTTTAGCGAATCCCTGAGAATTTCCAGCGTTGAGATTTAGTAAATAGGAGGAAACATAGGAGCAGTTGGCTTTAAAAATGTTCATTTCTTGTTTCTGATTTTTTTATTCAGATGGTAGTTGAGAAAAAGGGTTTGCAGGTTGAATATGACCATAGTACTCGAAGGTAATAGTAACTTTTAGGCATTGGGCGGTCATGCTGGTCTAAAAGAGGCATTAGCCCATTGCCAGGCACCTAGAAGCCCGACCTGAATATCCAGCAATCCGGGAGACACTCACCTCTGCCTGGGAGGTAACAGAGGGGAAGTAGCTTGTAGTCAGAATATGGGGGAGGTTGGAGCTATCTGAGTTGTTGAACCTGTTCTGAATTGACTCGGTTTTGAAATACTTGATTGATATTTAAACGACAGAACTTAATAATGCCTGAAAGCTCATTTTGCGGGGAGATTTGCTATAAACCAGTTGGAAGATTTTTTTCCGGAGTCTTCATTTTAAAATTGTATCATGAGTTACTTGTTTAATCTGTCTTTGAGGTCAGGGAATATGGGGGAAAAGAACTGATGCTGCAAGGTGACAGTTTCGGCCCCATATTATCGGCCCCATAAATGCAGTTTAACGTAACAGTTGCATTGCTTGGCCTGCATTGCTTCCTTACCTTCCACAGTTGTCATTACGTTTCTTTCTCATTATGTCATGGTATAGAGTAGTATCACCCAGTGGAACATTCTGTGATCATGCGAATGTTTGTTTGACCCTGTGTTCTAGAATGTGGGAGTTATTGGTCACAGGTGACTCTTGAGAATTTGAAATGTGGCTAGTGTGACCAAGGAACTGAATCTTTAAATTAAATTTAGATAGTGACATTTGGCTGGTGGTTACTATAGTGGACAGCAAAGCTACAGGGAGTAAAAAGTTGACTCTCTTGTGTTTCATTCTTAGTTCCACTGTCTTGATTTTTTTTTTTTTTTCACTAGACTGACTTCCCAGAATATCCTTAGGTCTCTTCTGTTTCCTTATTGCCCAGAACATACACTCTGTCATTTGCTTTTGAAAACAGTGATGGAAGTCCCTAAGACAGATGAACTAAAAAACATAAATGCTTCGGCATTAGTAGAAAAATGGGACACTTTTTTTTTTTTTTAGAGATCTGTTTAGGAAAACAGCTAAGGTATACTGTCTTAATATTTTATCTCATTAAGCTGGTGAGATGCTTTACACCTTATTTTTGGAACAAAAATAAAAGAGGTTTACAGAAAAGGGATGAACTGTCTTTTTTTCAAATTTCTGAACCTGAAGGCCACAATCTGGGTGTCACCAGTATATAGTAAAGCATGACTTTGTTGTCGTGATTTAGTTTGGTTTGATCCTGTTCCTTAAATTGATCACCACCTTCAATTAATAAAACCAGTAATAACCCATTTTTTTTTTTAATAATCTCCATTTTGATTTCTATCATCTGGGTCATGTGGGGAAGCATGCAGTGAAATGTGACTTTCCATTTGTTTCAACTTGACCACTGCACTCTGTCACTTCCAGAATTCTCGGCTTGTCTTTTCATGGAATGAAACGTTTATTGGCATGTGTCTGAAAAGTGGCTTTGCGGCTTATTTTGTTCTATGCCTGCCATGTTGTGAAATATCTTGGACTTGCGTTGCATGTTTTGAGAATTATTATAAGAATACATTTTATGTAGAGTTTTCTCATTTTTATGGGGCAGTTTTTTTGTCATGCTTTTTTTTTTTTTTTTATAGGTTTAGAAATGTCAAGGTAAATGAAGATCTTAACAATACTCTGCATGTTTTCTGCACAAGTAGTTTTGGGGACCCAGGGCCCCTTAGCATGCTGTAGAGTCACTTCAGATGAACAATATTCTGGGCTGATGGCTGAATTGTACCTTCAGTGACATCATGCCAGACCTATTTGAAGACCGTCTGTTCAGTGATGACGGTAATGTGCCAAGGCACTATTAACGTAGCTGTTGAAAGACCTTTTCTAAATGTGGTACGCTAACTTCAGCCATTCCTTTTTGGTACTGGATACTTGGCAGAATGAAGGAAGGCTTTAGGTGAAGAAGTTTTGTGTTTATAAATTAGGTAGTTAACTTGGTGGGCAACCAAGACTCGTCCTGACAGGGTAGATTCATGAAAGAGAGCAGTGAATGTGATAGGCATGTACTTAGGCTAAAGGGACAGCCCCAGATTCCTGTGAACATGTAGGTAAGGACGGCCACGTCTTGATTTCTTGCCCTGTTAAAATCAGGGTAATATTGAACAGAAGTGTGCTATCTATGGTCATTGACTGTATTATAAACCATTGGAAAATGGTTTATAATACTCTCTGGGTCAACTTGTGGCTTACTGAATTAAGTAATTTTAATGATTCTTTTTTTCAGGTCATAAGAAGATACTAAATGGTTGGTCCCTCATAAAGTCACTAGAGTCTAGGTCTATGGATGAGCTTTTCATTCTTTGAGAGCTTGTACTCAGTTAACGAATGACGTAGCCTACCAGATAAAACAGTACTACCGTGGGAAACTCTCTCACAGCGATTCTTAACTGTTTTGTGAATCCGATCAAAGCTATGGGTTGTTGAACTGGAAAATAACCATAGGTATATAGATGGAAAATTTTGCATACAGTTTCAAATAGTGTACGGAACTGTTTGGATCTTTTTGGAGCCTATCCATGGGGCACGGGTTAGGGACTCCTCTGTCATTTACATATGAACTCATTTTATCCGTCAGCCAAGGCTGTATTCACTTAAATGAAAACCAAATTAGTGGATATGAGATACAGAAATAACTACAAATATTAATGATATAATTAAAAAGTTGTGACCCTGTGTAGTATTGTATTCTGTGTTTAGTCCATATATCTGGTTTGCTGTGGCTTTTTTATGGGGTTTACTATAGCTTTTCCTTTCCTCTTTGATATGGGTCTAGTAAGTGGGGCTTGTCTTTTGTATATACAAAAACAAGCATTAAGCCTTTTTAGAATACTGATTCCAGTGGAGTCACTTTGAGTATTATTTCTGGGCAGGAGGGAGAGAGTGGTGTGGGGGAAGGAGCTATGTATGTAGATCTGTCTCTTTCCAAATCATCACTCCTTTCTTCTTCATTCTGTTCATTTTCCTACTGACATAACTAAACAAGGACTTCAATCACACAGGCTGGAAGCGCGGTTCCCTGACTCCTAGGACAACCACTTTCCCTTGCCCCGGCTGTGAGCACGACGTGGATCTCGGAGAACGAGGAATCAGTGGTCTGTTTCGCAATTTCACTTTGGAAACTATCGTGGAGAGGTACCGGCAGGCAGCGAGGGCGGCCACGGCCATCATGTGTGACCTCTGTAAGCCACCACCCCAGGAGTCCACCAAGAGTTGCATGGACTGTAGCGCGAGCTACTGCAATGAGTGCTTCAAAATCTACCACCCGTGGGGTACGGTGAAAGCTCAGCACGAGTATGTGGGTCCAACTACCAACTTCAGGCCCAAGGTAAGAGCAGTTTTGACTGCGTTAGAATATTAGTATTGCAAAAGGAGTTGTAACGCGTCCAGAGCTTGACAACAAGAATGGGAAGAGCTTAAAAAACCTGTATGAGAGGGGCGTCCGGCTGGCCTGGTTGGTAGAGTGTGTGACTCGATCTTGGGATTGTGAGTTCAAGCCCCACGTGGAGCGTAGAGCTTACTATAAAGAGCTAGCTAGAAATAAGATAGTGTTCATGAACATAGAAACCTGTATGTTAAAAAAAATGAGCGCACACACACACACACACACACACACACACACACACAGCCTGTACAAGAAATTGAGGCCTAGTATCTGGAGGTCTTTCGTAGGTGGGTAAACGCCTCCACACAGCCTGAAGGCAGAATTCTGGATCTCCATGTCACAACCCAAAGTAATGGAGCACAATGTTGGAATGTTCGTCATGATACCTCTGCAAACAGAGGAAAGGCTGCGTTGTCTCAGAGGTTCTCTGAGGTTGAGAAGGGTGTGAAGTTCAAAGGCTTTTTGTGCTTTAAGTGATAAACCCCTAGTTGTCTAAAACATCTGATTGGGAAGCATTTTTCTGATGCTTTCAGTTAGCTAAACTTGTGCTAGGGATAAATGACAGTAAGTACAGCCTAAGGTTCTGAAGCTTGTTCATGTAATAATCTGAAAGGGAATTCACATTTCTCAAATATTCTGGGTAATCTCTCTGATAATGCTCACAGGACCCTTACGCACTGTTGTTTGCCCTGCTCAGTGATTGAAAAGCAAAATGATGTTTGGATATCCTCATTTGTACTGTTTTCTGATTGAGATAGATTTAGAAAGAAAAAACCTAATAGATTCTTTTGATTAAAGTTCTTATTCCTTCTACCTTAGTAACTTGTGTGTGAAAATCTATTTATATTCTTGAGCATAAAACTTTGCCCTCACAATAATTTTGTAGTAGAAAAATGGGGCACGCCTGGGTGACTCAGTTGGTTAAGCATCTGACCCTTGATCTCAGCCCAGGTCTTGACTGCAGGGTCATGAGTTTGAGCCCTGTGTTGGGCTCCATGGTGGGTGTGGAGCCTACTTAAAAAAATTTTTAAAAAAATGGGACAAAAAAATCCTGAAGTTATCTTGAAACTATGAGCTGAGTATGTCTAACATCATATATCTATATGGGAAATTTCTTTGTAAAGTAAGCTCTGTGCCCATTGTGGGGCTCAGACTCACTAAGCATGAGTTCACGGGTCATGTGGTCTCCTGACTGAGCCATCTGGGCACCCCTCTGACATCATTCTCTGTGGGGCAGGGCCGGTCGGTTAAACAAAAGCAGTCTGGGCTTTCACCCTTTGACTCTGTTTTCAAAACTGTCCATGTGGCAGTAGATTGACCAAAGAGTTTTTAATCCCCTTTTCTGTTCCTTATCTCATTTTAAATACGCCAAGTCACAGCCTCTTAACAATTTATGACTTCAACTTGGTGCTTTAATGCCTCTTTTAGAAGATTAATTAAATTGATTAATACTGTTCCATTATGAAAGAATCTATGATGATTAAATGAATTATATTAGACTTGGGTTGTTATAATTTAAAAAACATGAAATCTCGAGTAAAATTCTTTTAGTCTACATTGCAGACTTAACTCTACTTAACAAATACAGTAGAAGATTGGTAAGAGAGAACTGAAGAGGTAGGATAGGTTATATTGAGGAAAATTTTGTTTTCCTTAAATTACAGTGTTATGCCATACAGTAAAATTCTACAAAGTTGCCCCTTACAGAATATTTGCCTATGACTTGGAGTTCTTATCATCCATCCTTGTAGAGAGCCAGATTTTATATTTATGCTTAAAACATAACTGGTTTTGAAAACTTAATGCAACATTGTGTGTTAACTATGCTGGAATTAAAACAGTAATAACAAATACATGTAGTGGTTTTGAAAATGTAGGAGGTTGGACATGCTGGAGATTTTAAATTTGTTTCCAGTTGTTTTTCTCCTGGTCCCACCCATTGGTGTAGTTGTTTTCATATTGAATGTTTCTTTGTGTCTTGATACTATCAAACCAACCATTGATGAAAATGGGAACTCTAGGAGCCACAGACAGCTTTTTGATTTCATGGACACATTAGTCTAAAGTAACCTCCTCTTGTTACTTCGTGTACAATTTCAGACATACCTATGGTGATAGTTTACAGAGTAAATAAGAAGGTAGCTACTTAGATGAGAAAAACAGAGTTTGGAAAACAACAACAACAACAACACAACAGTTCTAAATTTGGCCAGTGTGTGCATGTTTAATATGTAAAAGCAAACATCTGGAACCATGTATCAGAAAGTGTTCCAAGGCTTCTTAATACCAGATTGCTTTTTTGTTTGTTTGTTTTTGTTTTTAAGTAATATCTCTGCCCCATGTGTGGCTCAAGCTCACAACCCCCAGCTCACAAGCTTGGTGGACTGAGCCATCCAGGTGCCCCCTTCCTTAGTAGCTGATCTCTTACTAGGACAGTGAGGACGTGGGTTCCCATCAGTTATTTGCTGTGGTACCTTGCAAAAATACCGGTCGTGTCATTCAGGGTTGCCTGGTCAGTGTAGCCCAGGGCCCTTCTGGCTGGATTCAGCGAGAAAGCCTGATAGTGAAATTTCCACCACCTTAACTGCCAAATTTAGGGGCAATGGCATCTACAGATTTAACTGACCATTTGAACCCTCAAATTGAGAAATAGTAATTCTAAAACACCAAATGCTTTTACACTTTTATTGTATTTTTTTCACACTTTTATTCCTTTAAGTGGTTTTATTTAGTGATTTTTGCAAAGCATGTCTTTGTGTTTGGGGACTTCGAGTATCCTGGAAGCTCTGAAAACCCGTAATTACACCTTTGTTCTGCACTCAATAGATTTTAATGTGCCCAGAACATGAGACGGAGAGAATAAACATGTACTGTGAGTTGTGTCGGAGGCCGGTGTGTCATCTCTGTAAGTTGGGCGGTAATCATTCTAATCACCGGGTGACCACCATGAGCAGCGCCTACAAAACTTTAAAGGTAGGATTTGTGCGTTTGGGGAACTAAGTGTTGAGTCTTTTACAACGTCGGTTTTACTTTATGCCTTTAGCTTTTTCTTTATAAAATCATGGCTGAAGTATGGTCTCGTTTTACTGCAGTGAGTCATCAGTGTAGAGGGTCCCTCACTGATGTCATGTGAGGTTATTAGCGTGTTTGACTTGGCAGTCCTTGGTCATGTTGATGGACTGGTTCTGGAGAAGGAGGGGGTGAAGACCACTCCATGACGATCCCCACATGAGCCCAGCGCTTGTGGTTGAGTATGTGTAGAAATGACACTCTTGTTGAGTGTGTGTGGAACTGACAACCCTTTTGAGGGTGTATGTGTGTGTATGTGGAAATGACAAACCTGTTGAATGTGTGTGTGGGAATGCCACACCTTTTGAGTGTTTGGAAATGGCATTGCTGTTGAGTGTGTTTGGAAATGACAAGCCTGTTGAATGTGTGTCTGTGTGTGTGTGGAAAAGATATGCCTGTTGAGTATGTATGAGGGAATGCCACACCTGTTGAGTGTGTGTGGAAATGGCACACCTATTGAATATGTATGTGGGAATGCCACTCCTGTTGAGTGTGTATGTGTGTGTGTAAAAGATACGCCTGTTGAGTCCATGTATGGAAATGCCACATCTGTTGAATATGTGTGAGTGTGTATAAAAGATAGGCCTGTTGAGTGTGTGTGTGGGAATGCCACACCTGTTGAGTGTGTGTGGAAATGACACGCATGTTGAGTGTGTGTGTGGGATTGCCACACCTTGAGGGATGGTAGCTATGTTCAGGCCCTTAATTCCTATTGCTTCTCTATAGAAATAGTGGAAACTTCATTTATAGTAAGGGTCTGGTTGGAACCCTTACCACCTAAAACTGAGTCACTTCCTTTCTCTCTATCGGAACCTTATACACGGACCTTTGAAAACTTTCAGGCTTGTTTGATAAGCTATAGCAAGGGAGGCAGTGGTATAATGCTATTTTTTGTTTATTCTTTTTTTCTTTTAAAATGAGATCATCATTCATAAATGAGTTTCTTTTCTACCTTTATTTTATTTATTTATTTATTTTTTTTAAAAGATTTTTATTTATTTATTTGACAGAGATCACAAGTAGGCAGAGAGGAAGGCAGAGAGAGAGAGAGGAGGAAGCAGGCTCCCTGCTGAGCAGAGAGCCCAATGTGGGGCTTGATCCCAGGACATCTGGGAACATGACCTGAGCTGAAGGCAGAGGCTTTAACCCACTGAGCCACCCAGGCGCCCCTCCTTTCTACCTTTAATGGTATCTACTTGCCTTTTGGGGCCTAGATCAAATTCTAACTTAATGGCTTTCTCTTCTGCATTTGATATGTCTATCATGCTCAGTCCTCCTCCTGCTTTGACTACGTGGATTACGGGCGTAACCGTTTTATTGTCCTGGTTTACTGATTCTGTCATCTGTCATTGCTGGTCAATTTTGTAAATTTTACCTTGTTGGGCAGTGGATACTTCATGACTTATAGACATTGTTGAGTTTCTTCTAACGTGTGATTAATTTCCCTCAGAACAGTTGGCTGCTTTTGGACCTTGCTTTAAGTTAGGACAGAGCACCATTCAGTTCTGGGGCCGATTTTACCAGACTTCTCTTCTCCTTTACTCTTCTCAGTGCCTTTTGGATTTTGAGTTTCGAGGGGTTTTTGATTTGTTGTTTAATTTGTTCCGTGCATCACAGGCACTATTTCCAGCAGGGTTTGAGCTCCCGAGTTGTTCTTTGTCATCCTTCTAGGTGATCCTCTCCCTGGCCTCTGAAAGTTTCCTGGCACCTGGAAATTGGTCAGTATTCTGCTGAATAAGCCACAGGGACCCTTGGTACACTCTCTAGAGTTCTTTCTGGCACTTTCTGTTCTTGAGGATTTTGCTTTACAGGCTCTGGTCTCCCTGGACTTCTCAGCTTTGTCTCTTCATCTCCTGGGAGACCCTGGTCCCCTGAGTTCCCCTCTGCACTTGGCCTTGGAGGACGCTGGGTCTAGACAGGATGGTGGGCACAGACATGGGTCTGTCTTGTTTCCCTCTCACAGGACTGTCTTTCTTGATGTCCAGTGTCTTGAGAGCCATTTCAAATACTCTGTTTCAAGTTTTTTTTTTCTTTCAGGTGGGACAGTAGATCCAGTCTTTGTTACTCATTTGTGCCCCCCAGTGGCATTACCATTGTTTGCTAATTAAATTTAACTTTTTAAAAAAGATTTTATTTATTTATTTGACAGATTGATGGCGAGAGAGCACAAGCGGGGGTGGTGGGGAGGGAAAAGCAGACTCCCCGCTGAACAGGAAGCCTGATGCGGGGCTCAATCCCAGGACCCTAGGATCATGACCTGAGTCAAAGGCAGATGCTTAACTGCCTGAGCCATCCAGGTGCTCCTAAATTTAACTTTTTTTTTTTTTTAAAGATTTTATTTATTCGTTTGAGAGAGAATGAGTGAGAGAGAGCATGAGAGAGGAGAAGGTCAGAGGGAGAAGCAGACTCCCCAAGGAGCTGGGAGCCCGATGCGGGACTCGATCCCGGAAGTCTGGGATCATGACCTGAGCCGAAGGCAGCTGCTCAACCAACTGAGCCACCCAGGCGCCCCTAAATTTAACTTTTGACACCTCTTTTTTTTTGTTTCTTAGTGGTTTGGTCTTATGCAAGCTGTCCAAAAATTTTTTCTGTAACCTGGAATAAATCTTTGATAGTAGAATCCCTTTAAGTTAACTCTTTCGCTCCATTGTTAACTCTTCTCCTAGTGTTTCAGACTTTTTTTTTCTTCCAATAGACTCCCATCATGGGTTTTTCAATTTACTCACTTTTTAATGAGGATAAACTTTAGATTGACACCTTTGTCAAAAATAGCAAAGAGATCTCCCTTAGATCTTTTTACTTACTTTTGGGCTTTAAGCAGGAGGGCTACATGATACGAGTTTATATTATTTCCATTTTTTAAAAGATGCATTTATTTGGGAGGGAGAACATGGTGGGGAGGGGCAAAGGGAGAGAGAGAGAAACTCAAGCTGGTTCCTCACTGTGTGTGGAGATGGACACAGGGCTTGATCGCATGATCTCAAGATCACTTCCTGAACTGCAACCAAGAGATGGATGCCTGACCAGCTACACCACCGAGGGGCCCCTCTACTATTTTCATTTTTATACACTCAAGTATTGCAAAGACAGAAGAAAAATGAGCCTCACGGTGGTGTGACCTTGTCCATCTCATTACTGCTGTTTGTTGAGATGGCTGAAGCTGAGGCCAGGCTTCCCGTCTGCCCCTGTTCGATCTGGCTTCTGATACCAGTGGACTGTGTTGGAGTGTATGACCTGTCCTTGGAATTGAGGGAGCCCTTCCGCTGGTGGAAAGTGCTTCACTAGCGCTTTCAGGTGAACTGGCCTAAATAGTGAATAATGGAGAGGAATGGGCCCATCTGTTCCTGGCAGTCCTCTCTTCTACTGTTGGGGTGAGATATGTTTTTTTAGTCTTGTTTATGCTTCCACATAACCTCACTCCTGTTTATCCCTGGACAGAAAGACACCTGCCTGGTTTCATCTCCTGTTACTTGCCTTTGTTTAGTGACCTCGCTTTCCCAGCAATACGGAGTCCTTCCCACCTTCCAACACAGGAAACCATGTTTACGCTCTCCTCTGGCCAGTTTGGACTGCTAAGGCTTCAGAATCCTACTTTGCCCTGAACAAGGCCCCACAATTGGGTGTTCATTGTCTCTCCCTCACTCTGGCCTCATCTCAGCAGCCTTCTTCTCCCAACTGTGGGTGTTAGTGGGTTTTCTAAAACTTTCTCAGCTTCCACACAGCAGTACAGTTTCTCATTAAGGGAGGGTTTGTTGAGGGGCACCTGGGTGGCTCAGTGGGTTAAGTGTCTGCCTTTGGCTCAGGTCATAATCCCAGGTCCTGGGATTGAGCCCCATGTCAGGCTCACTGCTTGGCAGGGAGTCTGCTTCTCCCTCGCTCTCTGCCCCCCCCATTGTCTTTCTTGCGCCCACACCCTCTTTCTCTTAAATAAATAAAAAAATGGGTCTTTTTAAAATTTTTTTTAAAGGAGGGTTGGTTGTTAGCTCATCTTTCTTCACTTGTCCACTTTCTTATAGTTGAATGGTTTTCTGAGGACTATTTCCTGAGGACTTTTTCCTACTTTCTTTATTTCCATAAATTTCTAGAAGAAGGTTAGTGATCTTGTTCATGTGCAGTTATGTCTTCTCTAAGGGGTGGCTTTGTGATTTTAATCATAATTGAAATGACTGGAAATAGGACTTAAAATAGAAAATGTACACATCCCTGTAACGAGTCCCAGTTGAATGAGAAGGTAATACGGTTTCTATATTTTGGGGGTATGTGAAATTTGTGGAGAACATAATGCCCTGTTCTCTGAAGTCATTTGGAAGTTGATTAAAATGTATCTTTCTATGCTTTTTCTTCCCATCATTTTATCCTACATTTTCAGACATGGGGCAAAGCTGAGAACACCTTTTAAATGATAAGCCCTAAGGGGGCAGGAAGCATTGGTTATATATTATTCTCCTAGCCTGCTCCCGTGAAAGATACTCAGTGTGACTGTTGAATGAATTTCTCTTCCTTTTTCTCTCCCTTCTCCCTCATTTTGTGGACTCCTGTTTCTCTGGGTACCTTTGATCTGTGACCTGATTAAAGGCCCGATGCAGTGGTTCTCAAACTTGCATGGGTGTTAGAATCACCGGGAACACTTAGTTTAAAACTGCAGAGGGCAAAGCCTGTCCTCCTCGAGGGGCTCTGTGGTGTCTCTCAGCCCTCTGGATACTGATGCACATCAGCTTTTGAGAACCACTGGTCAAGGGGAAGCCTTTGGAGCAAATTCAGCATCCTTGAGCGGTTAGCCTCTGGTCAGTTCCTAGAGAACTAGGGCCCTAATGTAGCTAAAGGATTTAAAACGTATTCCCCCATTAGATGTCTTTGCTGAGGGTAGGAGCCATGTCTTCTTACATTGCACTTTCCAGCATCTAGGATGAGTGTCTGATGCTTACACTTTTTGGAGGCCTGTGAAAAAATGGACACAAGCACGTCATCTTAACCCAGACTGCCTTGTTGTGAGGGGCCCGAGAGGACGGGAGATAAAGGCTGTAGTTGGCTAGAGACTGTGGCTGAGCAGTCCTCCCTGGGAGCGAAGCCTGGGTGCTCTCTGACTTGCCACTGGGTTCCTGAATTCTGTCATCCTTTCTCCTCCAGCCTGTCTTGCATCCCAGTGTAAGTGGTCTTAAACCACGAAGCCCCACGTCCATGAAAATGTCGCTGCTGTAGCGACAAGGAGTGTGATCACCTGCACCCCTCCTGTGTGGTCCCAGCACAGGCCTGACGGGACGGCACTGGAGGAGCTCTTCTCTCCATTGCAGCTTGGTGCTGAGGAAGAGCCTGACAGCCTGTGGAATCGTGGTCAGCGTACTGGGCAGTGAGGAAGCTTCTAGCTCAGCACTGACGTTGTGATATTTGCTGTCAGTGACCTTCGGTTTCCTGATCTGTAAAACGTTGGGTCAAGACACATTTCATGTCTGTCCTTGACTCCCTGAGGGTTCTTTCTGGTCCCGTCCTCCTCAACTCTCCGAAATCTTACTCCTCTAGCTCATGGGCCGTCCTTCTGTCCCTCTAGTGAGCCCTCAAGGAAACTCAGTGTGTCTGTTGGCTGGATGCTCTGGAGAATCAAAGATGGGGCCTCCCATATTAATTTCAACATACGCTCTCTTACCCTGTTACATGGTCTAAGTGAGAAAAGGGGCAAATGATAACAGGCAGGAGACTGACTTCTTGACTTGGCTGCAGGTCCTGGTCCTCTTTTCATACCCAGCCTCATTCAGGGCAGCAGCGGCGACTGAGAAATGCTCAGATCCTCTTGTCACTGCTCTGGCTGGGGTGGCATTTTCTGGATGACATCCCTCTTACTTAGACTCTGCATACGTTTTTCTCTTACAACTTCGTACCCTGTGGGGCTTCAAGGGTTGGTTTGTTAGCTTTTGAATATACTTGTCATACATACTGTTTTTCTCTGGGTTAAACTGGGCTCTCCCCAAAACCTAACAATGTTACTTCTATGGTAAGGAGACCAATCAAAGTAACTACTTCATAAATATCTCCTGATGGAGGTATTAATTACTTCAGTATCTACTGAATTTCTTCCTTCAGTATGCTCTGGCAGCTTAATGAGCTGTGTTTGTATAAATCTATTTGTTATTATGTAGGTGTAATTATTTAATGGATATCTAGTCCGGGCTAGGCTGTGAAGGTCATTTTGGAAGAGTTGCTTGCTCTTTGAGGGTGTGTGTGTGTGTGTGTGTGTGTGTGTGTGTGTGTGTGAGAGAGAGAGAGAGAGAGAGAGAGAATGAAGGAGAGAGAGAAAGAGCAAAGGTGAGAAAATAAATTATAAAATCTGATGGAATGCAATCCTATTTGAATTGCCGTCCTTGCGGTTACTTAGAAACTTGAAGTGGAAGTCCTGGGAATGATGAAGAGACAGCAAAAATGTATTACTTATGTATTCTGGCTTTTTGGCTAATCTAAGCATCACGGCCTGCTTCTTGTCTCTTATAGGTCCGTGGGGCCCTGTGCTCAAGGCCAGTAACTGTGTACCCTGGGTTAATAACGAGAGTGGTCAGGGTTGACTTTACTGCGTGTTCCTCATAGGCTAAAGAATTGTGTGTAAAAAGATAAAAGAGGGAGGAAGGTAGATCTGCAAGGCCTTTGTTATATTTCTCATTTGTGTTACTGGTATGTTCTGACAGGAAAAGCTTTCAAAGGATATTGATTACCTTATTGGCAAGGAGAGCCAGGTGAAGAGCCAAATTTCTGAACTAAACTTGTTAATGAAAGAAACAGAGGTAAGTGATGAGCTGGTTTGCATGCTTTTATTTCTCCATCTAGGGAATTCATTCACTCATAACATCCGGAGGGCAGTAAATGAGCTCGGAGGACGAAGTTGAGGTAGGTTTCACCCTGCTTCTCCGGGCTTAGAGAAACCAGAGGTTTAAGCTATGATGTGTGATCTGTGCCCAGGAGAGGCGGTGATGAAATGCTGTGGAAGCACAGGGGAACGAATGACTGGCCCTTGACCTGGGCGTATCGATCTCAGAAGTAGTAACATCAGGTAAAGTTTGGAATTCTTGACAATTACCTTTCTTTTATGAGATTAACAGATTGCCTTTGAAGTATGTACTAGGTGTTGACTTAAAATGCACTGTTCTCAAGAGTATACCTGAGACAGGTTCACCAAAAGACACACATTAGAATGTTCATGGCTGGAATCTAATAGCCATGGAGTGGAAACTACCCAGCTATCCCTGAGCCCCAGAATATAATCACTTAAGAATGATGATCTGCAAAGGGGCAACAGTGTAGCTAAATCTTGGGTGAATGTTGAAAGAAAGATGCCAGAGCAAAGGAGCTCGAACTCTGTGATCTCCTTTATGAAAAGTACCAACAAAGGTGGAACGGGGTTCTGCTTAGAGTTCAGGACACGTGTCACTGAAGGCTAGGGAGGGCAAGGATCGTTGTCTGGAAAGGTTGGTGTCTGCGATCTGGGTACTGTTCCTTTTCCTTAATCTGGATATAGGTGACATGGTGTGTGTTTGCAAAGATTAGTCCGTTTCCACACTCACATATACATTTTTCTGTGTGTATATTATACTTCAGTTAAAAAAAGGGAGAAAATTGTATCTGGGCTAGTAAGAGACTTTTTTGAAATTTTATTTCAAGAAATTAATTTCATTTCCCAAAATGGGTTAAAGAAATTGAGATGTTCTGCAAATTAGCACCAGATCGCCAGCACTGCTTTTGTTTTACTCTTTTTCTGATACTCACCGATTGCATTAACCACCCTGAGTAAGTTGTTTTTCCATGTGCTTGAAAAGCGGGATTTTGTTTTTCTCATTTTTGTCTGATGACCCACTCTATGAGGGCGGTATCATCCGCTGCTTCAGGGGATCGTATCTTGGGTCATTGAAGGTTTGTTTCACTCCTGGTCCTCAGTCGTGCCGCCCTGACCTCTGAAATAAGGGAGCCCCAGGACTGGTTGCAGAGCTGGTGATTCACATGAGCTGTTCATGCAGACACTGAGTCCTTGGGCTCCTGGAGAAAGTACTTAGCTTCTTTGTGTCCTTTTCTCTGAAGCTACATTTGTGAGCTTATCAGCAGGAATCTCCTATACTTGGAAGAAATGGTCTGCATTCTTGACTTTGACTCCGTGAGGACTGTGACACTGTCCTTTTATTCTATAATTACGCTTAGCTGGAAAAAAAAAATTCCCCCTTTTTACCTACATGTAATTGGTCTTTTGAGTTTAATGCTGTAATTTATCACTGAAATACTACCAAAATGTCACCAACCTCTGTCCCCCTTCTTTCTTCCCTCCTGCCCACCCTTTACAAAAATTTCTGCCTGTTGGTTTAGGAAACAGAGGGGAGTCTGCAAAAAATTGCCTTTCATTAGAAATGTTGGCCAGAAGCCATTGGAAAGTACACAATGATCTTCTTCCATATGTTGTCAGCTTTTAAGAATGTGTTTGAAGACATTTTTTTTTTTCCTCTTGGCTGCTGCTTATGGGTCTGTAATGATGAATGCATGTGTGTGCTCTGCTGGTCCTATTTTCAAAATCGTGTTGGTCTCTGATTTATGGATGTTCAGAAATGTTCCATAAGCTCTACAGATAGGACCGTTTTATGACCAAGTAGACGAAGGGCTGCGTGTGCAGTGAGTATAATCGTTCTGTGTACAAAGTCTATGCCCTTGTTGTTGGCATTTTATGTAAATCTTTTTTTTTTTTTTTCTTCCAAGATCTTATTTATTTATCTGATAGAGATGTCACAAGTAGGGAGAGAAGCAGGCAGAGAGAGAAGGGAAAGCAGGCTCCCTGCTGAGCAGAGAGCAGGGCTCGATCCCAGACCCTGGGATCTTGACCTGAAACGAAGGCAGAGGCTTAACCCACTGAGGCACCCAGGCGCCCGTTATGTAAATAATCTTTACCAATCTTAAAAAACCTGAGTGGATCCTCTTATCCCCAGCTTTCAGAAGAGAAAAACTCAAGATATAACAGAAGTTAAATAATTTGCCTAAAGTCACAAAGGATTTAATTCTAATTAAGTTATATTAATTTGAAGAGAAGAGTTACATTTTTATATCTTAGTAAAAGATGTCATTTTTCTGAGTTTCATGCTGCGATTTAAGTTTTCTTAAAAAAATTGGAAGAGGGTAGAAAGGGTCAAACGTTGCCCGAATTAGAAATGAATGAAAAACTCCAGAATTGTGTGGTACATTGTCTTGGGTTAAATCAGTTAATTCCTGCCTCAGGTTCCTCTGTGTCCATGTTGAAGGTTGTTTCCTTATTTAATTGTTGATTGGTGCACTAGGGAGATGAAAGCTGGGGAAAAGTGTCCTGCAGTTACAAAGTACGTCTCACCAAAAGTTGGCGATCGTTCCTTGCGCAGGGCGTTCAATGCCAGACTATTGTTCTGAAAATACCAGAGTCAGACCAGATTAAATTTTGGTTATTTGGAGAAAAGACATGTGGATTTAGCAGGTGAGGTAATATAACCCTTGTGCCTGTTTTATAATAGTGTAATGGAGAGAGAGCCAAAGAAGAAGCAGTCACACATTTTGAAAAGCTCTTTGAAATTCTAGAAGAGAGGAAATCATCTGTTTTGAAAGCGATTGATGCATCTAAGAAACTAAGATTAGACAAATTTCAGACTCAAGTGGAGGAATACCAGGGACTTCTAGAGAACAATGGGCTTGTGGGCTACGCCCAAGAAGTGCTTAAGGAGACGGATCAGTCCTGTTTTGTACAGACGGCCAAACAGCTCCACCTCAGGTATGTTTGAGTTTAGAATCTCCTTGGCAGTGGCCTTCATGGCTACTCTGTTCCAGCTGGAGCTCCCGGGGCTTCCTAATGCTGTGCTCTGTGCGGACACTCTCACCGCACTCTTAAAACCCAAACACTGAGCGGCCCTTTTTTGGCTAATCACATCGCACATGTTTAGTCTGATGGACCTTTTACGGAGTTGTTTCTGTATAAACGATCTGCCCGCAGAATACAGAAAGCCACGGAATCTCTGAAGAGCTTTAGACCCGCGGCTCAGACGTCCTTTGAAGACTATGTTGTGAACACATCGAAACAAACAGAACTTCTTGGAGAATTGTCCTTTTTCTCTAGCGGTAAGTTTCGGTGACGGCCAAAGCTGCTCACTCTTGTCATGGGAATTCGCAATACACGGGAAAAACCCGCTCTTTGGTTTGGCAGCACGGAGAACCATGTTTTTAATGCACAGAGTGTAATTCTTCTGGTTTGTGTGGTTTTTAAACATCATATGGGGCGCCTGGGTGGCTCAGTCGGTGAAGCGTCTGCCTTTGGCTCAGGTCGTGAGCTGGGGGTCCTGGGTTCGAGTTCCGCGTCCGGCTCCCTGCTCAGCGGGGAGTCTGCTTCTCCCTTTTCCTCTGCCTCTCCTCCCTCTGAAGCTTGTGTGCGTGCTTGCTCTCTCAAATAAATCAATAAAAATTAAAAAAAAAACCCACATTGAATAAATGGCATCAGATTGCATGTGTATCCTTTTTGTGAGTTGTTTTTCCAAAAAATGAAGTTTAAGATGTTTGATGCTCAAAGAGTTCTGGTTTAAAGCTGTATTTTAGCTGCTCATAGTAGTTCATATAGAAATCATTTCCCTACCGAGAGACCATTTGTTTTTTCCCTGTTGCTGTGTTGAACGTCTTTGTCATATTCACTTGTGCACACCTGTATGAGTTTCTCTAGGGCAGAAACCTAGAAATGATGTCTCCAGGTGAAAACGGACTCTGAGAGGTTTTAAGTATTTACCTGGCCGTATCAGCTCATGAGGGCTGCTGAAACAAAACAGCATGGACTGCGTGCCTTGAACAGCAGAAAGGTATTTTCTTCAGTTCTGGAGGCTCGGAGTCGGAGGTCAAGGTGCTGGCAGAGTTGGTTCCTTCTGAGGCTGCTCTCCTGGGCTTGCTGATGGCGGCCTTCCGCAGTCTTCGTTACACGTCTGTCTCAATTTCTGCCCGTAAGGATTCCAGTCATGCTGGTCCTGGTGGATTAGTTCCCATCTTCATGACTTCACTTTAACTTAATTACGTCTATAAAGACTCTTTCTCCAAATACAGTCACATTCTGAAGTACTGGGGATTAGAACTGGGGCATCCACATTTTGAGGCTGTAACACACCCTCACGATGGTGTTTTGTTGTTCTCCAGTGGGGAGGTCTTCCCTTCCTTTCCCCTCCTTGCCTTGTTCATGTCTCCCCCACGATCTCTCTTCTAGTGACGGTGAGCAGTTACGGTCCCTACAGTGGAATACTTACAGGTTGATGACTGTGTAGTTACAGATGTGTGGATTTGGACAGTCACCTGAAGGAAGTTTGTCTTATTTAAAGTTACAAATTCTAGGGGCGCCTGGGTGGCTCAGTGGGTTAAAGCCTCTGCCTTCGGCTCAGGTCATGATCCCAGGGTCCTGGGATTGAGCCCCACATCGGGCTGTCTGCTCTGCAGGGAGCCTGCTTCCTCCTCTCTCTGCCTGCCTCTCTGCTTACTTGTGATCTCTGTCTGTCAAATAAATAAATAAAATCTTTAAAGTTACAAATTCTAGGGGCGTATGGTGGCTCAGTAGGTTGGGCCTCTGCCTTTGGCTCACGTCATGATCTCAGGGTCCTGGGATCGAGCCCCACATAGAGCTCCCTGCTCAGTGGGGAGCCGGCTTCCCTCTCTCTCTCTCTCTGCCCGCCTCTCTGCCTACTTGTGATCTCTCTCTCTAACAAAAAAAAAATCTTAAAAAAAAAGGTTAGAAATTCTACGGGTGTCTGGGTGGGTGGCTTAGTCAGTAGGGCATCTGGCTCTTGAACTTAGGTCTTCACTTCAGAGTTGTGAGTTCAAGCCTTACACTGGGCATGGGGCCTACCTAAAAGAAGAAGTTTTAAAGTTAAAAACTGAAGGATGATTACTCTGACCTCATTTCTTTCAAATCTATATTTGAATCTCCTTTCAGATATGTGCTTATCTTTTTTTTAAAGATTTATTTATTTATTTTTAGAGCACTTGTAAGTGGGGGTTGGTGGGGGACAGGAGAGGGAGAGAGAAAGAACCCTCAAGTAGACTTTGTGCTGTGTGTGGAGCCCGATGCAGGGGTTGATCCCAGGACCCCGAGACCATGATCTGAGCCAAAATCAAGAGTCAGACGCTCAACTGACTGAGATCCCCAGGCACCCTGGTATGTTTATTTTTATTATAAGGCTCTTCTTTTTTTAAATACATATTTGTTACTCTTTCAAATGCTAATTCTGCTTCAGGTACTGTAGTCTCCCTTTTTCCAGAAGGTAGACTTGAATTGTTTTTCATACATGAGCTGGTTTACTTAGGAGAACAAGGTCCTCTCTGCCCTAGGGGTCCCAAAATAGTCCTTGGAAAGAGGATGTTGATGGTTGGGAATCTTGGGTTGGACCAGTGTCTGACAAAGAACCAGGGGGTGGATGGGTGACGGGAAAGTCATTCCCCAGCTCCTGACTACTCAATGGTCTCATTGTTCCCTGCATGCACATGTTTTTTAGTAAGGGGGGGTATGGGTGGGGGTCTGTACTACTCATGTTATTTTGCCCCCCCCCCCACCCCAATGTATTTTGAATGACTTTCCAGATCTCATTATGGCTCTGTAACTTCCGGTTGCACAAACGTTCCATACCCAGACGGGCTTCTGCATTGCTCGTATGTTTCTGGGAGAGGCTCTGATTTGATAGAAATGTGTGTGGGGTGTGTGTGTGTGTGTGTGTGTGTGTGAGAGAGAGAGAGAGAGAGAGAGAGAGAGAGAGACTTTGCTAGCTTATCCTAAGCTGTTAAGCTTACTGGAATTCTTCTATGGAAGGGATCCTGCATATGCATGCAGGCTTAGCTACGATACTTTTGTCTCGTATTTTTCATGAAAAACTGGAAACCGAGTTCTGATCATTGTTATATACGTATTGATACAGCCATGGCATGGGGTGCCAGGGGGAGAATCTGCACAAAAGTATTACACTGAGTATCTTTGAGTTGCTTCAAGTGTGTTATATATAGTTCCTGATTTTTTAAATAAAAAATAACTATCATGTTTATGCCAAGAAAAATTAACTTAAATCATTTTGCAACTCTTTGGAACACAATCTGGAAGAAAATCATGGAAGCTTCATTGAACTTCGTCAGACTGGCCAAACTTAGAGTTGAAAGTATTTATTAAAATAATTCCAGGAGGACACAGATTAACAATTTCAAGTCCAGTGTTGTTACTTAGTAGGTGGAAATGGAAATGCAGATGGTTTAAAAACTTCAATTTACGGTGTTTCAGAATGAATGTAACACGTAAAGCTGCTACTGAATCTTTTTTCGTCTTCTCTGTCGTTCTCCTTCCTTTCAAGTATGAACCTTAAATATACCTTTAAAAGTCTTTTGTGCTTATTCTTTTTCATTTTCAATTTTGTGGTAAGAGCACGTAACTTGAAATCTGTTATTTTAATTTGAAGGGTGGAACACAGCGTCATTGACTCTGAGTACGATGTTGTACTGAGTTTTCTCTAGAGCATCTTCGTCTTGCTTGACTGATAATTTATGCCTCTTGATTAATAACTGCTTGTTGCTCCTTCCTCCAGCCCCCAGCAGTCTGCATTCCAGTCTTTGATTTTGTGAATTGGGCTCTTTGAGATTCCTCATAGAAGTGGGATCGTGTGGTCAGCGTAGGTGTCTGTGTCTGGCGTATTTCAGTTTGCATGTCCATAGGGCCCGTCCCTGTTGTCACACATTGCCAGAATTGGTCCTTTTCTTAAACACAGCATTACAGATTCAGAAAATTCTTGGACCAGGGCACCTGGGTAAGCATCTGACTTTGGCTCTGGTCTCGATCCCAGGATCCTGGGATGGGTTCGCATCCGGCTCCCTGCTCAGCAGGGAGCCTTATTCTCCCTTTGCCTGCTGCTCCCCCTGCTTGTGCTCGCTCCCTCTCCTGCTGACCAATAAATAAAAGCTTAGAAAAAAGAGGAAAATTCTTGGACCATGCAGAAACGATTAAAGTTATTTGTCGGTATATCATTTTTACGGAGGGGCATGCAGGTTGTGAAACACTGTGATTTTACCACCTTTCGTATGTTGCTGCTTTCAGGCATAGACGTGCCGGAGATCAACGAGGAACAGAGCAAAGTGTATAACAATGTTCTGATCAACTGGTACCATCCCGAAAAGGATAAAGCGGATAGCTACGTCCTTGAGTATCGGAAGATTAATAGAGATGAAGAAATGCTGTCTTGGAACGAGATAGAAGTCTGCGGCACCAGCAAAGTGATCTCAGACCTGGAAAGCAATTGTAACTATGCTTTCAGAGTGAGAGCCTACAAGGGCTCCATCTGCAGTCCTTGCAGCAGGGAGCTGATTCTTCATACCCCGCCGGCTCCAGGTAGTGTGAATGTGGGGGATCAGAAAGCCTTGGAGTCTGAGGAGACCTGAATAAAAAATAACCGCACCAGCTCTCTGTCTAGATCCACAGTAAAACCAGCATTCGTTTGTTTAAAAAAAAAAAAAAAATTCTAGAAAACTGATTTTATCCCCAGGTAGGTTTAGGAAGAAACCGCATGCTTGAATTTCACCAGGTAGCCTGGGAACAGGATTAGAATTTGGCCTGACATAGATAGAGAACATGAAGAACTTCGACTGAGCAGGGCTACTAATTTGAGATTAAAAGCGCACAGATGCTACCTCACGAGTTTTAAGTAGTAGAGTTCTGTATTTTTGGTGAGTATATAGGAAACTCTACAACATAGATCTAGGTAGATTTTTAAAAAATTATTGTTATGAAATATTGTTGTGATTAAGCTCCTTCTGACTTGTCCGGATCTTTTCTTTCTTTCTTTTTTTTTTTTTTTTTTAAGATTTTATTTATTTGACAGACAGAAATCACAAGCAGGTAGAGAGGTGGGCTTAACCCACTGAGCCACCCAGGGGCCCCCGGATTTTTTCTCAGCAACTCAGTGATTCCCCACATGCACGGGGTTGGAGGACAAATGTTAGAACCAAGTGGAAGCTGCACCTCCCCCTGCCCCCCAAAAGCTCCCCTTTTGCAGCCCCCTCCCCCACCTTCAGAGTCAGAACTGCTGCAGCTCATGGAGCTCCTGTAGATTTTTCCAGAATGAGAATCACCAGGTCCGGTGCCGCCTGTAGCATCTCCATGGACGAGTGATCCAGGAGCAAAGTTGTACTGCTGTGTGTAGCAGGAGAACATTTGGGCCTATTGGTCGCTGCCTTGGAGCTTCCTCCAGTTGGTCTTTAGACCCTGCTGCCCCCTCCCCCCGCCCCAGTTCAGTGGCTCACGAGCCCGTATTTCATACACCCTTGTCTTTCCTTCCCCTTTTGTCCAAAGTGTACACTCCACTGCGTGTTTTTCATGCCCATTGTGGCCAGTTTATTTTTTTTTAAAGTTTTATTTATTTATTTATTTGTTTGACAGAGATCACAAGTAGGCAGAGAGGCAGGCAGAGAGAGAGGAGGAAGCAGGCTCCCCGCTGAGCAGAGAGCCCGATGCAGGGCTCGATCCCAGGACCCTGAGATCATGACCCGAGCCGAAGGCAGAGGCTAAACACTGAGCCACCCAGGCGCCCCCCATTGTGGCTAGTTTAAAAAAAAAAAGAAATTAGAATTCAGATACAGATCAGGGTTGGCTAACATTGTTCATCTTGAATTTGAATAAAATCCAATAAGAGAGTTTGAGGATGGATTTGTAAGTACTAAGTGATATTTTACCATATGTAGTTTCCCCTTTCTTTTCTCTGCTCTCTGACTCAAAGTGGAATTAGAAACCTGGAAGTAGCTGCTATTTTGGGGGAACATATGTGGTGGACAGGGAAGGAAGAAACGACATGTTCCAACTTACCTTCTTTTTTTTTTTTAATTAAAAAAATTTATTTATTTGACAGAGATCATAGGCAGAGAGAGAGGGAGATGTGGGTTCAATCGCAGAACCCTGAGATTATGACCTGAGCCAAAGACAGAGGTATTAACCCACTGAGCCACCCAGGTGCCCTTTTAATTTTGTTTTTAAGTAAATCGACACCCAATGTGGGGTTTGAACTCTCAACCCCAAGATTGAGAGTCACACGCTCTGCTAACTGAGCCAGCTGGGTGCTCCCAAAGCTGACTTGCTTTTCTCTGAGAGAAGCCGTGTGAATGGGGTGACCAATCAAATACATTTTTTTGTAAACCAGGAGACACTTGAGATGGACCGGAAGCAGGAATGGTCACGGCAGGACAGTAAGCATTACCAGGAAGATTGGTCAGCCTGTAAACGGAGAACGGCTTTAGCTTGCTAGTAGACATTTTTTAAAAAATTATGGTATGTGATATAGTTAAAAATGACCATTTTAACCATTTTTAAGGGTACAGATCAGTGACACTAAGTACATTACCCTGTTGGGTGGCCACCACCACACAGCTCTAGAACAGCTTTATTTTTTTCCACACAGAACTCTCTGCTCATTAAACACCAACTTGCCATTCCTTCTTCCCACAGAGCCTGGGAACCTCTTTTCCACTCTCTGCCTCTGTGAATTCTCCTGTATCTCACAGAAGTGAATGATCTAATCCTTCTGTTCCTGGTGTATTTGGGGCTTCATCCGTGTTGCAGCACGTAGCAGAATTTCCTTGCCTTTTTTTTAGGTGGAATACTATTCAGTTGTATGGATAGACCACATTTTCTTTATCCATTCCTGTGTTGATGGACATTTGAGTTGTTTCTACTTCGGGGCTAACAGCCAATGTCCTGCTTCATATATTTGAGTTGATAGAGACTTAGAAGAGTGGCATTATGTCCATCCCTTAGTGGAGGAAATCAAATTTTTAAATCCTTAAGCAGGAATTAAAACTCATCTCTCTAAACCCCAGACCTTTGCCTTTTTTTTTTTTTTTTAAACATCATGCCCTGTGTCTCATCTCTGCCATGTTGATTGATAAGGAAAAGCCCCCAGTAGAATAGGTAATGTTTTCCAAATCTATAGAACGTGGAATGCATGTTTAGGAAAATGTACAGATAATTACGAAAATGAACAGTCCCTTATTTTGAGCAAAGGGACAGATCTAGTAGTGTAAAACATTCAGAAGAGATCTGCTCTGTCTCTTGCAAGGAACCCCATCGGTAGGTTTTCTCATACACTTAAAATGCTTGCTTCTGCCGTCCGACATTTCTTTTTTTTCTTTTTTTTAATTTTATTTATTTATTTGACAGAGCTCACAGAGAGGCAGAGAGAGAGAGGAAGGGAAGCAGGCTCCCTGCTGAGCAGAGAGCCTGATGTGGGGCTCGATCCCAGGACCCTGGGATCATGACCTGAGCCGAAGGCAGAGGCTTTAACCCACTGAGCCACCCAGGCGTCCCTGCCATCCAACATTTCTGAGCACGTTTGGATGGAGAGATTCTCCTGGAGGTGATCTCCCGGTCAGGACGTTGGTTTGTCCCAGTTTGTTGAGGGCAGTGTGAACTATCCCCTCTCGGCTCGTTTCAGTCCTTTCTGGTTCAAGACCAGATCGAACTGCCAATTACAGAAACCCTAACACGTAGTCATCAGACTAATTCCAAGCTCTCTCCACAGTTTTCAGTTTCCTCTTTGATGAAAAATGTGGCTACAATAATGAACACCTCCTGCTGAACTTGAAGAGAGACCGCGTGGAGAGCCGAGCCGGGTTTAATCTCCTGCTCGCGGCAGATCGCATCCAAGTGGGTTATTACACGAGCCTGGACTACATCATCGGAGACGTTGGAATTACCAAGGGGAAGCACTTCTGGGCCTTCCGTGTGGAGCCGTATTCCTACCTGGTCAAGGCAGGCGTCGCTTCCAGTGATAAACTGCAGGAATGGCTCCGTTCTCCCCGGGATGCAGTTAGTCCAAGGTAGGTCGTCTTACCGGTCTAGGGCTCGAGAATCCTTCTGCAGGTAAACAGCCTTGTCACGTGCAAGGCAAGCCAGGAAGTCCGCCTGGGTTTACTTACCGCGGTCCGAGTGCTTTCCTTCGACCCTGGTGCTTTGGCTGCGGGTCGGTGGCTGGCTGAGGAAAGGGGTTGGGTTGTCTTGTATTTCCACAGTGAGAATTGCAATTCAGCAATTCCTTTTGGTGCTGTGAGGAGGTGAGTCTGTTCTGGATACCTCTGGACTGTGCTTTGCACTTTGAAATTTCAAAAGGTTTTCATCTCCGCTACCTTGCTGCTTTGTTTCTGTGGTCAGTGCTACTCAAGTGCATGGTGAAGTGCTTCTGATGGCCATACTTCAGAACAGATAGGAAGTCGTTCTTTTGTTACGGGGCACAGTTTTCTTCAAAGTCCCCTGTAAGGATTTTACAACATTGAGTGATGGGACGTGGGTTTCCATATCAGAGACTTCCAGTTTCTTAAGAGATGGGTGATTGAACCGAGATGGTATGGTTTTGTTGTTTCAGATGGGATAAGGTCTACTAGCCCACACAGTCCATTTTTGATCACTTGTGTGAACAGAATCCCAAATTAATAATTGGAGTTGATAGGAAGAGCTTTTTGCTCAAGGGTGAAAAAAAGACAAAACGATGAAAACAGAAATTGGGACATGGTCAGTTAAACATAATGCCATAGACCTAGAATATTGATAGAAAATTGGCATTCATAATCTTTAAAAAGTTTATAACATCAGAAATATTAGAAGTGAAAAAATCCAATTAAAAGTGTCAATGTACCATAATCACAAATATGTAAGAAGTGAACTCTGCCTGGGAAGAAAATGGAAGGACCTTTGTATCCAAAATTTATATAAGCTGCTACTGTTCTATATTTGTTGGGGGAAAAAACCCCTCATTCTTGTTTGCTTGCCTCATAGAACCGTGTAGAAATCCCAGTCCAGAATGAGGGTTCTTAGGACCATGAAACATGACTTTTTCTCCTGCATTGTTTTGCATTGCCCGTGTATTTTACTTGAATTTGCCAATTCCTTGTGTTAGGGCACACATCTTGGTTTTATATATATATGTACTTTTTATGTATGATTATGTGCTATGAATATTTAATCTGACCATTCCCTTCCATTTTTTCCTTCTGTTATTACTTATTTTAAGCAATCTCTACACCCAGTGTGGGGCTTGAACTCATGAGCCGGAAACAAAAGTCTGAGCCAGCTAGGCACCCCTCCTGCACTTCAGTTCTGAGAGGCCAGAGTCCTGAACTATTTTATAGGGTTTTATTATTATTCTCATCTGCAGGTATATATATATATGGACATTTTATGATCGTTCATGACAAAGAATTTCGGGCTGAGTCTCTGGTATCACTCTAAATGGCCATGTGTAGTCGTCATGTTTTTAACTGATCTGTGTCTTAATAAAAGTTTTTGGTGTACGGTTTAATTTGAAAGCGATGCATATCATTGCGTGAAACCGTTTGGAGGCCCCCCGAAGGCCTGTGGCTTGGCGCCCCAGCTAAGACTCCATGCGTTTCGTTCCAGATACGAGCAAGACAGTGGCCATGACAGCGGAAGTGAAGACGCCTGCTTTGACTCCTCACAGCCGTTCACACTGGTCACCATCGGCATGAAGAAGTTTTTCATACCCAAGTCAGCCACGTCTGCCAACGAGCCTGAGAACAGAGTTCTCCCCATGCCCACGAGTATAGGGATTTTCCTTGACTATGACAAAGGCAGAGTGGCTTTCTATGACATGGATCACATGAAATGCCTTTACGAGCGCCAGGTGGACTGCTCACACACCATGTACCCAGCATTTGCCTTAATGGGCAGCGGGGGAGTCCAGCTGGAGGAACCCATCACGGCAAAATACCGAGAATACCAAGAGCACATGTAGTTTAAGCATCTGACGTGACTTAGGGTAGAAAGGGGAGCAGAATAATGCCTTGGTGTTAACCTTCGTAACTAATTACATATCCTCTAAGTAGTCTGTGATCACAGTGGTTTTTGTGCGTGTTTCCTCTTAGGTCGGAAAACCTAAAAGGTTCTGCCTCTTCCTGTCGTCGTCCTGCCTTTCACAAGCCATGGGAGTAAAGACCCTCCTGGTTAATTAACTCTGAAATGGTTAACTCTCTAACTGGATTGTCTGTCTTTTTTTATGAACAGGAAATCTAATTTATTTATGTCAGCCCTGTTGCTGACACTTACATGTCTTTCTTTGGGGGGAGGGAAGGGATACAAAAGTATTTATTATTACATTTCTTTGGTGTTCGATTTTTTCATTTTGTATCATGTTCATGTCTTAAGATACTTTTTAGATGCCTTATGGGTGGAAATTAGTACTTAGCTTGTGTCTCACATATGTTTTTCATAGGAGAACAAAAGTATAGATAGGTTAAAAAGGTCAGAGAAAGGGTAGTATATTTAAATGGAAGATTATGTATTTTGAGGTGTATAACCGATTTTCAGAGTATATTCCCTGCAAAATGAATACTGCTTTTTTTTTCTTTTAAGATTAAAAATTGTATTTTTAAGGATATTTTAAAGAGTTCCTTTAGCTGTAATGCCCACACCTTTGTGTGTAGTTAAACATTGTTTGTTTGTTTGTTTTTTTGCAGGAAACACAAAGTTCTTGGCTAACACTTGAAACTTGTCACTTCATATAAAATTTGTCTTCAGTTTTTCTTACTCTATGAAATGAGTTATATCAAATAATTTATTTTTTACAAATATTAGTGAAGATTCACTGATATTTAGCATATTGGTTCTTTTGCCCTCCTATCGTGTCCTGTGATTTTATGATTTTCTTTTTGGCACCGATACTGTATATTAAATTGTCCTGGTTTATGTTTACATGTTTGGAAAGTTCACGACTTATTTTTAAAGTCATTAAATTATTCTAAAATGTGAAGTAACTGGTCAGTTGGATGTTGTTTTCTGTGGCCGATTGTTTAGCAGTAAGCGTCTGTAAAAGTAAGTAAAAGACAAATCTGGTTGTTTAGGAATAATAACAAAAATCATAGTGACTGTGTACCCTTTTAACAGCTCTTGTTTGAAGAATTAATATTTTAATTGAAATGTTATGTTCATTTTTAAATGCTGTCTCTTACCTAGATGCTTTTTTAATTTAAACTGTGTATTTTTTAGACATTAAAATACTCAGAAGCTAGACTGTTGTACACTTTAGCACTCATGGTTTTGAAATGCTCTTGACCTATTTTGATAGACCAACCCAAATCTTTGGCCTTACCTGGTTTCCTTGTTTGTTTGTTTTTAATACATATTTTTAAATGGGAATCTGTCCCTCAGGCAGGTAGCATCAAATTAGCTTTTTCGTCACCAGCGCAAGTGGGAGCTCTCACGGTGAAGTTCAGCATTGAGCAGGCCTTGTTCGGTTCCCACCGATGAATAGCGCTTTACGACGTAGGCTAACTAAATTTCTGCAGTGTTCGTGGGTCATTGTGCATTCGGGCTGCTAAAGCCCTGTGTGTGGTGTGGTTTGAGTCTCAAGCCTGTGTAAGCACATACCGTGTAGACATTTTTTTTTTAAAGTTCTTATTTATTTATATGACAGAGATCACAAGTAGGCAGAGAGGCAGGCAGAGAGAGAGAGGAGGAAGCAGACTCCCTGCTGAGCAGAGAGCCCAATGTGGGACTCGATCCCAGGACCCTGGGATCATGACCTGAGCCGAAGGCAGAGGCTTTAACCCACTGAGCCACCCAGTCGTCCCTACCGTGTAGACATTTTAAAAGCTTAAAAGGAATAGGAAAGGTGCATAAAACCTTGTAGAGCTGTATAAGAATCATTCTCCTGGATTCTTTCATTTTCAGTAAAAACTGAAATACATGTAACTGTTGGACCACATCCTGGGAATCCTCAGTCTGTTTACGTGGAAAATGGAAACAAATCACTGATAAGAGAAGTTTCAGCGGAGTATATTAACTTAGAGCTAAAGTTTTACGTAAGGTTTTTGGGCATGTACTTACTAGCTCTAATTCTTGTCGAAGCGGTCATTAGAAAAGCTTAACGTGAAACTAGTTTACTTCAGCTAACTGATCGGATTGTCAGGAGACAGCTCCTTTTCTGCTCCGTAATCAGATTTTAATCAGAAGACTCTTCAGCTCATAGTTGCAGTTGCTTTCAGAAAAGTAAGAGGATTCAGAGCTATCTCCTAGGCATTGAACACACTCCAGTCATCATCGGATTAGAGTGTGTCCCGTGTGGGAATACCATCAATCCTGGCATGGCTACAGAAACTGGAGAACCAAATGTTAAAGACAAGACAGGCCCGCCTTCATTTTAGAAGAACTTCACCAGCATGTTCACGGCGATGAACATCCTGAGAATTGAAGTTTCTCCTGGGACTCGACTCCCGCTCTTTCTGAGACATGGAGCTGTGTACTGGTTATAAGGTGACCAAGACCACCCAGCCAGGTTCCTGCTCTTAGGAGCTTCCTTTTGAGAAAAGTGCTAGAAGAGTGATTGAGGAAGGGGCTGTTAGACTGGGCGGTCAGGGACGCCCCTTTAGAATTATGACACCTCACCCCGAATGAGCTGGCCCTACAAAGAGCTAAGTGATGAGCATGCTGGGTAGAGAATAAGGGAGCTCAAGAAGGCTTTGAGATGGCAAACTGGTGAAGCCAGGGTTCTGGCAGGAAGTAGCCTTCACAATAGAAGGGCCAGTTGAAACGGTAATGAAAAGATTACTTAGAGATGTGAGCCACCCTGGAGAAACTGGTGAGGCCCTGGAAAGACGAGTCACCATTCAAAGCCATTGCTGTGTCTAGAGCAAGGAAGGCAAGGGGAAATTGTGTTCCAAGATGTTGGGGGCAGAGAGACATTAAGGAAGGGTTGCTTGCTGGGAGTTGGGCTCACCTGACCCTTGAGACTGGTGCCAGGACATGGAGGGAGTAGAAACATCCTTCACTGGATCTGTTGCTGCTACTTATTGGCCAAACCCTACTGGCCACCACCCAGCAAGGGCTCTCTTGAGATGCAGACAGTGAAGAAGAGCTTCCTGGGTTGGAGACGCTCAGGTGTCCATAACTCCTCTTTAAATTGTGTCTTCCCGCCCCGCAACACACCGTACTCCCCATTTCCCTGCTTGAGTTGTTTGCTTGACGCCCTTAGACATTTCACTTTGTCTGCATTTTCTAAAATATTAGCGCCCCCAAGACAGGAGTGGTACCCAGTTTTTATCACTTCTGGATCCCAGCACATTGAATCTCTCCTGCTTACCAGCCCTAGGACCCTCTGTTGCTTTCCCTTACGTAGCCCCTGTGGTTTCTGATCCTGCCTGGAGATTGGCAAGGGTAAATGCAGCTCACTGGGTCTTCCCAGTACAAGCTTTCCGATTTGACTTTTCCTCCACCAGGTCATTTACCACCCCCTCCATCTGCTCTCATGTCCCTATCATTAACGGTTACACAGGTCAGCTGATAGTGCTTGGAGCTGGCTTTTCAGTTTCTTGTGTATCTTTGTTTTAGGATGGTTTTTTCCTTTGGGAGGGGGTACGATTTTCAAGAGGAAGAGGCAAGTAGGACGTTGCCATCTTGGAACTAGAAAAAGTATTTTGCAGTGATGGATCATAAAATGAGTATTCAGATCTTAATTTTATAACACAAGTTTTTGTGTTTTTTTTCGTAATAGAGTTGTAATGTGTATGTGCTTGGCTGAGGACACTGTCTTGGAAAATCTCTTATAAATTGCACTTTTATTGTATATGGTGAGTAGATTCAATATGATTTGAGATTTGAGAGTTTTAAGATACTTTGTCATCCTTAATTTGTTTCCCCATTTCGATTTTGTTTGCCCTAAATGATCTCTCCACTTTCAGGTAAAGCATGTCTGACGATCAGGAACTATGTGTAGCCCAGAAATGATCTTCTTGGTAAAATTTCTTGAGTTGTCAGTTCTGCTTGTAATTTTAACATGTGAAATTAAAAAAAAAAAAAAAGTTTTTTTTTTTCCCCAGTAATTCCTACCCCCAAGATGGGGCTTGAACTCCAAACCCTGAGAAGAGGTTTCTGCCTTCGGCTCAGGTCATGTTCCCAGGGTCCTGGGATCAAGCCCCGCATCGGGCTCTCTGCTCAGCAAGGAGCCTGCTTCCCCCTCTCTCTGCCTGCCTCTCTGCCTGCTTGTGATCTCTGTCTGTCAAATAAATAAATAAAATCTTTAAAAGAAAAAAAGTCGCAGACTGAGCCCACCAGGCACCCCTCACATGTGACGTTTGAATTCCTTCTTACATGTGCATAATTCCTTCACATTGTTGGGTGATGAGGAAGCATGAAGACATTCATGAAATGCTGTAGAGGGTCAGTACGTTGTAGTAGGAGCCTACGCAGTGATCTAGCTGCAGTTTATAGGTTGAGGAAAAGAAAGTAAGTTGGCGTGCTAGCTTGTTATGTTAGATGTTTTATATTTGATGCCAGGAATTCTCAAGGCATTTATTCCCCATGTGATTCTGTGGAACACGTGTCCAAAGCAGTGGTGAGTTTTGGATTCATACGTGAGTTTTGTCATTTAATACCTGTGTGATTTTATTTTTTTCATTTTTTAGTTATTTAGTTGAGAGAGAGAGGGAGAAGCAGACTCCCCGCTGAGCAGGGAGCCCGCTGTGGGGCTCGATTGCAGAACCCTGGGATCATGATCTGAGCCCAAGGCAGACGCTCCCATGTTCTGCTTTTCCGCAGCATTCCCCAAAATGGTATTTAACTCTGTAATATCTTTTACGAATGATCAGAACACCCTCGAATACACGATGGTACTAGGGGAATCATAAGTAGTCTGTTCACCTGCTCTTAATTGCGTCTGACGCCCAGAGCGAACCTAGAAAGAGGTAGATGAATCCCTTGGGGTAGAATTCAGACAGATAAAAATTAAGTCTCGATTCTGAGCCATCAAGATCCGACAGCCCAGGCGTCTGTCTTTGTTATCACTTCACAAGGAGCCCCGGCTCCTGAAACACAGAGGAAAAGGTCTTGGGTAACGTCTGGTAGTCCGAGTCAAGCTTGGGCTTCTCGGGGACACTTAGCTCAGGCTAGATTTCTCTGCCGCTCCAGGAATGGAGGACTAATTAAAAAGCCACACAGCAAGTGTGAAAAGGCATGCGACTCACCTGGGGATCTTGGTAAAATGCAGATTTTAATTGAGTAGGGCTGAGTGGGGACTGGGGCGTGTGCATTGCTAACCAGCTTCCAGGCGAGATCCGGGCCTCAGGCTCACGGGCACACGGGAGGCATCAGCTGGGCTTAAACACCAGAGGGTTCTGGGATGTGAGGCACCAAGACAGGACTAGTTTGCAGTGAAAACGTGGCCGGCTCGACTGGAATGGGAGCCGTACTCCGAGGTGGGCCTCCTGAGATTTACAGGTAAGGTACAGATTTTCTTTTAATGCCATTTTGAAAGCTTGCACATTTAGGCAAACACTTAATTGAAACTCCCCAGATACTGTGTCGAATGGTATTCCATGTTGAGGCTTCCAAAAGAATACGGAGTCTGTAGGGATCGCCAGCCATTTAAGAAAATCAGCCACTCACAGCAGGTATCTTTGAGAAATGTGAGTAGAATTTGCTTGATCTGACCCGTGGTCCCCCATGATACTAGAAGGTGTTAGTTGCAAAACATACCCACAGCTAAAAGACTTGCCTAGATAAGCATCAGTGATTCCGGAAGTTTGCCGCGTATTGATTATGCTCCAGAAACGGCTAATTGCATATCGGAGACCTTATTTGGATTCTCCCAACATGGCTAAGGAGAGTGTATCCCTTGTTAAAAAACAAAATCCAGGGGCACCTGGGGGGCTCAGTCAGATCATGACCTTTAGCTCAGGTCATGATCCTGGGGTCCTGGGATCGAGTCCTGCATCGGGCTCTTTGTTCAGCGGAGAGCCTGCTTCTTCCCTTGTCTGTCGCTCCCCCTGCTTGTGCGCTCTGACAAATAAAATCTTGAAAAAACAAAAAATGAACAAAATCCAGCTGAGTAAGTTTGGGGATCGCAGCTTTTATCAAACAATAGAAGGCTTTTATTTTTAATTTAATTTTTTCAGTGTTCAAGATTCATTGTTTATGCACCACACCCAGTGCTCCCTGCAATGAGGGTTTTGGAGGAGAGGGGGGTGTGAGGGTTTGGGTGAGCCTGATGGTGGGTAATAGAAGGCTTTTATAGCAGGAGGGCTGGCTGAGAAAGTTTCTAGCGGAAGAAAAGGGTTTTTACCAGTAGGACTGCTTTCCCATGGGGAGGAAAGCAAGAGGTCTTGTCACGTAGATGACCTCATCATCCTTTGGGGGGTTGGAGAGGGACCCCCTGAATGGCAGACTCTCAGGCATTGATTGAAACATTCCTGACTGACTGATGGGGTAAGACCTTTCTGGGGGAGGCTGAAAAGCAGTTTCATTGGGTATTAAGCCTCTTAAAATGACAACTGAAGCTATCATTTCCCTCATTAAATTAAAAAAAGAACAAGTTTTTAAGGACAGCATAGAATTTCACTGTTGGATGGATAGATTTTCTAGTTGTATACTTTTTTTTTTTTTTTTTAAAGATTCTATTCATTTAAGAGAAACAGAGTTAAAGCCAGGGAGGCTGGGGGGCAGCGGGAGGGGGTGGGGAGAGGGAGAAGCTGACTCCCCACTGAGCAGGGAGCCTGATGGGATGCGGGGCTCCATCCCACTGATGCAGGAAAGAACCTTAGGATTCGAAGCCCCCAGCCCAGAAAGAATTCTTGAGATGTCTTTGGAGCACAAAGGTGGTTTTATTAAAGCACGGGGACAGGATCCCTGGAAGAAAGAGCTCGACTGGGGTCCTGAGGAGTGCCCCATTATACACTTTCAAGTTGGAAGGGGCTTAGGGATAGAGTGAGTCTCTAAAGAATTTTGGAAGCAAGGTTTCCAGGACCTTGGGGCTAGCTACTGTTGGGAAAAGGTCGTTTATTACCAACTAATGAAACCTTAGTCACAAGACCCTTCAGATGTATAACAATGGGTCATATGCTTGGGGCATGATCGCCAACACATATCCTGGGTGGGGGGTGATGGTGGTAGAGATAAAGGAAGTTCCCAGAGGCATTTTTATACGTTAAAGTAGACTTAAAGGATCTGGGAGGCAGGGAGGGTCCGGCCAGGATTGCCTTTTGCCCTAAGCAAAGTGTCAACATTAAGGCGGTTGAGTCCCTAGAGAAATGCACTCTGCCTCTTCAGGGTCCTGTCAATGGGCTGTAGGTAGTAAGGGAATTGATTTAATTAATTTTTCTTTTGCCTTTTTTCCCCACGTCGCGGGGACCCTGAGATCATGACCTGAGCTGAAGGCAGACGCTTACCCACTGAGCCACACAGCGCTCCTCCTTTTATAATGTGACCCAAGGTAGAGGGGTTTCAGAGTGACCACTCCCAGGAGGAATGTGTCTGCATGTGTTTTGCTTCCTCGTGTGTACAAATCATCAGTGTCCTACAAAACAACAAGGAAAACTTGAATAGTTTTCTTCGTCACACCATTATCTGCCCTGCCTCCGAAAGACTTTGAGGTTTTCAAGGCTCACAGGTTTGTTTTTTAAATAAGCTCTGAACCCAGTGTGGGGCTCAAACGACCCCAAGATGGGGAGTCTCCTGTGCCACCGACAGAGTCAGGCGGGAGTCCCAGGGCTCGGAGTTTCGAAAGGGAGGTATAGTGACATGAGAAGATGAGAAATCCTCAGTTTTTTCGAGTTCTTTAGTGGGCTCAGCGTATTAAGTATCTTCAAAGGAAACCAGTACTCTGAAATGGATAATGTGAGTGATTTGTCGAGGATTTTGGGTGGTAAGAAATACTCATAGGCCATTTTCAGATCTAGATGACGGATTTTGAAATGGATGGAGTTATTATTATTTTTTTAAACCTAGAATTACTGTTAGGTAGCAGAGATGTGTGTACTTTGGTGATGTTGTCCCCAAATCTGTTTTAATTCATGCTTTTCCTTTTCCCTCAAATATAAAGTGCTCTGGAAAGTGTCGCCAGGGGGCGCTTGGCTGGGTAGAGCACATGACTCGATCTCCGGTTGGGATTCTGAGTCCCATGTTGGGCATAGCGCTTGCTTAGAAAAGAAGAGGGAAAAACGCCGCTCGCTGCTGACGGAAAGGCAGAGAGGAGTAGTGGGGAAACAAAGGAATTTATTGCAATGAGGTCAACACCAAAAAGAGGAAGACGGCGGGTGACCTCTCTAGGACCATGTGCAAAGCGCTGAGAATACTACAAGGGTTATATAAGGAAAATGTGGGACAAAGATCAGGTGCATGAGAGACTCCTGGGTGGCTTAGGTAATGATCCCAGGATCCGAGATCCAGTTTCAGATTGGGTTCCCTGCTGAGCCGGGAGTCTGCTGCTGCTCCTGCTTCTGCTCCCCCTGCTTGTGCTATCTCTCTCTCTGATAGATAAGTAAGTAAGTAAGTAAATAAATAAAATCTTCAAAAAAAGAAAAAGCAGGTGCATGTGGCTGTTTTGTGAAGGTCACTTCCACCCTCGTCTTGGGGTGTGTCACGCGAGGGGTCTTGCTGGCTTAGGACAGTCCTAAGTGCTTGCGGGAGGAGTTTTGTTCCCATCAGGGGATGCCTCACCGGCAGGGTCTTTGAGCAGAGATAAGAGATAAGCTGGAAAGAAGACCTTAATCCATTAGAAAATCTGAGGTCAAATAAAATAAAATTAAAAAAAAAAAAAAAAAGAAAAAGTCTGAGTCTAAAGGGAGATGGTTGAAGCCCTCTTTGAAAAAGATTTTTATGTGTGAATTATGAGGCATGCAGGACGTGGAGCCAGGGGAGGGGCCCACAGGACCAGCCAAGAGCCTCCTTGGCTTCCCCCAGGGTAGAACTCCAACATGAACCAGAAAAGGGAAAATGGAGTTTATCTAATGGCGGGAGAGAGAGAGAATAGGCAGTGTCTGGGGTACTTGGGAACCAAGAGAAGACTAAGTGTTACCATAGCCCAGAGTTAGGGGGTTTATGTTAGAAAAGGGTCCAGGAAATACATTGCTTCAGGAAGTCAGGGTAAGCGCTGGTCACAGGTGAGTGTCAGGTGAACAATGGGGGTTACTTGGTACATTACTGAAGGTAGGAGTCTTCATGCCAGTTGAGCCAAAATTTGGAGGGAATGTTCTGGAACATATTTGGACATCTGGCTCTTCTGAGGTGTTATCAGGTGCTTGGGGCCTTGGATGAAACTCAGACCATGACTAACTTTCTTGGTAGCTTCTTTGGCTTATTCAGAGGCAGAATACGGATCAGGAGTACACTGATCTACCAGGAAAACAGCGGACATAGAGCCTCTCTAAAATGGAGTCTCTTCAGCTTGCCTATCTCAAATAGTCTCATCGGAGCTCTGTTGGAGAAATCTCTTCCTGCAAAATTTTTTTGCTTCACCCATTTTAATTCAGCCCAAAGACACAAAAACCTCTCTTCATGTTTTCAACCTATCCACAGTTCATTTGCAAGTAGTTTGACCGCTGACGTTACTTGATACTTGAGAAGGTTATTTATGGAAATGAGAAAGAAAGTCTATATTAACCTCCGTAAGTGATTTAGGGGCCATAGGAAAAAATCATCACATTGAACATGGTCCAAAAAATCTTTTTTTAAGATTTTATTTTTAAGTAATCTCTGTACTCAACATGAGGCTTGAACTCAGAACCCTGAACTCGAGAGTCACATGCTCTACACACTGAGTCAGCCAGCTTCCCTAGTCCAAAATATTTTGATGAAAGAGATACATGAAATAAAGTTCAATTATTTGAGTCCATTATATAAGTTCCCAATTAATCTAGGAATGTAGTTCACTGACATAGACTTAATTTATGGGCTTTAATATTCTTAGATTATGGTGATCCATGATATTGACTCTTTTCTCCAAACTGGCCTTTTTAAAAAAAAATTTTTTAAATTCTAAGTAGTTAACGTGTAATGCTGGTTTCAGGAGCAAAATTTAGTGATTCATCACTTACGTCAAACCCCCAGTGCTCATCACAAGTGTCCTCCTTAGTATGCATCACCTGTTTCACCCATCTCCCCACCCACCTCCCCAGTTTGTTCTTCAACTGGTCATTTTTCTAAGTCTTCCCTGTGATATAAGGACAATAGGCTACCTTTGGCTTTCAGGTGACCATGCATTTGGACCTAGACAGCTGGGGAATCTGCTCTTACATGAATAGAAGAGGCAGGTGCCGATGACAAGCTCAGACTGAAGCAGTAGGTACTTATATGTGCTGTAAAAATAGCACCTGAAATTAGGCTGACCATCCTGGTCTTTATTAGGGAGCTTGGCCCATGTGAGGAAATGTGTTACAGGTCAGGTCGCTTCTACACAGATGAGCTGAGTCTTTAGAGAAAGGCTAGAGAATCTAGATTGTGTCATTTTTTTTTTTTCCTCATGCTGACATTCTGGGAAAGAATTTTGAGTAATTTTAGACCATCTGTACTTGCTCCTAGGGTTTCAGGATTCAGCAGTTCCATTATCGACCTAATGGAGCTCTAACTCACATTATCCCAGCCCTTAGATCTTCTCATCTTGGCACTTGACTTCAGTAACCACCTCTTGGCCAAGGGTTCCATAGTCTGTCTCCAGCCTAGACCCCTGAGACCCAACCCCCATTTATACAACCACCCGTTTGGCGTGGCGTGACATTGTCGTTTATGATAAGTACACATTGGGTCTTTGTCCCTGGTCCTGGTATGGAGCTCTTAAACCTTTGGAACTTCCTAAGGGAAGAGCTCACCAAAGATGCCCTCCATTAGGTCAATGAGGTGACTTTGGGATTCTCCCCAAGGATGGGAGGTGGTTGCCAGTGGACCCAGCCAGGTAATGAGAGGGTTGGAACTTTGAGCCCCTCCCCAACCCACCTCTAGGGAGGGAAGAAGGGCTGGAAATTGAGTTAAACCACCAGTGGCCAGTGATTTAATCAAACATGTCAATGTAATGAAGAATTCTTAAGAACCCAAAAGGAGGGGGTTGGAGAGCTTCTAAGTTGGTGAACTCATGGGACTTTGGAGAGAGTGACATGTTCCGAGAGCTTGGAAGCTCCCTGCCCCTTTCCCTGTACCATGCCCTATGCATCTCTTCCATCTGGCTGTTCCTGAGTTCTCTCTTTTTGGAACAAACCTGTGATCCAGAAAGTATAATGTTTCTCTGAGTTCTGTGAGCTGCTCTAGCAAATTCATCATCCCAAGGAGGGGGTTGTGGGAATCTCTGCTGGATAGCCAAGTGGGTCAGAACCACAGGAGACTGCCTGGGCTTGCGATGGGCCTCCAAAATGGGGAGGAGGCAGCCTTCCAGGACTGAGCCCTTTGTTAAATTAAAAAATTCAGCCAAGCACATTCGAAGATCTAATTAGCTTGACTGAATGATTCACAAATCGGGAGACATCCCACCCAGCAAGTAGAGGGGAGCTCTGAGGAGCTGTACAGAATGGGAAGGTTTTTACATATTTTTATTTATTTATTTGACAGACAGATCACAAGTACACAGAAGCAGGCAAAGAGAGAGAGGAAGGGAAGCAGGCTCCCTGCTGAGCAGAGAGCCCAATGCAGGGCTCGATCCCAGGACCCTGGGATCATGACCTGAGCCTAAGGCAGAGGCTTTAACTCATGGAGCCACTCAGGCACCCACTGAATGGGAAGGTTTTATGGAAGGAGCATGAGGCATGGAAATTATTCACAGAAGAGAAGGAATGTTCTAGGTGAGGCTGCTTTCTAGGGGAAAGATTCTAGGGGGAGGAGCAGGGGCTCCTGCCCCCACAGATGACCTCTCCTCTTCTTCGGGGGCATGGAGAGGGCCTGAGTGGCAGACTCAGTGACACTAGTTAAAGATGATTCCTGACTCGGGCACATTAAGACTACATTTCTGGGGGAGGTAAAAAATGCAATTACATTATGGGAACTTGGGTCTAAGTGACACCACTTTGGGCCTCTGTTTTTTTTTTTTTTTTTTTTTTTTTTTTTTTTTTTTTTTTTTTTTTTAATCTTCATTGTTTTGTTTTTAACGCCTTCAGCTCTGGAATTTGATGCTTTGTCTGGGGGGTAGTGTCAGAATTGAGTCAAAATGGGGGACACCCAGCTATTATCCAGAGAATCTCTTGGATGTGTGAAGAGCCCCTCCCCACACACTGGAATTGGGTGTAGACCATTTCAAGGACATGTGTGTGGCTCAGTGGGACCTCACAAAGTGCATTATCTCAGGGCTTTTAACTCATGCCAAGTAGGCGATTCTTATCAAAAGATAAGCTATGAAAAATCTTTTATTATTTTTAAGTAGGCTCCAATGCAGGGCCCAATGTGGGGGCTTGACCTCACATTCCTGGGATCAAGACCTGAACTGAGATCAAGAGTTGGAGGCTTGGCTGACTGAGCCACCCAGGTGCCCCTATTACAAATCTTTTACAAGATTGAATAGTGCAGCGGTGCCTGGGTGCTTCAGTTGGTTAAGTGTCTGGCTCAGGTCATGGTCCTGGGTTCTGGGATCGAGCCCCATGTCCAGCTCTCTGCTCAGCTTTTCTCTCTCCTCATGCGGTTCCCTCTGCTTGTGCACGCTCTGTCTCTCTCTGTCAAGTGAATGAATAAAATCTTTAAAAAAAAAAAAAAAAGAAGAAGAGTGTATCAGAGAGCTTATCTAGAACATCCATTTGCCCTCTTCAATCCCTCCTCCCAAATGCACCAGAAGCTTTTGTCAGCAAATCTCTATACCACTTCTGGAAGCCTCATAAGTTATAGATAAAGGCTGATGGCTTCTCTGGTAAATTCTCTCCACCCCCATCACTCAGTGCCACTTAATTCCTGCCTCAGTCGCTCTCCTGGATTTTTGCCAACTGTGATTTCATTTGATGCACTTTTTGGATCCACCCCCTGGGGATCCTGTCTGGAGTGAGGGAAGCTTGAGCTCAAGCAGCAGACATGTTGCCACCCGGGGGTGACCTTGGCACAATTTCATGACCCCTCGAAGCTGGATTCCTCATCCAAAAATGGGTAGGGTTTTGAAGTAATGTCTGCCTAGTGTATGTAAGTACTCGATGAATGTTAGCTTCACAAAGCCCCAGTTTCTCTAGAAGATTCTTTCCAATTCTGTCACCCAGCAGAATTTATGTCTCAGCTCTATTCAGTACACGGGCGTTCCTTTGATCTTGGTAGGTTTGGGAAATAAGATTTTTTTTTCCTCCTCCTGTTTCGTTTCTTGTCTGGTGCTAAGTGTTGTGTTAATAGAGAATATGTTTGAAGGATAAAAAGGATTTTTTTCTTCTGGTCATTGAACCATTTTATTTTTTGAGCTGGACCAGTCTATGGGATGGGGTGGTAGAAAGTCGCTCTTAGATTGCTGTCTTGCTTTTACGAACAGTGACCTTGAAGGACATGTTGAGACGAGTTCCTTCCGTAGCTTGCCTGGCATGGGCATACAGTAGGTGCTCAGCAAATTCCCGGCCTGGTCAGATCCCCATGCTCATGTTAACATCTGCATGGCAGCAACTCCAGACTTAGAGCCTGGCAGCCCCTTAAAGTATCAGACAGAGACTCAGGATCAGGTTTGGGTACACTTGTATCCCAAACTCCCTCTGCTGTCAATGCAAGGAAGACTTGAATAGACATGTTATGAGAGAGAAAATCCAAAAGACGCGTATGTGTTTGGGGATAGGGAAAAACAACATCACATTGATATATCACACATTAGATTGACCAAAAACTTGAAGTCTGATAATAGGGACACCTGGGGGGCTTAGTCGGTTAAGCATCTGCCTTTGGCTGAGGTCATGATCCTAGGGTCCTGGGATCGAGTCCCGTATTGGGCTCATTACTTAGCAGAGATTCTGTTTCTCCTTCTCCCTCTGCCTCTCTCCGCTTGAGCTCTCTCTCTCTGTCCAATAAATAAATAAAATCTTTAAAAAAAAAGTCTGATAATAAAAAGTATTTGCAAGTCTATGGACCAGTAGGAACTTGTACATTGCTAGTGGGAGGGCAAATTGGTACAACCTTTTGTGGATAATAATCTGAAGATTTGTGTATCCAACAACCTAGCTGTTCTCCTCGTAGGTATATGTCCTAGAGATTTCGTGCTCATGTCCGTCTGATTACAGGTACTGGAAAGCTCATCATGGGGCGCCTGGGTGGCTCGGTTAAGACTCTTGGTTTCAGCTCAGGTCATGGTCTCCGCGTCCTGGGATCAGTCCCCATGTGGGGCTCTGTGCCCAGTGGGGCGCCTGCTTGAGATTCTCCCTCTCCCTCTGCTCCTCCCCCACACCTGCGCAAGCTCTTTCTCTCTCAAATAAATAAATAAATCTTCAAAAAAACAAAAAAAACAAAAAACAAAGCTCATCGTCCTGACCTGGAAACAACCCAGATGTTCCTCAGGAACAGAATAAATAAATAATGAAACATTTGTACAATGGAATACTACAGAGAGTCGTGGAAATTAACTTCGACTACATACAACAAAGTAAATGAATCGTACAACGTTGGGCCAAAGAAATATGGTGCTCTGTGTCTGTCTGACGTTTGTTTCACGTTCAAAACCAGATTCAACCTGCATTTACCAGAACATAACTACATGAGGGGAAGGATCTTTATTACTGTTTTTCCAAGGGCTTAGAACAGAGAGGAGCACATATTAGATGCTAGTGAATATTGAATAACCTTGACTTTGTTGTGTAGGGATACATATGTGGTTACGAAAGATACAGAGAAACCATTACCATAAACGTCTGGAGAGGGTTCCCTGCAGGGATGAGGGAGAAAGGAGGGGTAAGGGATGGCAGGGGAGGTGTCTTCGGAAGGGCTGGAAATTTCTCCAAGCGGGTGGTGGTTTTAGGAGCGCCCCCTTGAGTTCACTCCTTAAACTGTACTTCTGTTTTGTGTGTTTCTCATAGGTAGTATTTCATGGTGAAAGAACTAACGTGACAGTCTTCATGTTTATTTGGTTTCCTTTTTATATCCTTGTTTTGGAGCACAGGTGAGAGAAAGGTACAGGCGGGGACAGAGAGAGAGGACAAGCAGGGAGAGCAGCAGAGGCAGAGGGAGAAGCAGACTTCCTGCTGAGCAGGGAGCCAGATGTGGGGCTCAATCCCAGAACCCTGAGATGATGACCTCATGACCTGAGCTGGAGGCAGATGCTTAATGACTCAGCCACCCAGGTGTCCCAGTTGGGTTCCTTCTTTAACATCCACTGGCTGTGTGATAAGGGTAATCTGGAAGTAGACCGTTTCCTCAGCTGTAAAGTGGGCATGACAGGAGTCACCCCACAGGGTGGGAGAGATTAAATGAGGATTAAACAAGATAAGCCATGTATAATTCATGTTCACTGCTAGGGTTCAGCTCGCCCATGTGGTGCTTTTGTGTGAGTGAGAAAAGGCATCCTCCTCACAGACCCTGTCTGGCCAGGGTACCCAGCCTGGTGAGCAATGGCGGCATTGTGTTGATTTAGGAAGAGGTGTGGGGGGAGGGGGAGCAGGGATGGGTGAAACAGGGGAAGGGGATTAAAACATACAAATTTTTAGTTATAAAATAAATAAGACGTGGGGATACATGAGGCAGCCTGGGGAATATAGTTCATATTGTAACGACTTCATGTGCTGACTGCTGGTAACGAACTACTGTGATGATCACTCTGTCACATCTAGAAATGCTGAGTCCCAGTGCTGTGCACCCCAAACTGGCATCATACTGTGTGTCACGTATACTCAGTGGCTGAGTTCTGGCCCTACCTCACCCCCTGGTGCTGAGTACTGCTCTTCTGTAGATAAGTTGGGGAACTCTGCCCCCAACTTGGAGATTGGCATGCAGTAGATGTTTCCTGTGACTGCCACAATGCAGACCCAAATCCCTGTCCTCTGGAAAGACAAGCTAGGCAGCCCCTGAGCAGAGCTCAACTCTCCTCTTTGAGTTTTAATTCTTTTCTTTTATTTTTTTATATTTTTGAAAAAAAGATTTGAGAGAGCATGCTGACAAGCAGGGGTGGGAAGGGAGAGGGAGAGAGTCAAGGAGACACCTGCTGAGCAAGAAGCCCGATGGGAGGCTTGATCCCAGGAATCCGGCCGGAATCATGAACCTGAACCCAAGGCAGATGCTTAACTAACGGTGCCCCCCCAGCCCAAGAAGTTTTTTAACTTTAAATTTTTTAAAAGATTTTATTTGCCAGAGAGAGAGAGAGAGAGAGTGAGTGAGCACAAGCAGGGGAGCAGCAGGCAGAGGGAGAGGGAGAAGCAGGCTCCCCACTGGGGAAGGAGCCTGACAGGGACTTGATTCCGGGACCCTGGGACCATGGCCTGAGGAAGGCACTTAACCGACTGAGCCACCCAGGCGTCTCCAGAGAAGTTTTTTTACACCACCCACAGGAAGCATCTTTGCTTGACCCTACTGTGGTGGTATTTTAAAAAATTAAAAAATTTAAAAAAAAATTTAAATAACCACCCAATGTGGGGCTCAAACTTAGAACTCCAAGATCGAGACTCACGTGCTCTACTGACTGAGCCAGCCAGGTGCCCCTCCTACTGTGTTTTAAAATACAGTGTTACTGGACAGAGTGATGAATGGGGATCCTTCTGATCCCTGGCTTCAGTCTCCAAGTTGGATCTGGAGGATGTGAATAGCAGTTCTCTGTTTTTCAGTTTCCTCCTTTTTTTTTTTTAAAATATTTATTTATTTAGAGAGCACATAGAGGGGAGGGGCAGAAGTAGAGGGAGAGAGACTGTCAAGCAGACTCCCTGTTGCGAGCAGAGCCCTCATGGGACTCTATCTCGTGACCCCAAAATCATGACCTGAGCCGAAACCAAGAGTTGGATGCTTAACAAAGCCACCCTGGGGCCCCACAGTTTCCTCATCTTTCAAATCAGAGTGGAACTGGATCTGTGTGTGTGTACTTTGCTGTGTGGGAATGAGGGTGCTCCTGTTAGCAGGATGGGATGTGCTGAGGTTGGGGCCGTGCTGAAGTCCCCCCCACCCAACGCACTCACTTCACCCCACGAAAGACATTACCTTCCAAATTTTTTCTAAAATACAGAATTCTGGGGGTGCCTGGGTGGCTCAGTCAGCTAAGCATCTGCCTTCAGCTCTGGTCATGATCTTGATGTCCTGGAATCAAGCCCTGCATCTGGCTCCCTGCTCTGCCCCTCCCCTGGCTTGTGCTCTCTCGTCTCTCACTCACTCTCTCTGTCAAATAAATAAATAAATAAAATCTTAAAAAATGTGTATATATATATATATATATATACATATACATATATATATATATATATATAAAATTCTGTATGAGAATTCATTTGAAGACATGGTTTTCCACCGGGCAGGGTGACACCCGAAAGCTCTTCTTCTTGGAACATTCTCTGACTCTTAAGACGTCCCGATGGGAGCCCAATACAGAGATCAACATGCGAGTTTGGGTGGTAGGCTTAGCTCTACTCCCTTCCCTCGAATGGACCTTGAGCAAGTTACTACGTCCAGGAATTTCGGGTTGCTTTGACAGTAAAATGAGTGACACGTTTTGCAGAAGCATAAATGCTGAAGAAACGTTAATCATTTTACTGGAGAACTGGGTAGATCCTGGTATCATGAATTTTTGCCTTTTCCATGAATGTCGTAATCCGTCTTGAAGATAGAGGTTTCCTCAAGAGCGACCTTGCCTTGGTCAGTAGTGTGCCCAGAAACCTGTATTTTATGCAGTTTTAGACCTGAGGGAGGGTCCGCTGCTCCAGAGAAAGGGGAATGTGTTCCCCAAACAATGGGGGCATGTAGGTTTACTTGATCTACAGTTCCTGTAACGAAGCTTAGTTAATAAACTCCCTGACTTCCATCCTTCTCTACTGTGGAGTGATTCTATTTAACGAAGTCAGGGAGAAATTTCACTTCACTCTACCTCCCAGTTTTTGAATTCATAGTGCCTGGGCGAAATTCACGCTTGGGGGTAAAAAGCAAACAAACCAGTTTTGTTTTAATGGTTAGGTGATCGGCCAGTGACAGCAGAGGCTGATAGGGACCTCGGGTTTTTTGCTTACAGAGTCCTTCACATGGGAAATCGCGAGTTTTAAAAGTGCAGGTAAAAAAGCAGATTAATTGACTATTCCTGGGGTTTTTAAGACAGTTGGAGAGCAGGTCCTTTGCATGCAGTGTCCAGATTAATTCCGAATGGCATGTCAGTTTCTTTTATGTACTCTTTGGATTCGTTTCTTTAAGGGGGCAGATGTCATTGGGAGGACTAGAGCACCAGCAACAATTGGTTATGAGTCCGTGGCAAGTAGATTCTCAATGAGGACATCGCCCCCCAGTGCTGGAATGTAGCTTAGCCAGGAGCATGTCCCAGCTCAGAACCTCCGTTGAACATTTTGACCAGAAGAGCTAGACTCTTGCCCTGATGTGCCATCTGTTTGTGGGTTCTTAAAAGAATTAATGGTAGTTACACAGTATCATAGAAACCTGCAGTTAACAGTAACTGTTGCCCTTTTGGGTACTGGTTGGAAAGCAAACATGAGCGGTTCCAGGGACTGTAATTTTCTGTAAGTATAAGGTGGAGATGGGGGCACCTTTAGATGTAGCCGCTCATTTCCGTGACAAGTTTTGACTCACAGGATTTTTTTTTTTTTCCACGTTTGGGATAAGTGGTTGATGGCTGTGTGAATCTTGCCTCTAGAATTTAGAACCTTTTGTCCCTCTTGGAAGATAATCTTATAATCTTTATGTTCCTTGTATTACATATCGTTGGTGTCCTATTCTGTATACAAGCTCAGGATATTGAATTCAGTGTTTTTAACTTGGCAAACAAGGCAGACAAAAGGTGTATCTGGGTTTTTATTAACAGGAAGAGCGAGTGTGTTAAAAGGGCTTCAGTTTATCAGTCAGGGTCCGACCAGGAGACAGTACTTTGAAAAGGAAGTGTTAAGCCTAAATATTAACTCTTTCCAGGGACCAAGGTAACAGGGAACTTGGCTAGAAGGACTAAAGAAAATGTTAAAGGATACAGGAAAAGCAGCTCTAGGGACCAGCCGGTGCTGCCAGGGCTGGGAGAGCACTCAAGGAGAGAGCAAATCAGAGATTGCCCCGCCCCCAAGCCCCCCACCCGACCCCGCTCTTTATCTGGTCTCTGGGCAGAGTTCCAGACCTCATCGGAGAGTGTGCAGCTATGCCCCATTCCCTGGTGGAGAAATCATTGAAGGGCCACCTTGGTGGAACTTGCTAGAAATAGGTCTTCTGGGGGTGCTCAGGGAAGCTGTTCCAAAGGAGGTGCCTTGCTTGCCAACCAAAGAGGGTGTCCAAGGAAGCCGACAGGGAGCTGCTGCTGTCTGCCTGCCCCCTGCCCCCTATGCCCCCTGAGCAGGGGAGTCCTGGCATCTGTGGGTCCATTAAGGAGATCGCTGGGGAGCACTGAGGAGCCTGGAAGAAAATTCTGCCTCAGCCAGCGTTCCTCCCACGCCCTCTACTGACAGACTTTAACACTGTGTCAGCAGGCAAAGGCAAAACACAGCTCCCTTTCTCTCTTGGTGGTGCGGGTGGTGGACTGGGCAGTGGTTGGGATTCCTGGGTCCATAAGTTGGCTACAGACCCACTATGTTTTCTATGCCTTTCAAAAGTACAGAGCATTGGGGCACCTGGGTGGCTCAGTGGGTTAAAGCCTCTGCCTTCGGCTCAGGTCATGATCCCAGGGTCCTGGGATCGAGCCCCGCATCGGGCTCTCTGCTCAGCGGGGAGCCTGCTTCTTCCTCTCTCTGCCTGCCTCTCTACCTACTTGTGATCTCTGTCTGTCCAATAAATAAATAAAATCTTTTTAAAAAAAAGTACAGAGCATTCAGAGGGATCCACTATCTGCCAATATAACCACTGTCCTTGTCGCTGCTAAGCTGTGGGTGCTGGGGACTGAGGACACACTGTGAATAAAGCATTCTGGGATATCTACCTCCTAGTTCATGGGGAGAAGAGCCCCCGAGATGAATCAGTAGCCTTGGCCATGGGAGTCCCCTGGCAGAGACAGGGTGTGGGAGACTCTTTGGGAAGTGGGGAAGACATAGGAGGTGTAGGAAATTAAAAGTATTTGGGGGATGATGACTTCACTAAGGCTGGAGGGCATGATGTAGGAAAGGGATTGCTCTAGACTGAATTTGTGGTCTCCCCCCACCCCCGAAGATGCATTGTTGATGATGGTATTAGCAGATGAGCAGGGAGAGCCTTTGGGAGGTGACTAGGTCATGAGGACAGAAACTTCATGGATGATAGGAGTGCTTTCATTGAAGAGATACCCGCTGTAACCCCCCCACCCCCGCTGCCCCAGCTCCCTCTCTCCTTCATGGGAAGACACAGCTGGGCTGTTTAGGAACCAGGAACCAGCTCTCCCTAGACACCAAATCTAGGTATGTATCTGTGATACACACTGGGTATGCCGATTGGATTTTGATTGAACAGCCTCTTCCACCTAAAGGACAAATGTCATTTAATGGAAAGCATATAGGTGAATAGGTCATTAAAATGCAAACCTCCCTCAGAAACCCTGGGTGGCACCGTTACATAAGCCCCCAGCTCTTGGCTTTGACTCAGGTCCTGATCTCAGGGTCCTGATCTCAAGATCCTGAGATTGAGTCCAGAGTCAGGCTCCATGCTCAGTCCAGAGTCTGCTTGGGATTCTCTCTCCCTCTTCCTCTGCTCCTCCTGCTTGTGCTCTCTTTCTCTCTCTTAAAATAAATAAATACATCTTAAAAAAAATCAAACCTCTCTTTATCTCTGGTGCCCATGCGGGGGCAGAGTGGGAAGAGATGCTGAGACACAGGTTCCTCTGTGTGGTTCCATCGTGTTTGGTGCATTTCCCAAGCTCCTCACTGCCACCTCACCCATCACAGAATCCCGCCAGATGGGACAGCCGAAGATGTGCAGACAGTTACGGGAAACACGCTCTGGTCTCATTTCCCGCGCCCCTCTTTGATTGAACTTTTCCACCCTTACTCTTACTTCTAGAACAAGCCACTAAGGAGCTCCCATACTTGCTATTTCCTTGGTTCTCCCCCCTGTTTCTTGAACGTGATCCATTCTGGCTTTCATCCCCTCCATTCAGGCCTGGTGTGGACATTGTGGACCTGAAGCTTCTATAGGTTTTTTTGTTTGTTTGCTTGTTTTGTTTTTTGGGTGGGGTAGCCTCTGTAGGAAAATGAGTATCAAATTAGGAAGCAAAAGTAGGCATGGAAAGAAGTGTTTGGGATGAGAAAATGAGTGGTGCAACTTACGAATTTCAAAAAGCTGGTAAATATGGGCGCCTGGGTGGCTCAGTGGGTTAAGACTCTGCCTTCGGCTCTGGTCATGATCTCAGGGTCCTGGGATTGAGCCCTGTGTCAGGCTCTCTGCTCAGCAGGGAGCCTGCTTCCCCCTCTCTCTCTGCCTGTCTCTCTGCCTACTTGTGATCTCTCTCTCTCTCTGTCAAATAAATAAATAAAATCGTAAAAAAAACCCCAAACTAGTAAATACTGCAAAATCCAGGAAAACAGTGGTATATTGTGTCCCATGATATACTTTTATATGACTTTCCCCCTATGTTTCTGGGTTTGCACGCTCTTTGTTTCCTCATCTTCCAAAGTTTTGTTATCTTCTAAAGAGGGAATATAGGGGTGCTTGGGTGGTTCAGCTGGTTAAGCGACTGACTCTTGACTTCCATTCAGGTCATGATCTCTGGGTCGTGAGTCGAGCCCGGAGGGGGGCTCCTTGCTGGGCGTGGAGCCTGCCGGATATTCTCTCTCTCCCTCTCCCCTTCTCTGCCTCCCTCTCTAAAAAAAAAAAAAAAATAAATTAAAGAGGGAATATAAGGATAATTTAGTCTTGCCTCTAACATAGTTGATCACTTTTTTATTTTTATTTTATTTTTTTACTGTTGGTAATAGGGATACATAAGACCTACAGCCTTACCCAAGGTTTGGGTGTTCTTTGTATTACTGCTACAGGTTTGTGCCTGACAAACGGAGGACCTCTCCGGGACGCTATTTTGCATCATCTGCTTACAAAAAGAAATAAAAAGCATATATTAATAATTGTATTCACAGCATTATCAAGTCTATTCTTGACAGGAGAGAACTTTCATCATTGATGACGTGTTGATAATTATGATTATGAATTTTGCATCGAAGAGTTTCTTGATCCGTATATTTCCAACCTCCTCTCTTTTCAGCTGCCTGACTGTTCAAGGTGCAGGTTGCCAGATCCACGGAGCGTGGATCGGTCCTGCTTTTACCTCTCAGGTCCTGCTTTTACCTTCTCAGGAAAAACCCATTTTCTCTTGCTTTCCACAGCTTCCTGTTCTCCTGGGCTTTGCTTTTGTCAAAGCTATTTTGGCTCTTTTTGGCTATTCCCTTTCTGTCTCCTCTGTGCGACCGGGCTCGGTCCTTGGGTTTCTTGTTTAAACTCACTCGCTAGTGATCCCGTCCCGCCTCATCCTTGTACATGCTGGTTATAAATTGATGTTCTCCCAAATCTATGCTCCTAGCTTAGACCTCTCCCTGAGCCTTAGACATGTAAATTACTCATCTGCTCTTCCCTTGCTTGCCTGTCTCATGAGCATCTCCAAACAAACAAAAAAGTATGTTCGGAGATACAGCCTTCCAGTCTTCCAGTTATAGAATGAATGAGTCACAAGAATATAGTCAATGGTATTTTTCTTTTTTTTTTACAAATTTAGTTATTGGGATGCCTGGGTGGCTCAGTCAGTTAAGCGTCAGCCTTCAGCTCAAGTCATGATCCCAGAGTCCTGGGATCGGGTCCCGCATCGGGCTCTCTGCTCAGCAGGGAGTCTGCATCTCCCTCTGTCTGCTGCTCTCGCTGCTTGTGCTGTCTCTCTCTCTCTCTGACACATAAATAAGTAAAATCTTTAAAAATATAAAAGGGTATGTTCCCGAAATTCCGTAGAGGCCCCAAAGGCTGATAGGTTGCAAAGGAGGAGGTCTGTTAGGACCTTCTGTACCTGTTCATACTATGTCTCTTCAGGTGGACCTAATCCTAGCTGGCAAGTCCCACTTCAGCAGTCAGCTTACTCGGGATTCTGGAATTTTCTACCCAGCTTTAGGTCCAAGAGGAATGCCTCCAGGCACCACGGAGGTGCCTGGCTAGGAATGTGTATTTGCCCTCCTGGAAGTCTCCTCTCCCTTCTGGTCCCAGTTCTGTCCTTGGGGCCTGACCCTACGTTGGAAAGCGTCCTTCCTGAAAGGCAAGGTGATGGTTGGCAAGGCCCATAGAAAGGCCCGTTGCTGTTTGCATAAGGAACCAAAGGCCTTTGAGATTGCCATGAATTAAAATTCAGAGGTTGAATATCAGGGGAGGAAATGAGGGAAATTTATCTCTGATGGAACCTTCCTCAGGTCCCTCAGATGACAGCTTCTGACAATCTACTTCTGTGTGGTTACCAGTCCCTGAGGAACACAAACTATTGATTTTCTCCGTGCTATGGGACATCTTGGGTTTTTTTTTTTTTTTTTTTTAAATCTTGGGGTTTTGTGTGTTTTCATTTGTACTTTCTAAGTTTAATTTTTTTTTTTATTGAAAAATAATTGGCATGCAGTGTTGTGTTCCTTTTAGGTGTCTGGCGGAGTTTCTTGATATTAATACACATTACAGAGTGATTGCCACCGTGGGTCTGGATACCATTGATGACCAGCGTTGGTTTTATCAAAAATGATCTAAAAAAAAAAGGTCTCCCATTCGATTTTGTGCTTCTTTCCAAGCTTGTCAAAACAGACAAAGCAACAAGCTAAGAAAACTATAGAGTTATCAAAACAACAGCTTCTTCAAAATCCAGCTCTTATTTTTTAATTTTTGTTTATTTTCTATTTTTTATTATGTCAGTCACCATACAGTACATCATTAGTGTTTGATGCAGTGTTCCATGAGTCATTGTTTGCATATAACACCCAGTGCTCCATGCAATCCGTGCCCTCCTTAAAGCCCATCACCAGGCTCACCCTTTCCCCTACAACCCTCCCCTCTAAAACCCTCAGTCTGTTTTCTGGAGTCCACAGTCTCTCATGGCTCATTTCCTTCTCTGATTTACCCCCCTTCAGTTTTCCCTTCCTTCCCCTATGGTCCTCTGTGCTGTTCCTTATGTTCCACAAGTAAGTGAAACCATATGATAATTGACTCTCTCTGCCTGACTTATTTCACTCAGCATAATCCCCTCCAGTCCCATCCATGTTATTGCAAATGGTGGGTATTCATCCTTTCTGATGGCTGAGTAATATCCCATTGTGTATATGGACCATATATTCCTTATCCATTTGTCTGTTGAAGGGCACTGAAAAATTGAGCTCTTTTTGAATGATTTCCCCATTATTTGTTTTCCCAACAACTTGCTAGGATTTTTGTTACCTTTTGGGGAGTCCTAGTTCTCTGGTTGAAAGATGCCGCTTTTCTGCCCCAATACGACACTTCCTTTTCCTTATTTGCTTGGTTTAAAACCATGCAAGTGAGCCCACACCTTTCCTGGATTCTTCCACAGTGAATCATTCCACAATTTCTAGCGGTTCAGCCGCTGTTGATAAACACTTACTTCTTTTTAACCAGCAAAACATTTGAATTTTTCTCTTCAATCAGCATAGGGTTCCAAATGTCTGCTGAGAGTTGACGATCTCTTTCAGGGCCAATATGTTGGTGAAGGTTTTGAATAAAAATGAATTACCACCTGGCTCCTGTTTTTTTGTTTTTTTAAATTTGTTAAGGATATTAACCCTTTTGCTGTATATAGTACAAGGGTTCCCCCCACCCCCACCCCAGTTTACTGTTTGGTTTTTGAATTTTGAGGGTCTGGTTTTTTTTTTAAATCCTTAAAATTTTTTTTTTAAATTTTTATTAACATATAATGTATTGTTTGCCCCAGAGATACAGGTCTGTGAATTGTCAGGCTTGCACACTTCACAGCACTCAGCATAGCACATACCCTCCCCAGTGTCCATAACCCCACCACCTTCTCCCTGCCCTCCTCCCCCCAGCAACCCTCAGTTTGTTTTGTGAGATTAAGATTCTCTTATGGTTTGTCTTCCCCCTGATCCCATCTTGTTTCATTTATTCTTTTCCTACCCCCCAAGCCCCCCACATTACATCTCCACTTCCTCATATCAGGGAGATCATATGATAATTGTCTTTCTCCGATTGACTTATTTCACTAAGCATGATACCCTCCAGTTCTACCAATGTCATTACAAATGGTAAGATTTCATTTTTTTCAATGGCTGAGTAATATTCCATTATATATATATATATATATATATATATATACCACCTCCTCTTTATTCATCCGTTGATGGACATCTGGGCTCTTTCCATATTTTGGCTAGTCTCCCTCTTTGAAAGACTCCTCTCTCAGCCCCAGAACAGCAATGATCAATCTCCATGTATTACAAACTGACGCTCTCACTTGCTTATAGTTGTAATCAGATAGACAGTTGTCTTCAAGGTAACGTCATCACACATGTCTTTCCATATTCTTATATACTTATTTTCGTTGGTCACTTATTATTCTATTAGAGGAATATATCAAAATTTCCTTCACTTTTTATGTTTTTGGGTCTTAGGCTGGGTTTCCCCTAAAAGTAGACCTGAGTCAAATATGTTCCTATGAAAAGTTGATTTGGGGGGTAATATGTTGTCAGGGAACGCCTTCTTTTTTTTTTTTTTTTTGCCTCATGGTAATTTTTTTAATTAATTGTTTTTATTAACATATAATGTATTATTTGCCCCAGAGGTACAGATCTGTGAATTGTCAGGCTTATGCACTTCACAGCACTCACTATAGCACATACCCTCCCTATGTCCATAACCCAACCACCCTCTCCATACCCACCTCCCCCCAGCAACCCTTAGTTTGTTTCCTGAGATTAAAAGTCTCTTATGGTTTGTTTCCCTCCCAATCCCATCTTGTTTCATTTTTTTCCTTCCCTATTCCCCAAACTCCCCACTCTGCCTCTCAAATTCCTCATATCAGGGAGATTATATGATATTTGTCTTTCTCTGATCGACTTATTTCACTCAGTTTAATACCCTCTAGTTCTATCCACATTGTTGCAAATGGCAAGATTTCATTTCTTTTGATGGCTGCATAGTATTCCATTGTATATATGAACCACTTCTTCTTTATCCATTCATCTCTTGAGGGACATCTAGGTTCCTTCCATAGTTTGGCTGTTGTAGACATTGCTGCTATAAACATTCAGGTGCACGTGCCCTTTCGGATCACTACGTTTGTATCTTTAGGGTAAATACCCAGCAGTGCAATTGCTGGGTCATAGGGTAGTTCTATTTTCAACATTTTGAGGAACCTCCATGCTGTTTTCCAGAGTGGTTGCACCAGCTTGCATTCCCACCAACAGTGTAGGAGGGTTCCCCTTTCTCCGCATCCTCGCCAGCATCTGTCATTTCCTGACTTGTTAATTTTAGCCATTCTGACTGGTGTGAGGTGGTATCTCATTGTGGTTTTGATTTGTATTTCCCTGATGCCGAGTGATGTGGAGCACTTTTTCACGTGTCTGTTGGCCATCTGGTTGTCTTCTTTGCAGAAATGTCTGTTCATGTCTTCTGCCCATTTCTTGATTGGATTATTTGTTCTTTGGGTGTTGAGTTTGATAAGTTCTTTATAGATTTTGGACACTAGCCCTTTATCTGATATGTCGTTTGCAAATATCTTCTCCCATTCTGTCAGTTGTCTTTTGGTTTTGTTAACTGTTTCCTTTGCTGTGCAAAAGCTTTTGATCTTGATGAAATCCCAACAGTTCATTTTTGCCCTTGCTTCCCTTGCCTTTGGCGATGTTCCTAGGAAGATGTTGCTGTGGCTGAGGTCAAAGAGCTTGCTGCCTGTGTTCTCCTCAAGGATGTTGATGGATTCCTTTCTCACATTGAGGTCCTTCATCCATTTTGAGTCTATTTTCGTGTGTGGTGTAAGGAAATGATCCAATTTCATTTTTCTGCATGTGGCTGTCCAATTTTCCCAACACCATTTATTGAAGAGGCTGTCTTTTTTCCATTGGACATTCTTTCCTGCTTTGTCGAAGAGGTTGACCATAGAGTTGAGGGTCTATTTCTGGGCTCTCTATTCTGTTCCATTGATCTATGTGTCTGTTTTTGTGCCAGTACCATGCTGTCTTGATGATGACAGCTTTGTAATAGAGCTTGAAGTCTGGAATTGTGATGCCACCAACTTTGGCTTTCTTTTTCAACATTCCTCTGTGTATTCGGGTTATTTTCTCCATATAAATTTTAGGATTATTTCTTCCATTTCTTTGAAAGAAAGTTGATGGTATTTTGATAGGGATTACGTTAAATGTGTAGATTGCTTTAGGTAGCATAGACATTTTCACGTTTGTTCTTCCAATCCATGAGCATGGAACATTTTTCCATTTCTTTGTGTTTTCCTCAATTTCTTTCATGAGTACTTTATAGTTTTCTGAGTACAGATTCTTTGCCTCTTTGGTTAGGTTTTTTTCCTAGGTATCTTATGGTTTTAGGTGCAATTGTAAATGGGATCTCTTTCCTCTGTCTTGCTGTTGGTGTATAGAAATGCAATTGATTTCTGTGCATTGATTTTTATATCCTGACACTTTACTTCTAGCAGTTTTGGAGTGGATTCTTTTGAGTTTTCCACATAAAGTATCATATCATCTGCAAAGAGTGAGAGTTTGACTTCTTCTTTGACGATTTAGATGCCTTTTGTTTCTTTTTGTTGTCTGACTGCTGAGGCTAGGACTTCCAGTACTATGTTGAATAGCAGTGATGATAATGGACATCCTTGCCGTGTTCCTGACCTTAGCGGAAAAGCTCTCAGTTTTTCTCTATTGAGAATGATACTGGCAGTGGGTTTTTCATAGATGGCTTTGGTGGTATTGAGGTATGTACCCTCTATTGCTACACTTTGAAGAGTTTTGATTAGGAAAGGATGCTGTACTTTGTCAAATGCTTTTTCAGCATCTACTGAGAGTATCATATGGTTCTTGTTCTTTCTTTTATTAATGTATTGTATCACATTGATTGATTTGCAGATGTTGAACCCACCTTGCAGCCCAGGAATAAATCCTACTTGGTCGTGGTGAATGATCCTTTTAATGTACTGTTGGATCCTATTGGCTAGTATTTTGGTGAGAATTTTTGCATCTGTGTTCATCAAGGATATTGGTCTGTAATTCTCTTTTTTGATGGGATCCTTGTCTGTTTTTGGGATCAAGGTAATGCTGGCTTCATAAAATGAGTTTGGAAGTTTTCCTTCCATTTCTATTTTTTGGAACAGTTTCAAGAGAATAGGTATTAAGTCTTCTTTAAATGTTTGGTTGAATTCCCTTGGGAAGCCGTCTGGCCCTGGGCTCTTGTTTGTTGGGAGATTTTTGATGACTGCTTCAATCTCCTTACTGGTTATGGATCTGCTCAGGTTTTCTATTTCTTCCTGGTTCAGTTTTGGTAGTTTATACATCTCTAGGAATGCATCTATTTCTTCCAGATTGTCAAATTTGCTGGTGTATAGTTGCTCATAATATGTTCTTATAACTGTATTTTGTTGGTGTTGATTGTGATCTCTCCTATTTCATTCATGATTTTATTAATTTGGGTCCTTTCTCTTTTCTTTTGGTAAGTCTGGCCACGGGTTTATCAATCTTATTAATTTTTTCAAAGAACCAACTCCTAGTTTTGTTGATTTGTCTACTATTCTTTTGATTTCTATTTCATTGATTTCTGCTGTGATCTTTATGATTTCTCTTCTCTTGCTGGGTTTAGGCTTTCTTTGTTGTTCTTTCACTGGCTCCTTTAGGTATAGGGTTAGGTTGAGTACTTGAGACCTTTCTCGTTTCTTAAGAAAGGCTTGTTTGGCTATATACTTTCCTCTCAGGACTGCTTTTGCTGTGTCCCACATATTTTGAACAATTTTGTTTTCATTTTCATTTGTTTCCATGAATTTTTTCAGTTCTTCTTTAATTTCCTGGTTGACCCATTCATTCTTTAGAGGGTTGCTATTTAGCCTCCATGTATTTGAGTTCTTTCCAACTTTCCTCTTGTGATTGAGTTCTAGCTTCAGAACATTGTGGTCTGAAAATATGCAGGGAATGATCCCAGTCTTTTGGTACTCGTTGAGACCTGATTTGTGACCCATAATGTGATCTATTCTGGAGAATGTTCCATGTGCACTAGAGAAGAATGCATGTTCTCTTGCTTGGGTTGGAATGTTCTGAATATATCTATGATGTCCATCGGGTCCACTGTGTAACTTAAGGCTTTTATTTCCTTGTTGAGCTTTTGCTTGGATGATCTGTCCATTTCAATGAGGGGAGTTGTTAAAGTCCCTTACTATTATTGTATTACTGTCAATGTGTTTCTTTGATTTTGTTATTAATTGGTTTATATAGTTGGCTGTTCCCATGTTAGGGGCATAGATATTTAAAATTGCTAGATCTTCTTGTTGGACAGACCCTTTAAGTATGATATAGTATCCTTCTTCATTTCTTCTGATAGTCTTTGGCTTAAAATCTAATTTATCTGATAGAAGGATTGCCACCCCAGCTTTCTTTTGATGTTCATTAGCATGGTAAATTGTTTTCTACCCTCTCAGTTTAAATCTGGAGGTGACTTTGGGTCTAAAATGAGTTTCTTGCAGACAACATATTGATAGGTTTTTTTTTTTTAATCCATTCTGATACCCTTTGTCTTTTGATTGGGGCATTTCACCCATTTACATTCAGGGTAACTATTGAAAGATATGAATTTAGTGTCACTGTATTGCCTGTAAGGTGACTGTTACTGTATATTGTCTCTGTTCCTTCCTGGTCTGTTACTTTTAGGCTCTCTCTTTGCTTAGAGGACCCCTGTCAATATTTCCTGTAGGGCTGGTTTGGTATTTTCAAATTCTTTTAGTTTTTGTTTATCCTGGAAGGTTGGTTTTTTTTTTTTTTTTTTTTTTTTTATCTCTCCTTGTATTTTCAACAACACCCTAGCTGGGTATAGTATTCTTGGCTGCATATTTTTCTCATTTAGTGCTCTGAATATATCATGGCAGTTCTTTCTGGCCTGCCACGTCTCTGTGGATAAGTCTGCTGCCAGTCTAATATTTTTACCACTGTATGTTACAGACTTCTTGTCCCAAGCTACTTTCAGGATATTCTTTTTGTCACTAAGACTTGTAAGTTTTACTATTAGATAACAGGGTGTGGACCTATTTTTATTGATTTTGAGCGGGGTTCTCTGTGCCTCCTGGAATTTGATGCTTGTTCCCTTCACCATATTAGGAAATTCTCTACTATAATTTGCTCCAATATAACTTCTGCACCCCCCTCTCTTTCTTCTTCTTCTGGGATCCCAATTATTCTAATGTTGTTTCATCTTATGGTATCACTTCTCTCTCAAATTCTCCCCTCGTGGTCCAGTAGTTGTTTGTCTCTCTTTTACTCAGCTTCTTTATTCTCCATCATTTGGTCTTCTATATCACTAATTCTCTCTTCTGCCTCATTTACCCTAGCAGTAAGAGCCTCCATTTTTTAAAAAAAGATTTTATTTATTTATTTGACAGACAGAGATCACAAGTAAGCAGAGAGGAAGGCAGAGAGAGAGAGAGGCTCAGCAGGCTCCCTGCTGAGCAGACAGCCCAACTCGGGGCTTGATCCCAGGACCCTGAGACCATGACCTGAGCCAAAGGCAGAGGCTTTAACCACTGAGCCACCCAGGTGCCCCAAGAGCCTCCATTTTTTATTGTACCTCATTAGTAGCTTTTTTATTTCAGCTTGGTTAGATTCTTGTTCTTTTAGTTTTCCAGAAAGGGATTTTATTTCTCCAGACAGGGTTTCTCTAATATCTTCTATGCCTTTCTCGAGCCCAGCTAGCACCTTGAGAATCGTCATTCTGAACTCTAGATCTTTACATATTACAAATGTCTGTATTGATTAGGTCCCTAGCCTTTGGTACTGCTGCTTGTTCTCTTTTTTTGTGGTGAGTTTTTCCACCTTGTCATTTTATCCAGATAAGAATATATGAACAAGAGAATAAAATACCAAAAGGGTGGCAAAGACCCCAGAAAAATGTATGTTAACCAAGTCAGAAGAGACCCCAAATCGGGGAGGGGGGAGAAGAAAGGTGGTAAAAAGAAAGGAAAAAAATATATATGTATATATATAGTGAATAGAACAGAGCCACCTACTTAATTTTGGGTGTATTTTGGTCTCTTAGAAGCATTTACCTCCCAAAATTTTAAAGAAAGAAAGAAAAAAAAATATACACACACACAAACACACACACACAAATAAGGGTGAACAATCAGAAGGGACAGAATATGACTGTAAAGATGAAAATTAAAAAAAAATTATAAAAAAAGGAATTGTTAAGATAAGGTAGTTGGAAAAAGAAAGGGAAAAAGTGGAGAGAATGCGTTCAGGCTGGAGACTAGAACAAAGCCATGTGCTAGATTTAGGGTATATTTTGACCTATTAGAAGAAATTTTATCTCAAAATTTTTTAGGAAAAAAAAAAACCCTATATGTATACAAAAAATAAGGTTAAATGCAATGAAGGATAAAGTATGACTCTAATAATGAAGGTTTTGAAAGATTTCTTTTTTAGAAAGGTATTGTTAAGATAAACTAGTTAAAAAACTTTAAAATAGGATAGAGGAAAAATTAAAAAGATAGAATAAAAAAATTAAAAACATTTAATTTGCAAGACTAAAGAATTATGGGGAAAAAGCCATGATTTCTATGTGCTGTATTCCCATATCTCTGAAGTTTTGCAGTTCTCATTGATAGGTGAACTTGGTCTTGGCTGGATGTTCTTGCTGATCTTCTGCGAGAGGGGTCTTTTGCAGTGATTCTCAAATGTCTTTGCCTGAGCCAGAATTGCACCGCCCTTGCCAGGGGCCAGGCTATGTAATCTGCTTGGGTTCGCTCTGGAGAGCTTTTGTTCCCTGAACGCTTTCCGTAGAGCTCTGGAGGCCGGGAATGAAGATGGCGGCCTCCAGATCTCCAGCCTGGAGGAGCCGAGAGCTCAGGGCCGCGCTCCTCAGTGCGCCCTTGGAGAAAAGCAGTCACTCCTTCCCGTTTCCCTAGTCTCTGGCCACACTCCGAGCTCACTCAGCCTGTGACCGTGTGTTTCTGTCTTTGGCTCACAGCCCTGTCTGGAGTCTCCAAACCCAGCAGATTCCTGCCACGCGCTCCCGCTGCTCCTCCTAGAGAGGAAGGTGAGTCTCCCGGATCTGTTGCTTTTGGTGTCCCTGCTGGAAGAGCAGTGGCCCGACTGTCCCACAGATCACGGTTTAAGGTAACCCCAAGCTGAGAGCTCACTCCTCGGCTCCGTCTCTGTAGCTGGCTTCCCCACTCTAATATCTGCGAGCTCTGCTACACTCAGACACCCCCCAACCTTCTACAACCCTGCAGGACCTGAGACTACACTGTCCCCGCAAGGGCTTCACACCTGCTTAGCCTCTGGAGTGATGTCCCTCGGTGGAGCAGACTTCTAAAAGTTCTGATTTTGTGCTCTGCTGCTCCACCACTTGCCGGGAGCCAGCCCCTCCCCCCACGGTCTATCTTCCCATCACTTCGATTCACTTCTCCAAACACCCTACCTTCTAAAAAGTGGTCGATTTTCTATTCCTAGAGTTGCTGCTCTTCTTCCCTTTGATCTTCTGTTGGGTTTGTAGGTGTTCAGAATGGTTTGATAACTATCTAGCTGAACTCCTGGGACCTGAATCTCAGTCTGCTACTTCTCTGCCATCTTGCCTCCAGCCTCATTCAGGGAATGCCTTCTTTGCTCCATAAAATCATTGGCTGTTGACTTTATTTCCAAGCCTTTACTGTAAAGCCGTCATAGCTTTAAGCCAGCTTTACCCAATTCTAGGGCTTGGGATGCCTTTGGACTGCTGCACTCCCACTGGCTTCTCCTGGAACACTCTGTAAACCTCCATTCCAAAGGCATCTCCTTGGGAAGGTCTGCTCCTGTGCTTTGGGTGAGTTGAGCTTGCATGAATCAGGAGCCACTAAGACCAGAGTGGTTATCGGCTTGCTGTTCTGACTCAGCATGGACAAGCGCTCGGGGAGCGGTCGCTATAAGGCATCGCCTACATGTGTTCTCACACTCTTCCTTAGATTCTTTCATCTGAATCCTTGATATCCTTTCCGTCTCTGTTCAGCTCAACACTCTGTGAGGTCAAAATCGTGCTCTGTTGCCCTTGTCATTTTCGGTTCTGGACGTGTCCCATCATGGGACAACGTTTGAGTGAAATTAACAAACGTTACGGACCCACCAGCTTGAACCTGTGAGTCTATGGGTAGAAGAGAAACCACTTTGCCTTGTCACACAGGATACGTGGCAACTCACGGTTGACTCTTTAGTGATCCCTGATATCATTGCCAAATGCTATTTTGATTAAAAAAATTTTTTTTATTGTGGGAAAACATACACAACCTAAAGTTAATCTATTTATTTATATATTTAATTTATTTGACAGAGAGAGAGATCACAAGTAGGCAGAGAGTCAGGTGGTGGGGGGTGGGAAGCAGGCTCCCTGCTGAGCCGAGAGCCCGATGTGGGGCCCGATCCCAGGACCCTGATATCATGACCCGAGCCAAAGGCAGCAGCTTAACCCACTGAGCCACCCAGGCACCCCTAAAATTAATCTTTTTAACCATTTTTAGGTAATAGGGATAAGCACAGTGTCATTAAGTACGCTCACATTTTTGGACAACCATCACCACTGTCCATCTCCAGACCTTTGTCTCTCCACATTGAAACTCCTTATCTATTTTATTATTTTTTTTTAAATCCCCCCTCCATTCCTTGTCTATTTCAGTTTTAAAAATATTTATCAGGGGTGCCTGGCTGGCTCAGTTGGTTAAGCAATTGACTCTTTGGTTGTGATTTCAGGGTCATGAGAATGAGCCCTGTGTCCTTGTGGCTCTGTGCTAGGTGGGGAGTCTGGCCAGCCTCCCCCCACCCCACCCCGAGCCCTGCTTCTCCCTCTGCTGGTGCACTCTCTCTCAAAAAACAAACAAACAAACAAACAAACAAACAAACTTGAAAAAATACTTACCAGAGTAACATGTGCACATAACTTAAGAATAATATGGTACAGACCTGTACCATTGAAACAAATAATACATTATGTGTTAATTTAAAAAAAAGAATAATATAGTACAGTCAGTTTTATAAAGAAAAAGATCAGGGTTTCTGGGCAGCCCAGTTGGTTAAGTGTCTGCCTTTTGCTCAGGTCATGATCCTGGGGTCTTCGGATCGAGCCCCACATTGGGCTCCCTGCTTGGTGGGGAGTCTGCTTCTCCCTCTCCCTCTGCCCTTCCCCCTCCTCTTGCATGTGTGTGCCTGCACGTTCTCTCTCTCTCTCTCAAATAAATGAATCCTTAAAAAAAAAAAAAAAAGATCAGTTTTCCATCCTTCACGATCTCCTGGACTCAACCTAGAGACCATTACATTCTACTCTTCTGATAGTTTCTTTTGATATTTGTCTCCATATTTATAAATACTAAGTTTTTACTGCTATTTTAATTTCAGTGTACTTTTTACAACCTTTTTACTGAAGTATCGTTGATACACATTTATTGCTCTTTTCATTTGTTTTGTTTTGATTTTAAGTTTTTATTTTTTTTTTATTTTTTTTATTTTTTTTTATATAATTTTATTTTTTATAAACATATATATATATATATATATTTTTTTCCCCCAGGGGTACAGGTCTGTGAATCTCCACGTTTACAAACTTCACAGCACTCACCATAGCACATACCCTACCCAATGTCCATAACCCCCCCCCCACCCCCCCTCTGCCCAGCAACCCTCAGTTTGTTTTGTGAGATTAAGAGTCACTTATGGTTTGTCTCCCTCCCAATCCCAACTTGTTTCATTTACTCTTCTCCTACCACATTAACCCCCCATGTTGCATCTCCTCTCCCTCATATCAGGGAGATCATATGATAGTTGTCTTTCTCCGATTGACTTATTTCGCTAAGCATGATACCCTCTAGTTCCATCCATGTTGTCGCAAATGGCAAGATTTCATTTCTTTTGATGGCTGCATAGTATTCCATTGTATATATATACCACATCTTCTTTATCCATTCGTCTGTTGATGGACATCTAGGTTCTTTCCATAGTTTGGCTATTGTAGACATTGCTGCTATAAACATTCGGGTGCACGTGCCCCTTCGGATCACTACGTTTGTATCTTTAGGGTAAATACCCAG
>NW_022631120.1:1532837-1757768 GCF_010015895.1 Lontra canadensis | reverse complement strand
GGTCTTTTCTGGTTCCATATAAATTTTAGGATTATTTGTTCCATTTCTTTGAAAAAAATGGATGGTACTTTGATAGGAATTGCATTAAATGTGTAGATTGCTTTAGGTAGCATAGACATTTTCACAATATTTATTCTTCCAATCCAGGAGCATGGAACATTTTTCCATTTCTTTGTGTCTTCCTCAATTTCTTTCATGAGTACTTTATAGTTTTCTGTGTATAGATTCTTAGTCTCTTTGGTTAGGTTTATTCCTAGGTATCTTATAGTTTTGGGTGCAATTGTAAATGGGATGGACTCCTTAATTTCTCTTTCTTCTGTCTTATTGTTGGTGTAGAGAAATGCGACTGATTTCTGTGCATTGATTTTATATCCTGACACATTACTGAATTCCTGTACCAGTTCTAGCAGTTTTGGAGTGGAGTCTTTTGGGTTTTCCACATATAGTATCATATCATCTGCGAAGAGTGATAGTTTGACTTCTTCTTTGCCGATTTGGATGCCTTTAATTTCTTTTTGTTGTCTGATTGCTGAGGCTAGGACTTCTAGTACTATGTTGAATAGCAGTGGTGATAACGGACATCCCTGCCGTGTTCCTGACCTTAGCGGAAAAGCTTTCAGTTTTTCTCCATTGAGAATGATATTTGCGGTGGGTTTTTCATAGATGGCTTTGATAATATTGAGGTATGTGCCCTCTATCCCTACACTTTGAAGAGTTTTGATCAGGAAGGGATGCTGTACTTTGTCAAATGCTTTTTCAGCATCTATGGAGAGTATCATATGGTTCCTGTTTTTTCTTTTATTAATGTGTTGTATCACATTGATTGATTTGCGGATGTTGAACCAACCTTGCAGCCCTGGAATAAATCCCACTTGGTCGTGGTGAATAATCCTTTTAATGTACTGTTGAATCCTATTGGCTAGTATTTTGGTGAGAATTTTTGCATCTGTGTTCATCAATGATATTGGTCTGTAGTTCTCTTTTTTGATGGGATCCTTGTCTGGTTTTGGGATCAAGGTGAGGCTGGCCTCATAAAATGAGTTTGGAAGTTTTCCTTCCATTTCTATTTTTTGGAACAGTCTCAGGAGAATAGGAATTAGTTCTTCTTTAAATGTTTGGTAGAATTCCCCTGGGAAGCCGTCTGGCCCTGGGCTTTTGTTTGTTTGGAGATTTTTGATGACTGTTTCAATCTCCTTACTGGTTATGGGTCTGTTCAGGCTTTCTATTTCTTCCAGGTTCAGTTGTGGTAGTTTATATGTCTCTAGGAATGCATCCATTTCTTCCAGATTGTCAAATTTGTTGGCATAGAGTTGCTCATAATATGTTCTTATAATTGTCTGTATTTCTTTGGTGTTAGTTGTGATCTCTCCTCTTTCATTCATGATTTTATTTATTTGGGTCCTTTCTCTTCTCTTTTTGATAAGTCTGGCCAGGGGCTTATCAATCTTATTAATTCTTTCAAAGAACCAACTCCTAGTTTCGTTGATTTGTTCTATTGTTTTTTTGGTTTCTATTTCATTGATTTCTGCTCTGATCTTTATGATTTCTCTTCTCCTGCTGGGTTTAGGGTTTCTTTCTTGTTCTTTCTCCAGCTCCTTTAGGTGTAGGGTTAGGTTGTGTACCTGAGACCTTTCTTGTTTCTTGAGAAAGGCTTGTACCGCTATATATTTTCCTCTCAGGACTGCCTTTGTTGTGTCCCACAGATTTTGAACTGTTGTATTTTCATTATCATTTGTTTCCATGAATTTTTTCAATTCTTCTTTAATTTCCTGGTTGACCCATTCATTCTTTAGAAGGATGCTGTTTAGTCGCCATATGTTTGGGTTCTTTCCAAATTTCCTCTTGCGATTGAGTTCTAGCTTCAGAGCATTGTGGTCTGAAAATATGCAGGGAATGATCCCAATTTTTTGATAACAGTTAAGACCTGATTTAGAACCAAGGATGTGATCTATTCTGGAGAATGTTCCATGTGCACTAGAGAAGAATGTGTATTCTGTTGCTTTGGGATGAAATGTTCTGAATATATCTGTGATGTCCATCTGGTCCAGTGTGTCATTTAAGGCCTTTATTTCCTTGTTGATCTTTTGCTTGGATGATCTGTCCATTTCAGTGAGGGGAGTGTTAAAGTCCCCTACTATTATTGTATGATTGTCGATGTGTTTCTTTGATTTTGTTATTAATTGGTTTATATAGTTGGCTGCTCCCACGTTAGGGGCATAGATATTTACAATTGTTAGATCTTCTTGTTGGACAGATCCTTTGAGTATGATATAGTGTCCATCTTCATCTCTTATTATAGTCTTTGGTTTAAAATCTAAGTGATCTGATATAAGGATTGCCACTCCTGCTTTCTTCTGATGTCCATTAGCATGGTAAATTCTTTTCCACCCCCTCACTTTAAATCTGAAAGTGTCTTCGGGTTTAAAATGAGTTTCTTGTAGGCAACATATAGATGGGTTTTGTTTTTTTATCCATTCTGATACCCTGTGTCTTTTGATTGGGGCATTTAGCCCATTAACATTCAGGGTAACTATTGAGAGATATGAATTTAGTGCCATTGTATTGCCTGTAAGGTGACTGCTATTGTATATTGTTTTTGTTCTTTTCTGATCTACTACTTTTAGGTTCTCTCTTTGCTTAGAGGACCCCTTTCAATATTTCCTGTAGAGCTGGCTTGGTGTTTGCAAATTCTTTCAGTTTTTGTTTGTCCTGGAAGCTTTTAATCTCTCCTTCTATTTTCAATGATAGCCTAGCTGGATATAGTATTCTTGGCTGCATGTTTTTCTCGTTTAGTACTCTGAATATATCATGCCAGCTCTTTCTGGCCTGCCAGGTCTCTGTGGATAAGTCTGCTGCCAATCTAATATTTTTACCATTGTATGTTACAGACTTCTTCTCCCGGGCTGCTTTCAGGATTTTCTCTTTGTCACTAAGACTTGTAAATTTGACTATTAGGTGACGGGGTGTGGACCTATTCTTATTGATTTTGAGTGGGGTTCTCTGAACCTCCTGGATTTTGATGTTTGTTCCCTTTGCCATATTGGGGAAATTCTCTCCAATAATTCTCTCCAATATACCTTCTGCTCCCCTCTCTCTTTCTTCTTCTTCTGGAATCCCAATTATTCTAATGTTGTTTCGTCTTATGGTGTCACTTATCTCTCGAATTCTGCCCTCGTGGTCCAGTAGTTGTTTGTCCCTCTTTTGTTCAGCTTCCTTATTCTCTGTCATTTGGTCTTCTATATCGCTAATTCTTTCTTCTGCCTCATTTATCCTAGCAGTGAGAGCCTCCATTTTTGATTGCACCTCATTAATAGCTTTTTTTATTTCAACTTGATTAGATTTTAGTTCTTTTATTTCTCCAGAAAGGGCTTTTATATCTCCCGAGAGGGTTTCTCTAATATCTTCCATGCCTTTTTCGAGCCCAGCTAGAACCTTGAGAATCGTCATTCTGAACTCTAAATCTGACATATTACCAATGTCTGTATTGATTAGGTCCTTAGCCTTTGGTACTGCCTCTTGTTCTTTTTTTTGTGGTGAATTTTTCCGCCTTGTCATTTTGTCTAGATAAGAGTATATGAAGGAGTAAGTAAAATACTAAAAGGGTGGCAACAACCCCAGGAAAATATGCTTTAGCCAAATCAGAAGAGATCCCAAATCGTGAGGGGGGGGGGGGGAAGGGGATAAAAAGAGGTTCAGAAAGAAAAAAAAAAATAAAATAAAAAATAAAAAAGAAACAAATAAAAAAAAGAAAACCAATAATGAAAAAAATATAAAAAGGAAAAAATATATATATATTGGATAAACTAGTTAAAAAACGTTAAAAAAGAAAAGGGTAAAAGTTTAAAAAATTTAGCAGAAGAAGAGAAAAAAATTGAAAAAGAAAAAAAAATTAAATTAACTGCAAGGCTAAAGAATCATGGGGAGAAAGCCATGAGTTCCGTGCTTTGCTTTCTCCTCCTCTGGAATTCCGCTGCTCTCCTTGGTATTGAAACCGCACTCCTCCTAAGTGAACTTGGTCCTGGCTGGGTTTCTTGTTGATCTTCTGGGGGAGGGGCCTGTTGTAGTGATTCTCAAGTGTCTTTGCCCCAGGCGGAGTTGCACCGCCCTTACCAGGGGCCGGGCTGAGTAATCCGCTCGGGTTTGCTTTCGGGAGCTTTTGTTCCCTGAGCGCTTTCCGTAGAGTCCGGAGGACGGGAAGGAAGATGGCGGCCGCCCAGTCTCCGGCCCGGAGGAGCCGAGAGCTCGGGGTCCCACTCCTCAGTGCGCCCTCAGGGAACAGCGTCCAATTACTCCCGTCTGCCTGGCCTCCGGCTGCGCTCCGAGCTCACCGAGCCTGTGACCGGTTCAAGGTAAGCCCGAGCTGTGAGCTCACTCCTCGGCTCCGTCTCTGTAGCCGGCTTCCCTGTTCTAATACCTGCGAGCTCTGCGACACTCAGACACCCCTGATCCTTCTGTGACCCTGCGGGACCTGAGGCCACACTGGCCCCGCGTGGGCTTCACCCCAGTTAAGCCTCTGGAGCGATGTCCCTCAGCGGAACAGACTTTTAAAAGTCTCGATTTTGTGCTCCGTTGCTCCGCCGCTTGCCGGGAGCCGGCCCCTCCCCCCGCGGTCTATCTTCCTGTCGCTTTGGATTCACTTCTCCGCCAGTCCTACCTTTCAGCAAGTGGTTGATTTTCTGTTTCTAGAATTGCTGTTCTTCTTCTCTTCGATCTCCCGTTGGATTTGTAGGTGTTTGCAATCTTTAGATAAGCTATCTAGCTGATCTCCCGCAACCTGAAGTAGTCTCAGCTGCTACTTCTCTGCCATCTTGACTCCTCCCCAAGTTTTTATTTTAATTCCAGTTAGTTAACCCGCAGTGTTCTCTTAGTTTCAGGTGTACCGATATTTTTGAACATATCAATTTAACCTTGTCCACAGACTCCCAGAACAGGAGTTTCAGCTCTGGCTTCCTTCTCTCTACCATCTTCCTTCTCAGTCCTTCCTACAGTGATTCTACAATTTTTGGTTAAATCTATAATAGTTGTGACATCATTTTGGTTTAGTCCATAACTAATATTTCTACTTTTTGAGCTCATAGTAACTTAAAAAAATCTGGTTGCTTGCCTTCTCGGTGTAGGTGAAGGCGAAAGAGTGAGTTACTCTGAAGTTTTTATTTAACTTTTTTTTTTTTTGGTCTAGAACCCCATTGGGCCCTCTGCTATCATATGCTTGGTGTTCCAGAATTTTGAGCCTCTAAGGTTTGATTTCCCCAGAGAGAAATCTCCAGGGTGGGAGGGGCAGGGAAACAAGGTTGAGGAAGGACCAGAGTCCCCGGGCTTTGTGGCTTTGGGGTTGGGGCTGGGACCTGGCTCCCAAACTTCCCTTGTCTCTGGCTTCTTGCTCTACCTCACCTTTGATTCCAGAAGCCTCTCTGCACACAGGCTCTACAGAGAGAATTTCTGTGCTCCCCACAGTACTGTTCCCTATAGGGCAGATAGGAGAGAATGCCAGTGGTCTATAAAATCTAGGTCCTTATTTTCCCACACATGTACTAATATCCCTTGCCTCCTCTTTCTTTGTCCTGGGGATGATCGCTTTTAAATTTTGTCACCATTGTTCTGGTGGTGTATAGGGAGGGAAAGGAATCCAATATGCATGGTCAGTCTGTCACGACTTCCCTGAGATTCACACGCACCTGAAATGGAGCAAAGACCCCAACATTGACATTTTACTTAAGACCCATCGGGAATTACCCATTGGGAATTTTTGCCAATTTCTTATCAGTGGGAGCAAAGGGAAATGGGAAGGGCAGGGCGGTCTTTCTTCCTTATTCTCCGCTTTTCTTGGGATGCGGAGGAAATTAGGGTACAGGATTAAAGCTTGAAAAAAGTCGTTTTTGGAAGGACTCGCTGTGAGTAAGATGTTCATGATGTCTCGAGGGTGTGGGTGTGACAGTGAGAACACGCTGAAACCCAATTTGCATGCTATGTTTTTGATGATTTTGATAGATTTAGAAACTTACCATTTTACAGGACTTGGGTAAAGGTATTACTATTTTTTTTTTCTTTTTAGAAAAAAATTGGAAGGTCAGTAGAAGTGTCAACATGAGGGTATGGTATGGGCTCTGGAACGTTCTTGGCGTGCTTTCAAGTTGGGGCTGGCAAGTTCAAGTTTGCAGGATGAGCAGTGAGGATTGATGGTCCCCTGCCCCACGTGGACCCAGCCCCCACCCCCCCACCACTGTGGGCTCCTTGCATTCTGGGCCCTGTTTGCTTCAGAGGGTGAAGCCTCCTCTGGAAGTTCAGAACTGCCCTTTCTCTCAGCTGCTTTTCCTTTATGTGCAGGATCTTAATGGAAGGGAATGTTCTGCCCAGGAAGTGCAGAGAGACCATTCCCTTGCTCCTATTGTTTCCTAAGGGAGACCTAGACGTCACACCAGCTGGGGTTGGGTGGGGGGAGGGGAGGAGCCCTACCTCCAGACCGTTCCAGCTTTGCCCGGCCCACTGGGGCTTTGGAGGATCCGGGGGGTGCTGGCGTTCAGCAGAGGGCAGGGGTCCGGCTCAGCTTCTGGCCTTTCTTGTGTCCTTGCTCCTGGAGTCTTGCTCCTGCTTCTTGCCAGTAGGTGGCAAGCGAGGCCTGGCAGAAAAAGAGAAATAAACCCCGCCAGGAGCTGTGGGTTGTGTGGGGCTGGTCTGATCTTGCGGGCGCTGGGAAGAATTCTCCGCAGAAAGCACCAGGACCGCTAGCAGGTGTCTGCTCGGGCGAGACAGAGGGTCTTCGCTGTGTTTCCGAATGGGTCAGCGGCTCGCTTTCTCCCAGTCTTTCATAGGGAAACCTGATGAGCCCGCAGCTGGTCCAAGGGTTTACGGGCCGGACTGATGGAAGTCCTCCGAGGGGTGGATTCGGCTCTGGTGAGAGGCCAGGATCTGGGATAAAACAGATCAGGAACTGAAGCCAGAAGCAGCGAGATTGGGGTCACCTCACCGAGTCAACGCCGGGACTCCATCAAGGACGGGAGTCGGGTGGTGTGGGCGCTCAGACTGGCCATGACCGTCCAGAGGGGCTGGGTCTGGGGGTGCCCCTGGCACCAGCCCCGTAATCCAGTTAACCCTGGGCCAGCCCGTCTGCCTCTTGACAGCTGTGCCTCGTGAGGTAGCAAGAAGTTAGGAGTTGGAGTCAGACAGACATGATTTCTAACTCTGGCTCTGGGAGCTCCCTGGACCATGAGTTGGAACATATTACACACCTTCTCTGAGCCTTTACTTCTCCTCCTGGGGATGTGGCCATAAGATTCCAGGGGAGCAGTCCATGGCAGGTGCAAAGGACTTACAACCATCCCTGGAGTTGAAGAGGAGCTTTATAAATGGTGTCTTATAGTGCTGTTAGTCTTTCATTAAAGCCTAACAAGAAGGAAGAATAAAAGGGAGGCATGTCATAAATATAATCTTTGGTCACAATGGGAAATAAATCTGGGAAAATAGCACTCCGTGCACCTGTCCTGCCCTGGGAGGGTGAGTTCCATCTTCCTGTCTTCCTGAAGACAGTGCAGTATATCTTGATGATGGCTGGGAACGTCCTGAGCACGTCTCAGCACTGTGCCTGGAAGGCGACAATAAAAACATGATGTACACCCTTCTGTATTCACTCTTAATTTGTCTGATTTCTATTCAGATAGTCACAGTACAGTATTTTCTTGTCCCTCCACCAGTAGCCTCACTCAAGAACAAAAGAGAGGAGTATGTCCAGAGCATTTGCAAATACACATTTATTTATTTATAAAGATGTTATTTATTTGTCAGAGAAAGAAAAAGCATGCACAAGCAGGAGGAGCAGCTGGCAGGGGGAGAAGCAGGCCCCCCGCTGAGCAGGGAGCCCAATGCGGGGCTCAATCCCAGGATCCGGAGATCACAACCTCAGCTGAAGGCAGAGGCTCAACCCACTGAGCCACCAAGGCATCCCTTGTACTTTCAAATGTAATAATGAAGCCACATAGTGGAGAGCAGACACCAGGAACAGGGACATTGCTTCCTTCCTCCTCCTTGGCTTCCCTTCCAATTCTTCTCTTCTGGGGGTGAACAGTGTCCCTGCTCAGACCCGCACATCAGCCTAAGCTGTGGAAAGGTTCAGATATCTCAGTGGATGGAATTTGCTTTGTGTGCAAGTGTGTTGAGTGTCACATGTGGGATACAGACATTCTGGTTTGAAATCTCATGCTTTAATTTGACTGTGCTCTGACTTGTGCTCTTCACTTAAGAGCTGGTAGTAATGGCCAACCTGTAAGTTTATATAGTTTCTGGGGGAACCTTGTGGTCATCTTCTCCTTCCAGGTCTTATGCTGAGAGGGTCTGTGGGATATGACAGGTAGGCACAGATGAGCTGGAGATGAAGACTTATGCCCCCCACAGAGGTAAACTTTACCCAACAGCTGCAGGATCCAAGTGAATCCAGACAACAAAGGTGTGTGGTTTGATCACAAGGAGCCTGAGGATGAAAACATGGGAGGTGAACACAGGTCTCACTGAAAAGTAACTGTTGGAACCACCATCCCATCCCAGACATGTCAGTCATGGTATCTATTGACACAAAAGCCAGCACCACCAGTTAAAATACAGTTTTACATTTCCTATTTACTTTTAAAATGTGATCTTTATTGGGTCCAGTTCTGTGAAAGTGTCACTTTCTATTTCTGGTTGGAAAAGAAGGCAATTGCTGAATTGATGTAAGAGAAGCTTGGAGAGGATTTGTGAGGGTGGCATTTCTTTTGTTCTTTGGATCAAAAACACAGATGGCAAGTTTCAGATAGGCCAGAACATTCCTAGGTAGCCACCTGCCTTGGTTTGCTGTCTAGTCCCCTGAGGCTGCAGAAGAACTTGATCTGAAATGATGGTTGCTAACTTTTCTATAAATAAACATCTTTCTTTCTCTCCCTCCCTTCCAAATAACCTGTGATACCTATCCATGAGTACCCTAGTTACCAAAACCAATGTTTGGGATGTATGACTACAGGATAAGATAGCAGAAATCGAAATTTTCCTGGAAGTTCTTAGACGCATGGTCTTGTCAACTGACTTTGTAATTTTCATGACAATATCAAGATTTACAGCATCTTAACCATAAGTCTTAGAATCCATTTATTGATAAAATACCCAGAATTATTGCTAGTTTTATTGGGAATGGATTATGGCCCAGACACTGGTCTAAGTCCTTCCCAGGCACTACATCTTGCATGTTGTAACAATACTGTGAAGTGGATAACAGCTTAATTTGCCCAAAGAGGAAACTGAGGCCCTAGTCCCACTGTTAGGAAGTGGAGGAAGTGGAGCCCAGGTCTGTGTCTGTGTAGGTCCTGCTTCATTTACTCCACAGTATTGGTCCTCCATAAACAAGCTGAGAAGTCCCAGTTGTGTGGGGGCCATTGGTTTACGAAGCAGTGCAGTGAGGATACCAAAAGCCTGTGGATGGGAAGTGGGGTTGCTATAAACTGCTGTGATCTTCCTTGTGTGGCTCTTGGATTTTCCATCAGTTAATATCTGAGAAGAAAAAGAGTTCTCTGCAAAAACCTCTGGGAAGGATCTCTGTTATTTGGTTTGGCTTGAAGTGTTCTCCGCCTGATAATATTTGAGAAGGAAAAATATTTTCCCTGAAAACTTTGAGGAAGCCCCGAGTATTATCTAAGATCGGGTTTCATCTGTTTCTTCTTCTTTGTGTTCAAACTAGCAGTAACTCTTTTTCTCCTGATTAGTTCTCTACTGATAGGAATGGTGATCTGAATCTATCAGTCTATCATTCTTTCCTTCTGTCTGTCTGTCTACCTACCTACCTTTGACATAAGGACTTCCTCACTGGGAAGATGGAACTATCTCTTTTCTCCCCAAGAGGACTGCTATGATCCCACTCCCTTGACAGAATTTATTTGCTACTCAGAAGGGTCAGAACAGCAATATGGAACCCCAGATGATTCTCAACAATCATGAAATTATGCTTACCTGAAATCCAATGGCTTCTTACTTTGGGTTATAGTCCTTCTTTGCCTCCCATCTGTGTTTGTAAGGTAAGTTAGGTCATGTGGCTGCCTGAAGGATTGAGTTGTGGCTGTCTTCTTCTGTGGCCCAATTTATCCCGCTTCTTCAGGAACTTCCTCTTGGTCCTAAGGGACTCTGGGTCCTTTGTGCATGAGAATGGGAAACCGAAGGGTCCAAGAGGGAATGTTGGGAGGGAAAGGAGAGAGAGTGAAAGATGTTATTGAAGAATAACATAAATATATATAACTTTAATAATAAATAAACAAAAAAATAATAAATAACTATAATAACTTTATATTTATTTCTATATAATATGGAGAGATGCTATTAAGAATAACTTTATATATATATGAAGTAGGCTCCACACCCACTGTCAAGCCAAGTGAAGTCTTTGAACTCATGACTCTGAGATCAAGACCTGAGTGGATATCAAGAGTCCAATGTTAAACTGATGGAGACACCCAGGTGCCCTGAGAAGTGAATTCTTAATTCTTCAAAGATATCACTTCTTCACCTCTTGAGCCAACTGGGCTTACTTATTTGGAAAAAGAAGTGGAATGGGCTCCTGGGTGTCTCAATCGGTCTGTTACGTATCCGACTCTTGATTTTGGCTCCAGTCATGATAACAGGGTTGTGAGATTGATACCTGCATCAGGCTCCGCACTCAATGTGAAGTCTACTTGGGAGTCTCTCTCTCTCCCTCTCCCCCTCTCCCCACTTGCTCACTCACTCTTTCTAAATAAAGCCTTAAAAAAAAGGAAGTGGAAGAGTTTCAGATGACTTTGACCTTATGAGAGATACATGTGTTCTTTAAACCAGATGAATGAACTAACTTTTGGTATGGGGGGTTGTCTGGGGCTGGAAGAAAGAATTTTCTTCATGGTACCTAAAAAGCCAGTCTATCCAGCATCGTGCCTGACCAGACAGAACTGGTGAAAAGATCAGACTCTAAGTGTAGCGCAGTTTTTTTTTTTAATTGATTTTCATTATTTCCCTGACTGTTTTTGTTCATGGAGCCCAGTTATTAAATTAGGAACCGATGATAGATCTGGTTGATGGCTTTAAAAATCATATAACAAATTTCACTACCAGGCAAGACTAGGGTCCATTAATTGGGATAGAGCAGTAAGAATTTGATAATCAACTTCCAGCATCAAGTGCTCATTTAGGTTCTAGAAAAATGACCATGACTCCTTTTTAGAGCCACTGCGTGGTTATTTCCATCATGGTGCAGTGGGTTTTCTGATCCACTCCAGCCCTGTAACAAGACTTTAAACTAACTGAAGCAGAAAGAGGCTCAGAAGCAACCAGGTGATTCCAAGATCATTCCTTCTGCAAGTCAAATGCGTTATTGGTTGTCTGAGGACATCCCAGTGGTGTCTTAGGAAGGTGAAGTGTGTTGCCCTTGGAGTCCAAAGTTGGTTGTCACTCACTTGGAGCATAACCTGTAGTTTGCTTCTTTAGTCAAGTCAATGGCTCTGAAGAGATTCATGCACACCCTTGTCCACTCTGCCTTGGGATGGGTAGGTCTCAAGGAAAGGGCTGTGAGCATGGGAGTGGGTCCAGCACGCCCTCCCAGGGCAGTATGAATACCCATGGCCTTGGTCTTCTAGAAATTTCATATTTCACACAACCTTTTTAATAAGTGATTCACCAACTTAAAACACATTGGAAGTTATCTATGAGTGAAGAAAGAAGTAGCATGAAACCTCTGCATCTTAAGGGTCTAGGAAAATTGATGGTAGTATTCAAATACCAGACCCACATGGAATTTATGATGCCAAATCTGGGTTCACCAATAATGTCTTAACAAAATTCTCATCATCTGAGGCTTATGAATTTCTTCTTAAAATTTTTATTTTATTTTTAATGAATTGCTTTTGAAAGAAGAGAATATAAATGGAGTAAAAGATGACATTCCCGTGATGTCACATCGTTTGAATGGAAGTGAAGACAGCTCAGAAGGACAGCGGATTTTCAGGCTGTTTCAGGACAGGCATTGGACACTTTTCCTTTGTGATTTTCTTATCTTTGGTAGCTGGCCAACTTCTGAGTTCACTCTTCTTCGGAGAATGCAGAAAAGTGGGGTTGAGTGGAGTCAAGTTGATCTCAATATGTTTTTATTTGTCTTTTGCTTGGTGTGGAGGGAAGGGCAAGGCCAAGGGTGCATTAGGAGGTAGATCAGATTTTGGCAGAATATTTTTAAATTTTAAAAGAGAAGAAAACAAAACAGGGGTCCCTGGGTGGCCTAATTGGTTACATGTGGAAGTGTCCGACTCTTGCTCTCAGACTTCACTGGGAAAAATGGAGAAACCATTCTATGAGTATATGCAGGTCTACCTGGTACTCGGTTTTCCTCAAAGTTGGGATCCCCAGAGAAAGGCATTCCTTAATGGAAATTTGGAGGCTCTGGATAGACTAGATAAGGTTTAGAAGTGCATGAATTCCAGTCACATCAACTCTTAGAGCTTGAGGGGAACCCAGAGTCAAAGTGACTCACTGAAGGTCATGTAACTCATTAGTAAATCCAAACAAGCTGGCTTAGCGCCATTATCTTCTTGACCTTGGGGGAAACTGCTCCTATGGATAAGGAGTCAGCATGATGGTCAACAAGGAAACTTCTAGAAGTCTGCTGTGTGGCAAGTACTGGCTGGGCACTAAGAATTTAGAGAAGAATTCAGCATGGTCTCTGAAGGTAAGGAGGGTACAAGTTAGTATAGAGAAGGAATAATAATAATAATGGTAATAATAATAAAAATTATAGTGACAAGTGCCAGACAGAAAAAACGTTGTAGATAGTAGGTATTTGGTAAGTTCTTGTTGAACGAAACAGTGAATTTGGGTCACCAGTGAGATGCCACTGCACGGTGGCTTAGGTCTGCTGGGGGAGAAAAGCCTCATATAGGAGGCTTTAAAGGAAGAGTTGGCTAAATGGAGAATAAAGGAAACCCATCCCAGGAATATCAATACATCTGGAAAAATCTGACCTTTCAGCAGAGTTGAAAGGTCAACACAGGAAAATCCAGGCCTTTTCCCTGAAGGGCCATGTACTTGTCACAGGACGACTTAGAGCTACTTAGAGATTTTGAGTTGTGGCGCCAAAGTGGATGCTGGGGCTAGCTCTGGGTGAAAATTCTGGTGTCAGGTGTGCGGCGAGCCAATCTGGAAAGTAGGAATAGCGAACGGTTTGAGCAGTGAGTGCCCAGGCAAGACCAGCGCTTATTAAAGTGCTGAGTTACGATGACACAGGAAAAATAGTAATGAGATTGGTTGACACTTATGGAGCCTCCCTGGTGTGTAGACGCTGAGCTACATTTCCCCCTCACCCAATTTGTACTCAAAACAGCCCTAAGAATGAGCTTTCATTCTTAGGGCTTTTATAGGGGTGAAGTCAAGATCTGGAGAGTTTAAATTACCTGCCCAAGGACACGTAGTAATGGTGGTGGGACTTGAACCCATCCCGGGATGGCCTCTTTCCAAAGCCTGTGTGCTTAGTCTACCCCCTGGCCCCCGCCATCCACCCTCCTGCAGGTCTGTGGGTAGAAACAAAGGGGAGAATCTAATATGTACCATCTTCTCAGGGCCCGGAGAATGTCCCTTTCCCCAAGGTGGGCTGGGAGCAAGACCTTTCTCAATGATTTACTCAGAGGATTCACTTCCTTTTCCTAATTGCAGGCCTGAAGTTCCTAAGAGAGCAGAGCCTCTAAAAATATAGCCAGATCTCTGGCACCTGGGTGGCTTAGTTGGTTAAGCATCTGCCTGCAGCTCAGGTCATGATCCCGGGGTCCTGGGATCGAGCCCTGCATCGGGCTCTCTGCTCCGTGGGAGTCTGCTTCTCCTTCTCTCCTCCAGGACTCGTGCTCTTTCTCAAATCAATAAATAAAATCTTTAAAAAAGAAATAAAAATATAGCCAGGTCTCAAGTGAGCATGTTCTCTTCCCTTGATTTGAATTCCATCAAAGCCTTCTCTATGAGCACACTTATAAGCACCTTGAGGCAAGGGAGCAGGAACTGGGCTTCCTGTCTTGCTAGTGGTTTTATTCAAAATCATCTGGCTTTTGTGAAAAATCATTGCTAAGTGGTCCTATTTTAATGGGATCACTGTTCTCTCAAATTTCCCATTGTGTATTCTTTTCTTTTTTTTCTTCAAGATCTGAAACTGCCAGTCATTCTTTGGAGCTTACAAATTCCTTGCCAAATCATTCGGGTAGGGCGTCTCCAGTGTCAGAGGCCATGGTGAGAAGGCCCCTCGCTACTGCTGGGTTTCCCAGACCTGTCTGCTGTTAAAAAGGACCCACAGGCCTTAGAAAAAGTGCTCAGGCCTTTGGAGACTCCGATTTGGTCAAAGTTGAGTGAGGGCCAGAAATCTGTTTTTTTTCAAAAACATGTGGCCCGGGGACACAGGTCTTGGGCAAATGTGGACCCTGTTTTTGGGTGGGAACGCCATGGAGGAGGTGCCTGGCAGATGGCCTTCTTACCATGTTTCCATGTTTCTCTCCCTGCCCTGTATAAGCTTGGGTGAGGCACCTCATTTTCCCTATCTATCCCCCACTTTCCTAAACATACCATCATGTTCTGGGTCCCATCCCCATCTAGAAACCTGGCCCCACATTTCTGTTGTAGGCCCCAAGAATTTCAATGGTCTACCTCATAAGGGGTTGTGAGGTTGACACGTCTGGGTCCGAGGTCTCATTGGCTCCTTGTTCACTTTCTCCTCAGGCCTCTGTGGAGCTCTCCCTAGGCTGGGGCCTTTGCTGCCACTGCTGTGTCTGCCTCTATCATTCAGGGGTCCCCTCTGTGCTACTCAATAGTCTGCTTCTACCAGCGGCTCTTGGCACTAAGTGGTGGCCATAGTTAGGGTCTCCTGCCATTTATTTCTTGTTACCTCAGCTGCCTTTAAAAAAAAAAAAGATTTTATTTATTTTTGAGAGAAAGAGAGAGAGAGCGAGAGAGCACACGAGTGGGGGAGGGAGGGACAGACGCCCCGCTGAGCAGGGGACCCAACACGGGACTCCATCCGAGGGCTCTGAGATCATGACCTGAGCCAAAGGCAGACCCTTCACCGACTGAGCCACCCATGTGCCCCAGAGGGCATCTTTCTTTCTGCTCCGCTGAAGGGTCTGGAGATTACTTGGCGTAGGCCTGCTCACTCTTTAAGCAGAGAGGGGTCTTGTGTGCTTCCCTACCCCATTTATTGTCACAAACTACAGCAGGTGGGAATTGTCAGGTCACCTGAGGCTCTTGAGATGTGACCCAGAGCCAGTGTGGGTTGTCCCGTTGGAGCTCAAGATGGTTTCCTGACATTCTCCTGTGGTGGCCAGGTGACCCAGAGGAATGAGACACAGCCCTTGTCTGGGGACAGGCTGTTCTGGGTTTCCAGGTCTGCTCTTTCTAGACCTCCACAAGGTCTGGTTGGAGCCCAGAAGCCTGGCCTCAGGTGAAGCAGGGTCACTTGCCCTTTTTTTTTTTTTTTTCCAGGTTTTGTTTTGAACCATCAATCTCCTGAGTTTGCTCTGACATCTTTCAGCTGTTCTATGTGCTCTTCTACTAATTTCCCTATTACAGGTCAAGAAGATAGAAGAGTCCTCCTAGTTTTATTTTCCCTCCGCCCCTAGGAGCCTAGAGCTCCAGTTGAGATCAAAGAGTATGAGGAAGCATGGGATTTCTTTTTGACCCACTGCCAGATTTCTCTTAAATCCCGGGCGTGCACAGTACCATGCTTGTTTTCACTGGATCCCCCGGGAGCCCATTTCTCCATTGTGAGTCTGGGTTGTCCAGTAAGTGACTTAGTGATCCCGGCAGAGGCCTTAAAATTGTAACCTTGTGTATTTCCTGGACTGACTGCTTCATGGTTGTTTAACCCGTTGCCATGAATGAAAAAAAGGGCTCAGTTAGAATCTGAGCGCATGGGTAGTCAAGGGGCCTGGAAAGTTCCCTCTGTTGCAGACCCCAGGGTGAACTGCAGCGTGCATACCTCATCCTGGGCTTACCCCATAAAACTCAGGGTGAGTTGGGAATATGTGTTCTCTCCCTTTGTGAGGTTTTTTTTTTTTTTTTTTTTTTTAATGATAGAAAAAAAAAAAAGCCACTTTGGTTCACAAGAAAAGTGAAGCCCTCTAAACCTACCCCCAATTTCTTCTGCCTTTCTTTGGAGCAGTGAACAAGCCTCTTACCTTCACCTATTCTAGTTCGTGTTTTCACTTCTGATGGATTTAACAAAGAAGTAGCTATGTACAGTTTCTGCTTTGCCCCATTTCTTCCTCCATCTCTCAAGCAGGCTTTGTATTGTGCATAGTAGACCCCATCGGTGACCTTGACGTTCACCTCTGGTGGTCTGGGTCCAGCCAGGTGGGCTGGTGGAATTCCAGGAGCAGAACACCCACCGGCCTGAGGTCAGCGGGGTGCAGCCCTGCCGAGAGATGGGGACCCTGGGGACCAGACAAGGGGTTGCCTGGCTTCTGTTCCACGTTTTTTAAATTTGCCTTGCTGGCTTCCCCAGCGTCCCTGTCCCTGAAACACAGTGTGCGGATTTTAGACTTACTCAAGCGAGCAGATAAGGCTGCGTTTTCAAGCCCTGACTCTGAAGGTCTGCTCTTCTTCCAGATCTCTTATCTCCGAAGGACTCCATCTGAGCCTCTTTGCCCTTGGACTTTTTTCATCCTTGCAGACGTCATTCACTGAAAAGAGAGAGTCCTTCACATTTATTTTGTTGATTGTCGGCAAAACTGCTGTATTATTTATTTATTTTTTTTAGCATGAATGCTGGATGCTACTCATGACCTTTAAAGGAAATCATGTTGCTCAGAAGTCTCTTGATAAGTGCTGGTCTGATATGGGTTTACCAGTGAAGCAGAAGAGTCTTTTGGGAGCATCTGTGGTATTTCTCCTGGGAAAGGAGGGATGCGAGTCACCGCCTCTGCACATAGACACCCTCATCGCTGTCCCTGGAGAGGGGTTGTCTGGGGTTTGACTATGACTCATGATGCTCAAGTCCTTTGCCCTCCCTGATTCCTATCTGTACTTGGCACCCCGACACACTGCACACACTTTGTATCAGTTCATAAGAAAGTAAGAGTCTTCGGTAATTCTAGAAATGGGATGTGGCTGCTACCAAGAGGGGCCCAGGTGGAGAGACTGGGTTTCAGGGACCAGACAGGCCTACTAGGGAGGGGTGGGCCATGCATCCCAGAAGAGGAGAGGAGGGTCCTATTAGGCAGGAGGTGGTGACTGGGAAGGTGCTTGGTGATCTTGGGCTCCGTGAACCTGGTATCATTTGGCCTCTGCAGTACCACTTCCCACTGCCTTCCCTTGACTTGGTGCTCTTTCTTTCAGTGCCATTAAAGGTCACTTGTGTCTCTGCCACAGGACCTTTGCATATGGTTCCTTCTCTCCTACCCCTCTCGTGATAGCTTTCTCTGGACCTCCTTCTGTATCTGCATTTCTGTAGGGCAGGTCTTCTATTATATACCCTCCTGGCCCTTTGTGCTTTTTCCCTCTTGGCATTTCCAGCAGTTAGCAGTTATGTGTTTATGCATTTGGTTTTTAATTTTTGTCTTTAATGCCAGTGGAATTTTGTCCAATTTCAATTGTCTAAATTCCATTTAAGTCCAGGGTGAAGACTGTCCATTTCAGTGATGACTGCAGGCAGCAGAGTGCTTGGTGTGTAGGGAATGTTCACTAAGCATTTACTGAACTTGATTGGATCAACAGGAGGCAAGGATGTTCTCTTCCATGGTCATGGTGTCTGTGACGGTATTGACCTTGGTGGTCGTGGTTCTTGTGGAGGTTGGAGGCCAGCATGCAGAGACCCTTGTACCTTTTCCAGGGCATGAGTTCTTCCCTGCCTGAGGCAACCATGAGCTGCCTATGCATAGCATCTTTGAGACCTGTGGGCCAAAGGCGAGAAGGGAAAATACACTGACTTAAAAATATTTTAAGCCATGATTACAGCCATCTCCCTAAAGTCCTTTTGAAACTCGTGAGTTGAAAATTTTGGTCAGTGAGCTCAGAAAAATAAGTTCAAAGGGTTAAGGGTTAAGCACACCTATTTCACAAATTTCAAATGAGATGATCTCAAAAGAGTGCTTTGATCTCATGTCCTTTTAATTCACTAGCTGTGATGGTAAAAGACCAGCAGCCCAAAGCTGGAGGGGCTGAGCCCTAGGACCCCATCTCATTAAGCACCAGCCCCCCAACCTCTTAGGCAGGGATTAGCACTGGACCTTTGCACATCTTCCTCCTAAGGACCCAGGAGGACAGACGTTTCCTGGGCCGCATTCCCCAGCAGCAGACCCTGAGACAGGGGCCCAAGTGCAAGAGATTTCTTGGGAAGATGATCCCAGGAGAAACCAGGGAGGTGGTGGTGCATGAGCAGGACAGGGAAGGGAAAATAGTCAGGCAAGGAGGACATTTTAGGCAAAGTGTCATCTTCCTCTTGATCCCACCAGGTATAATAACTCAGTTTGTCCCCTCCCAATGCAAGCAAGCTGGGCTTTCAGATTCCTGCACCTGTCATCCATCAGCTAAGGGACCTCCTTGACCCTTCCAACCCCAGAAGCACAGGTGTAGAGGGTTGGAGGCCAAAGAGCAGTGGAGCCAGAGGATGGGTGTTCAGAAAAGTAAGAGTAAGCAGAAGGAATGTGGTAGAAGAGCCAGCAGTGGCCATTAGAAGGTTATAACCAAAACTGGGAAGAAACTAGGCTAAACTAGTATAGACAGACCCCACCTGAAAACGTGTTTTCTCATGAAATCAATTCTCATTATAGAGACTATTTATGTAACCCCCTTCACTGTTAAGTGTTGTGTAAATGCTTGACACATATTATCTCATTTAATTCTTCTGTTGTTATAATTACTCTATTTATTTATTTATTTATTTTGGATGGGGAAACCGCAGTTCAAAAGAATTTAAATGGCTCACCCGAATTCTCCAGATAGAGGTAGCAGGGGCGGGATTCAGACCCAGGCTCTTTACGATGCTCAACTCCACCCTTGAAAGCAACACCTTACGGCAGTCGTTACTTTTCCAGGGAAATTCAGAAGGACAAGGATAATCCTAAGTGAACCTCCAAAGGGTCAGCTTCAACACGGCATCTTGCTTCTTGGATGGCTTGACATGATCCTCTAGCTGTCGGTTCGCTGAGGGCCTGGTTTTGGATAAACAGGGTGGAGGGAGGACTGGAAGGGGAGTCCTAGATCACAGAGCTCCCCGAGGCAAGACCCCTTGGCACTGTCCCTCCTTCCTTCCTCCCTCTTTCCTTCCCTCCCCAGCCATCATGGTGGATATCTGTGGTGGGTTCTTCCAAATGGGGCTGAGAACCTCTCTTCGCCTTCCATGTGGAAAGAAGATTTGGCTTTTTATAGCACTCATGCTTTAAGCAGTATTGCAGGTGACCTACGAGAATTCCAGAAATAATGCGAGTTTTTCTTGGGAAGCCACAACCGGTACCAGAGGACAGAGGTTCTAGAACATGAACTTCTCAGGTCCATCTTATGTGACGATGGTTCTTGGCAGAGGTGAGTGAGATAAGATAACAAAGGATCACGTGTGTGAGAGCCTGGCACCGGGTAGGTGCCTGGAAACTGCTGGCTATTACTTTTGGATACGGTTTAGGAATTTTGTTTAGGGAGGACATTTGCTTGGGCTGCCAGAAGAGAGTATCATAGATTAGGTGGCTTAAGCAACAGCAATCTATTTTCTTATAGTTCTGGAGGCTGTGAGGTTGGAGATGAAGGAGTCAGCAGGGTTGGTTTTCTCTGAAAGCTGCTTACCTTGGTTTGTAGGTGGCCATCTTCTCCCTGTCTCTTCACACACCTTCTGTGTGTCTCATCTCTTCTTATAAAGACACTCATTATATGGGGTGGGGCCCAGCCACAGGACCTCATTTTACCTTAAGTGCCTCTCTAAAGGTCCTATCTCCAAAAACAATCTCGTTCTTAGATCCTGGGGGTTAAGACTTGGACATAAGAATTTGGGGGAGGGGACACAATTCAGCCCCTCTTTCAGGGCTTCTGGAGGCCTGACTGGCTTAATATAGAAACATCAGGGGCTGTGTACCCCCAGTTTTTTGCCAACATTGATGTTTCTTGTTTTGTTGAGAGAGAGAGAGGTCCCAGAGGTACTTGAAATCTGCTGGTTCTTGGGGGGTACCTCTGTTTTCCAAACTTTCTTGATGTAACCCCTCCTCTTGGTAGACACTCTTCAGGACGAGGCAGGATTCTCTGCCTCTGAGGAACTGTGGAGTGGCCTTGGCCTCTCACAGAGCTTGGGGTGGAAACCACTAGAAAATGGGAGGAGGATGAGGGAGAAAAAAAGACTGTCTCTTTTTTCACCAAGTTTATTTGTTTTTAAACAGTTGGTATGATGTTTCTTACAAAGGGAGAGTTGTTTCTTATGATCATTGCTTGGAGGCTGTTCCAGATACGCCCAGGAACCAAGCCCTGCAGAGTCAAGTAACGGGTCTTGGGAGCACATAGAAGTGGATCCATGGGAGATGTGCCCCCACCCCACTCTTCCTCCAAAGCTGTCTTCCTTCCCTTTGGAAGCAGTGGTGGGAGTGGCAGGCACTTGGCCACATGAATTAGTACTTCGTGTTTTAATTGCTACCGTGGTCTGAAAAAAGAGTTTAAGGCTGCCTTTTCAGAATATCATGGCCCCAACATGTAGCCACCTTCAGGATGTGTGGGGGCTTCATGAGTAAGGTCAAGGGGAAACAGGAAGGTGACTTAGCAACAAGGGCAGTTCTGCTTGCCATGAACATAATGTTCCCCCAGAACTGAATACTTCCCTGAATGCCAGAGAGGAAGAAGCAGAATCATTCTCCCTATTTATCAAGAGGAAAGCTAAGAAAAAAAGACCAAAAAAAAAAAAAAAAGGGAAGAAAGCTGAGGCTGAGGACAGTGTGGTCCCTATATCTTCAGGGACTGAGAAGGATAGCTGAAGTGAGAGTGGGGTCTCGTCCCTGAGGTGGGGACTCCCTTGATAAGAATTCGTGGAAGAGAAAGTGGAATTCACATGCTCTCAGTGCTGGCAGAGGTGTGGGTGAGACCAGGCCACCACTGAGGTTTAGAGACAGAAGGGTGCTAGAAACCAACTAGGTTAGTCCTTTCTCCATATGTCTGTCCCTCCCTCCCTCTGTCTGCTAGGGCTGTACCAGCAGTGGGGATATAATGGTAAGCAAAACCAGATGCCATTGATTTCCTCATGGAACCCATGGTCTCATTTGGGGAAGGAACACTGATCATATAATCACCCAAATAAATGAAAATTTGCATTTCTGAAAGCATTGGAAGGAGGGTACATGGTGCTCTGAGCATCTATAACAAGGTAGTCAGGGAAGGCTTCTCTGAGGAGGTGACAGATGAGTAGGTATTTACTAGGTGAAGAGAACAGAAAAGGAGCTCCAAATGGAGAGGAAAGGCATGTGCAAAGTCTCTGTGGTAGGAGGGTGAGTGGACAGAATAAAGGGAAATGAAAGCCTGAAAGGAGGCTGGTATGCTTAGTGAGAATGAGCCAGAGCCTGATTTCAGTCAAGGCTGGAGAGGGAGGCAGGGGCCAGGCCATGTCCTATTTTGTAGGTTGTGCTCAACAAGGGGGTGCTGGTGGAGGGATGGGATTTGCTTTTCAAAAGGTTGCTGTGGTGATGATGGAGACAGTGCCTGTCTGTTTGTGGACATTGGATTAACTGCCTAGAATGCTAGGAGAGAAGTGTGGGGATAGAATGAATGCAGGTAGAACCACTGGGAGCATCCTTCAATGGTCCAGATGACAAGTGGCTGGGACTAAGTTACCTGTGGGGGTGGGAGTGGGAATGGAGGAGATGGACAGCAGAATGGATCCAAGAGCCATTTAGGAAGTGAAATCAGGAGGGCTTGGTGTGGACATAGTTTGGGGTTGCAGAAGAAGTAAGTGTCAGAGAGAATTCTTAGATTTTTGGCCTGACCAACAGAGTGGGTGGTGGTGGCCTTAGTAGGGACTAGAAATACCAGGAAAGGACTGGGTTGTGGGACAGATCACAGAGTAGATTTTGGACATGTTGAGTCTGATGTGCCTTTGAGACATGTAGGAGAAGACATTGCATAGATACTTTCACATAGAGTTATAGATGAGGAAATGGAGGAACTCAAGTTGCCAAGTATCTTAACTATCATTGGAAAATCCAATGCAAGATTTCAGATCTCATAATTCCTACTGCAGTGCTCATTCCCTGACCAATGCTTCTTTCTCTTAAATAATTTCTAAGGATAAAGGACAGTGTGCACATGTCCCTGGGATTCTGGGCAGTAGGTCTGAATCAGTCTGGTATAAATGCCACACTTGTTTAAAGTTGTTTGTGTATTTTGGAAATTCATCCGATAGCTTGTTCTGCTGTATAACATATTTGTTATTTCTGTAGTATAGTATAGTAATGCTATTAAAAATCCTTAGCATGAAGTAGGATTGCTACTCTAGAAGGGTGCTTTGGGTGTATTCTGGGGTGATGGAATCATGTGCCAGCTTCCTCTGCCTGTGCATATCCCATTTGAGCAGAATGACAATCTCCTTGTTACAAGATAGAACCAGGATATGGAATGGGTTGGGGTTGGAGATGGAGATGATGAGTTCAGTTTTGAATATATTGTTGTGATGTGCCCATTGGTCCTACTTTGCCACAAAAGTAGTATGGTGACAGGCCCCTGACCATGGGACCCACTGTTCTCATCGTAAACCACCCCTCTGGTCCTACAAACCATGCCCTAGAAGCTGTAGCTACAGAGAGTAACAGAATGGCCTTTCAAGGACACAGCTGTGGCACTGGCTTCCAGATAATACCCCGTGCAGATAGGCAGCGTGGGCTCTACATCAACCACCAATATATGGGGCTAAGTCTCTAGATGGTAGAATATATGAGTCTGGAAATCAAAGGGTGGAAGTGGAAGGTTGCTCCTCTTGCCTTTCCTTACTCCCAGTGACCCACTTGGGGGCATTAGTGTTTCTTGTCTCTACCACTCTGGGTTCCATAGTTTTAGAAGTCCTGGTTCTTAGAAGGGCATGTTTCTACCAGGAAGCCCAAGAAGAGTCTCTAGTATAGTCCAAGCTCTGATTGATAACCACTTAGTTACATCAGGCTCCTCTGGCCATAAGAGCATGAGGCAAGGGAAGCAGTCACCAGCCTGGCTGGAGCAGTTGCCTCTGATCATGAGGAGGGGGTAGGGCAGCTAGGTATTCATTTTCTCAGCTTCCGGCGAAGTCTAGTCCCATGGCTCCCAGCTGAATTCCTCCTTGGGACCTGCTCTGGGCTGAAGAGAGCTGCCTGACTCAAGACTATGTCCCTTATGCCCCCCAGGAGGATCCTACAACCAATGGCTTGTGGATCTGGGGAAACAATATCTAAGCCTCTTTGACCCAACTTGGAATAGATTTGGACAATCACCCCAGTTGGTGTGGGATTGACTCAGCCTTGGTTGCGGCCGCATTAGAGTTGAACCCACCCTGGTCCAGCCCTGTTGCCATCACTCTGGACAGCAGAGTCACTGGCAGTGTTCCTGAGAGCACTCCCAATATACCAGCCACACAGAAATCTCCGTCTCTGGATCTGCTTCCCAGGGAAGGCGGGCTCAGCAAGATAGCTGAGAGACATGTCCGATCAAGAGCTGAAAATAGAGGCTGGCATTTAGAAGAAAGATCTGTGCGGCAGATATCGACTGGGCCACCATCCATCTAAAGACAATAGTGAAACTGTGCTTGGATAGGATGGCTCTGGGAGAGTGATGGATTCTGAGAAAGAGAACGAGGACATCTGTTGTATTAGAAGAGAACAAATATTAGTATGTGAATCTATAAATGTTGCTGTTTGGTATTTGGTAAGAGGTCTTATAAAAAGGGGGCGAGGTAATCTTGTAGACCTTAGTCCTTGGGGTTTTTAAGATTAATTTGAAATGCTTAGTTCCCCAGGATGATGAAGAGGAGGCTGAAGAATATTTGAATTCTTGTGATTCTAAGGGTAAGGTAAACAAGGAACACAGGTGAAATGGGGCCAGAAAGGACCAAGATTTTAATATAGAGGAAGTGGTACCTGTTGGGATCCTGGTTATCATGATTAGAGGTTTCTTCCTTAAAAATTCTATTTCAGGTGGCTCAGTCACTTAAGTGTCTGACTCTTGATTTCTCTGCTCAGGCCATGATCCCAGAGTCGTGAAATCAAGTCCCGCATTGGGCTCCATGCTCAGTGTGGAACCTCTCTTTACCTCTTTCTCTGCCCCTGTTCCCCAACCTCCACTCATACCTGCTCTCTCTTTATAAACAAGCAAACTAAATTCTATTTTGATGAGACAAGTCATATGTAAATAAAATCAAACAATAATTAGGAAAAGACAGAATTTGGTCCAGTTGACTTAGAGGAGGGTCTGGAAAGGGATTTGGGAGGGTTGTGAGGTGTGGTTGGAGTGGATCACAGGGGTGGTGGTCTTGGAGCTGGAGACACAGGACAGGATTGAGCTTTCGCTCTTAGAACTTCTTATGTAACCTTCTTGGGTCCTGTCTCTCGCTGGCTTGATATCAGTGAAAGTAAGATCAATGTCTCTGTGTATCTGTGTTGCCATACCTTTCTCCCTGGTGATCATTGTTGCATGGAATGAAACCCCAAGACTAAGAGAATGTAGAGTCATTTTCCTGATGTGGTAGCCTTTGTGAATTTGTTTGGATCAATGACAATTGTCTCTCTGTTCCTTGTTACCCCTAAGGAGGGTTGAGCCTTCCCAATGGAATGAGGACAAGTAGCTGAGAGTCAACACGGAGTATGTAGAGTGAGAAGAGAAGAACCCAAGCCTGGATCTCCTAGGTTCCCTGGGGAATAATTGTCAGAAGCTCAGATGTAAAGCTTTTCTTCATGGTGGGACCACCTCTTGCTCTAGACCTAGTTTTCCATTAAAGCCATCTTGTTAACTAATGCTACTGTGGTAATCATATTGCAGTACCTAAATGTATCAAACCACCAACATGTTGTATGCCATAAGCTTAGGCAGTGTTTGTTATGCATCAATTACAACTCTACGAAAAGAAAATCTTGACTAAAAGACAACCTGTGGAATGGGAGAAGATATTTGCAAATGATGTATCCAGTGAAGGGTTAGTATCCGAAATATATAATGCACTTCTACAACTCAATCCCCAGAAAACAGGTAATCCAATTAAAAAGTGGGTAGAAGACATCAACAGACATTTCTCTGAAGAAGACATCCAGATGGCCAACAGACATGTGAAAAGATGCCCAACATCACTTGTTATTAGAAAAACGCAAATCAAAACTATAGTGAGATATGCCCCCACACCTGTCAGAATGGCTAAAATTAAAAAAAAAAAAATAGAAGACACAACAGGTGTTGGCGAGCAATGTTGTGCCCCTGTTGGTTGTAATGCAAACTGGTGCAGCCACTGTGGAAAATAGTGTGGAAGTTCCTCAAAAAGTAAAAAATAGAGTAGTAGTAGTATCTACCCAAAGAATACAAAAGCACTAATTCAAAGGAATACATGCACCCCGATGTTTATAGCAGCATTATTTACAATAAGCAAGAAATGGAAGCAGGACAAGTGTCAATTGACTGACAAATGGATAAAGAAGTGGTGTATAATAACCAATGGACTCTTACTCAGCCATGAAAAAGAATGAAATCTTGGCATTTGCAATAATGTGGATGGAGCTAGAGAGTATTAGGCTAAGCAAAAGAAGTCAGTCTGAGAAAGACAAAGACCATATGATTTCACTCCTATATGGAATCGAAGAAACAAATGAGCAAAGGGAAAAAGAGAAAATGACAAATCAAGAAGCAGACTCTTAACTCTAGAGAACCAATGGGTGGCTACTGGCAGGGGAAGTGGGCAGGGAGAAGGGTGAAACAGGTGATAGGGTTTAAGGAGATCACTTGCCATGGTGAGCAGTGGGTGAAGCATGGAAGTGGGAATCACTGTATTGTACACGTGAAACCACATGGTATGTTAACTCTCTGGAATTCAAATAAAAACCTAAACCCATCTTTATTTTTCATTTTCCAGGGAATTTTGCTAACCCTTCCCTTTCTCTTTAGGAATCCTCCCCTCTTTGACCATGCTCAACTTCTTTTCCCAAGTTTGAAGTTCCTTAACTTTGCTAAGAAACCTCCTGCATAAAAGGAAGTGTACATTTTCCTGCTGTTGCTACATCTTGGGATTCAGGCAAAAATCATCACCCACAAAAAACTCCAAATCCCCTGCCAGGATCCAAAACAGCACCTGGCTGGCATTATCAGTCTTATTCTGGCTCCTGAGAAATTTCATCTGTTCAAGGATGCTAGGACGCCCACTTTCTAGTTCCGAAGGAAAATATTTCAGGCAAGTTTAAGATTTCTGCCTTAGAGGGTAGGTATAAGGTTGGGGATATTTTATTCACAAATTGTGGGATTCTACAGGTATTCTGGTAGAAATGAAAGCCTGAGATGGTAGTTTTCTTAGAACATCAGATTCCTGGGGTGCCTGGGTGGCTCAGTGGGTTAAAGTCTCTGCCTTCATCTCAGGTCATGATCCCAGGGTCCTGGAATCGAGCCCCACATCGGGCTCTCTGCTCAGTGGGGAGCCTGCTCCCCCCCACCCCACCTCTCTGCCTACTTGTGATCTCTGTCTGTCAAATAAATTAAAAAAAGAAAAAAGAACATCAGACTCTGGTTACGTTCTTGCCTGTTCCTTTTTCTGGCATACTTTTCAGGGATGTCGACAATGTGTGTCTCTGATTATCCACCTGTCCCTGCATGTTCTTTCTCTAGTTTCTGTCTTTTTCTCTGTTCTCTGGGCTTTCTCTCTGCTCGGCTCTTTTCTTTTTTTGTGACACAGGTGGTGTGCTTGGGTCTGTCTTTGCCTATGTAAATGAGGTCTCTCTCTATTGAAAGTTGGCAGTGGTTCAATGATGGAATCAAAGTGGTAAATTCTGGAGACACAGGAGGGTCAAGATTCCAAAGGCAATACCAAGAGGCCTCGCTGGACCACACATGAGCAGAGAGGAGTTTCTGGGGATTTAAATTACGATTGCCTGATGGCTTCAGTCTAAAATTTGCTACCTCTGTGCTTTAAATAACTAGCTTCCTTTGACTTTAGGATTTACTTGAAGATCTTTAACAGTGGCCTTTCTTTGGGAACAGATCAATGCTATGATTCAAGTTGTACTCTTCTCTCAGGATAGTGAGACTTCCCACTACCCATAATCAGATTGGCTATTTTACAAAGGGGAAGAGTATATCCTTTCAGGCAGATATAAGGAAGAACCAACTGAGAAGATGCAGAAATAAAGTAATCTTATATACGACTTTAAAGAAAAAAACATTAAAAACTGTTAAGAAGAAGAAGAAAAAGGAACACATTCTTTTAAATGAAAAATTAAGGGGCTCAGTGGGTTAAAGCCTCTGTCCTCGATTCAGGTCATGATCTCAGGGTCCTGGGATGGAGCCCCTCATCGAGCTCTCTACTCAGTAGGGAACCTGCTTCCCCCACTCTCTCTGCCTGCCTCTTTGCCTACCTGTGATCTCTGTCTGTCAAATAAATAAATAATCTTACAAAAAAAAGAAAAATTAAGATGACCTAAAACATGGATGAGTCTTCTCATTTCATTTTGCCTATGAATTTTACAGTTGAGCTGCTTAAAAAATATTTTTATTCTAACAGCTTGAACTTTTTTTTTTTTCCAGTTGTTCAACAAACTCAAAATCTGCTCAGATATTTAAAGAAAAGTAGTCCCCCCCCACCACCTTTTTCATATTTGGTGAAATAAGGAAAAGCTTAACATTCTAGCTTGGTGGAATTTAATTTTGGTCAAGAATGGGATTTTGGTGATTAAGGTAAAATATGGAGATGATGATGGACGTGTACTAACTTTGAAGAGTAAAAAGTCACTGAGAGTGATTTTTATGAAATATGGATCAACTTGAGTCACTTACACCATATTCTTTATTCTGAGTCTTTTTTGACCAAAAGTGTGTTTCGTCAGATGTCCATGTGGGGTTAATGTAGTAAGTAGTTAGTCCTGGCTGAAATGTCAGTTGTTGTCAAACATCAAAAGGGTGCTTTCTCAAGCATGATCTCTACCCAACAAGGACAAATGGAGTGGAAATCTCCACTCTGTAGTTCTTCTGAGAATCAGGCTGACGGTGGCTCCCCCATTCTGGAGACTGGTCTGCTGGAACAGTCGTAGGTTGCTGTAGATAGGAGGATCGAATGGAGGGTCGCGCAAGATGTTTTTAAGAGCCAGGCTCGGAAGGATCTTACTTGACATTTACAAACATGCTGTTTGCTAGAACCTGGGCTGATTGCCCCAACCAATTGCAAGGAATGCTGGGAAAAGTGGTCTCTGGAAAAAAAGGATATAAAGTGAGGATTTTGTTAATACATGGGATGGTCTCTGCCTAGTCTTTTTTTCCAGTGATATTTTTGCAAAAGAGAACACTCACTATATCCCCAAGGGAGATGAACAGAACACAAATCCCGGCACTTCCCCCAGCTTTAAATCCGGGATCTCTAGGGAACTTAAAAGAGTTTCTCTTAGTTCAGGAGGGCTCCTCCTTGGTCCTTTGAACTAAGGAAAGAAGGTGTTTGCCCCCTTCCCCCATATGTAATTGTGGAATTGTTTCATATTCCCGTTTGGAAGGGGGAAGAACAGCAGATCTTCAGCAATCGTGGGTCCGTGGCAGGTCTGAAACCCCCCTGGATAGATGTGGTGCAGGCCCCCGTCACTCCAGGGATGGGGTAGACGTTCATTAGATTCTGCTATTTTTGGATAACAGGTGCCTCTGGGGGCCAGGCTGCTCTTACCTGGTGGAGCTTTTTGAGCAGACTAGTGATGTCATTGGGGCTGCACTTCGGGAAATGAATTTGGGTCTGAGAAACAAGTTAGGAAGTTATTGTAGAAATTCAAGAGTTAAGAACCCTTGGGGTCAGTCAGAATAGGAGGAAGTGATGAATGTGACAGACACGTTGAAAGCCACATTCCAAGGCCTTGCTAACTGGTTGGGTGAGGGTGACAAAGCAGGAAAGGAGATCTGACTCTAAGGCCTTGCCCCTGGCTGACAAGGACAATGGTGGTGATGCAGGGAAGTCAAGAATTGGTCCTGATTTGGGGGAAGATGACTTTGGTTTTATTTTCTACCTTGACCACTCACATAGAGGAAATGAACCCATGTCCTAACTTCATTAATGGACGGGAGTGTCTTGGTTATAAATTTTATTGAAAAATATTTTAAGGCTTGAGAAATTCGAAATAAATACATGGCAATCAATGAAGTATTTGTTGAGCATTATGAGTTACTAGCGTTAGGCTGGTTGTTCACAGTGGGTCCTATTGTTATTAAAGTGTCTTGAGTGTGTTTCTCCTGGGAAAGGTTTCTTTGTCACCAGACTGGCTTGAGCCCTTTCAGTGAAAAGGACCGCTCTGCTTTCAATGGAAGTGCGTGCTACTGTTGGGGAGTTCTAGTTGTTGATCGCCTCCATTTTATTTTGAGCTAAAAGTTGTTTTCTTAAAACTTCTACTCAGAGTAACCAGTTTTTGTTTGTGTGTTTTGTTTTGTTTTGTTTTTTGATTTAATTTTTAAGTACTCTCTCTACCCAACGTGGGGCTAGAACTTAGAGCCCTGAGATCAAGAGTTACATACTCTACAGACTGAGCCAGCCGGGCACCCCAGAGTAACCACTTTTTAACCTCAGAGATACACAAGGCACATTAGTCTTCTACGGTCTGGAAGGCAGCAGCTGTCCCTGCTTATCTTCTTTGTTTGAGCTGAAGAACTCTTGTCTACAACCACTGCTTTTGTATGACTTCATCTCTGGGACTCTTTGCAGGCTGTTGCTTCTTGTGTCTGCGGGGGCTCATGCTTGTTGCTGGGGAAGGGGGTGGTGATGACTTTGTAGGTTCTGATGGTGGCAGAGGCTTTGACATGACCTGAGGGTCTCTCTGTTCTGTGATCATCTGGTCATCAGTGTCTGATGAGGAGACGCTTAACTTTCAGAGACCATTAATTGTAAGCGTTCCCTTAGAAGTCACTCTACGTGGAATAAAGGGTTTACCCCTCAGAGCCCAACTCTATCACCCTCCTTTGTTCATTATGCAAAAGAAGACTGTTTATTGCAGGCATCACTGGTAGGTAGCCAGTCTCTTCTTTCTTCTTGCTAACAGAGCCCGTGTCTGTTGAGGCCTCCAGCCCTCTCATCATAGGTCCCTGAACTTCCAGAGAAGCCATCCCTACTTCCAGCTCTAGGGGTGGATCCAAGCTAGTCTCTAACTGGGAATCCTCATCCTGTGGCAAGGGACTGCTTTAGGTGTGGGGTCATAACTCAGGTCTCATTAATGAGACATGGTGGGGGGAATCCTGGGGGAGAGGAGCTTCTGGAAGATGTTTCCTTTCTCCAAAGGAGAAGACACCAGGAGAAGTGAAACCTCTCTGCCTGGGCCCTTTACTGTGTCTGGATGTGAACCCCTTAACTCTCTAGCAAGTCTAACTCTAACTCTAGCAACTCTAACTCTCAAGCAATCTGGAGGGTGAAGCCCACACGTGGCAAAAAAAAAAAAAAAACAACAAAAAAACAAAACAACAACAAAAACAAAGCCAGGTGAATCCCAGGAACAGGGCAGCCAGATTCCTGAACTTCTTGTTTTGAAAGTGAACACATTTCACTCTCATCTGTGGGGTTTTCCGTTAGAGATTTCAGTTACTAGCAGCTGAAAGCATCCTAACTGATAAGGGGACTCTTCAAATAAGGCACTTGGAAGAGAACACAGAACCAGAATGGTGGAAATACCACCTCTGATATTTTATACTGTGTGCTTCTGGAAATACGGATTCACTCTGAGACATGCTTTTTCATTCTTTCATTCATAACTCCATCACACATTTGGTACCCGTTGCTCTTGAGAACAGCTAAGACCTTTAGGGGTTTTTCTCTGCAAATTTCTTTTTTTAAAGGATTTTATTTATTTATTTATTTATTTTTAAGATTTTATTTATTTATTTGACAGAGAGAGAGAGGGGGAAGCAGGCTCCCTGCTGAGCAGAGAGCCTGACGTAGGGCTTGATCCCAGGACCCTGAGATCATGACCTGGGCCGAAGGTAGAGGCTTAACCCACTGAGCCACCCAGCTGCTGCTGCAAATTTCTTTTTATGTGTTAGTAAGATCCCTGAAAATCCTTTTCATGATGCTGGAAAGCCAAGGAAATGGGTGGGAGTAGCCAAACTTCTGACTGATCAGAGAATGTTCTGGAAGAGGACCTCACTTATACATTCTGCATCTGAGTCCACCAACGAAGACAGAGATCTTGGATTACTTTCGGAAGCTCCTCCAGTGGAGATGGCCCCGTGGCTGCCTCAGATACCTCTGGACATAGTAGCTCTGTGTTTGGCCTACCGTGAACTTGTCAGGGAACCTTGACTCTTCATCCCCACCCTATTGCCTATCCCGAACAATGTATCCTAGACAGATTCCACCCATCCCACTTTACCTAGGGCCCACCTCTGATTACTAGCAGGAGAGCGTTCACTTCCATTTCATCCCCTTCTAGTTCACTGGCTTCCCCTCTGAGATGAGCTCAGGTTCATCCGGGTCTGGAGGGTAAATCCAGTTCCTGCACTGGTTTCTCCTTACAGGCAGGTGTCCCGGCGCTCTGACATAAGCTGCCAAATACATTTGCTTGTGTGTGGAGTCACTGAAAGGGGTAACCAAAAAAATGTCACATCTTCAACACTTCACCTTTCTTAATAATAAGCTGTCGGCTGTCACGGACAGAAACGTCAAATCCTTCCATGCCCTCCCTTCTCCCAAACCAGGAATCGGCTTTGACAGTTTGGCAGGAAATTCAGATAACCACTTATTTGGATGTTCGCTCTTACACAACCTCAGATGGCAGTGAGTGCCACGAAAAAACCTTCCTGCAGAGTCCTTCAGCTAAAGCCCTGGAGAAATCCAATAGCTCCCGGGCTCACGGCCAATTCTTATACACCTGATCGGTCATCTCTTCTGCTTCAGAGCTAGTGTCCCCTCTGTGAGAAGCAAAATGGCCCCAGAATCTGAGAAGTGCCTGCGGGCACACTGGACATAGTCCCATGGTCTGCTTGTCCTTGGGTGACATCACCGCATGCATGACAGTGGCTTGGTGAGCAGAGAGACTCCCCTTAGGGAAGCTGCTCAGTGGGGGTAGTTACCCATGGAAGTTCTCAGCAGCTTCCAAGAGTCATTTTTGACTCTGTACCTGGTAAACATCATGGCAGCTTCTAGGACGTATGTGTCCTTCCGGGGGCTAGCCTAAAGAACGTAATGACAAAGCACGTTGGTAAAGAGGAAGAGCTCATCGCTACTCAATCTTCCTGCAAAGAGTGGAGAGGGCAGAAGTCACCAGTTTCCACTGGTGGCTTTGTGAAAACTCTACTTTCAGTATGTATTATCAGGAGGATCCCTTGGGTCTTTGTGTATGGCTTGCCTCTAAAAGAGCTCAAGCTAGGCTCTTTCACGTAAATCACGTCCCGGATTCCTTTATATTGATGTCTGGAGCATCCAGTTTGCCACTTGCTGGTTAGAAGTAACAGAGGGGTTGGAACAATGTGACCGGATCCAAGAACGTCCATAAGCAGTTGCTTCTCCCTATTGTGTGTTGGAATGAAATAAATAGACTACTCGAGGAGGCAGTGATCTATAACGAGGAAACAAAGTAGTCCCCTGCTACCTGATCATTGGCTCCAGCTCTGGAACCAAACCCTGACTTCTGGGAAGGGCCACAAGACCATGTGGAAGGAGCACATGTTTCCAAAGCTAGTGAGCATTTTCGGTCATGTCTCCTGCAGCTCACCCCTTAACCTTCAGTGTTGTCATCCAAAGACCATCTGAGACACACATTTCTTGTCCATCAGGCTTGGAGTGGAATTGGGAGAGGTGATTGGTAATATCAGCCCAGTGGCTCTCTGGAGGGCTGTGTTGAGGAACCCTACAGGAAGGTTGAGCGTATGCCTAGGACCCCTGCGAAGTCAAGGCACAGAGAGAAGGGGAGTATTTTGGGGGAGTATTTCTCGAAAAATCCAGAAAGAAATTCATAAGCATATAGTCATTTCATTTAGAAAAAAAAAATTTTTTTAAGTTTATTTTTGTCAAAGGGAATGACTTAACATTTTTAGTGTTTAGGCCTTTAGAGATCTTGTTTCTGCCAAGATCTTCTGCCTCTCTTGGAGAGAAGTGGGAGCACCTCCTAAGGGTGGTGATGGCAGGGCTCCTTCGGCCAGGAGAATCATTACACTGGACCCATGGGTGTAAGAGACAGACGGAGAAAACCATGCCCAGGAGCTGAGCTGTAGGAGCAAAGGGACTCCGTGCACTGACTTTCATTGGTTCACCCAATGTTCCCATGTCCGATGCGTCCCCACCAGCTCCCGCCTTCTGGGGATGCAGAGACCAGGTGCGGAGCTATAACGTGCACGAGGATGGGAAGAGAGATAAGCCTTGGGACTCCTTTTGCTGCAGCAGACCTTAGTATGGATCCCAGTCACCTGGAGAGCTAGTAAAAACACGGATCACTAAGTCTGTACATTTGGGTTTGGGACTGAGACTTTGCATCTTCACCGTGTTCCTGGTGTTGATGCTGCTGGTCCAGGGACTGCCCTTCAAGAACCGACACCCAGCGATTCTGGGCATTGGATTGTTTAAAAAGTATCTCAGGTGATTTGAATGTGCAGCCAAGATTGCGACCTGGTGCCTTAGAGGCAACATTTGCTTGAGGGAATCCAACGGGAATTTTCATATCATGGTTCATGGATTTATTTATTTTTTATTTATTTTTTAAAAATATTTTGTTTATTTACTTAGAGCAAGGGCACATGCACAAGCAGGGGGAGGAGTAGAGGGAGAGGGACAAGCAGACTCCGTGTTGAGCACAGAGCGGGACATGGGGCTTGATCTCACAGTACTGGGATCATGACCTGATCTGAAACCAAGAGCCGGACACTTAACTGACGGAGCCACCCAGGCACCCCACGGTCCATGGATTAAGAAAAATAAATTGAGGGAGAAATATATAAACCCATCTATTGATCTGTTTCTACTTAACGTTCTATTCGTGTACTTGAGAAAATAATAACAGGGCCCACAAAATGCTCTCCAATGAATAACTCAAAAATAGGTTAGTTCTAATATTGGCTTATATACAGTATATGACTTATATGGTTCTTGTATTACCTGTAACAAATCTCCACAAACTTCATGGCTAAACACAATACACTTGTTTCATCTCCCAGTTCTGACAGTCCCAAGTCCAAAACCAGTCTCACTGGGGCCAAGTCGACCCATCAGCTGAGCTGTGTTCATCCTGGAGGCTCGGGGGCAGAAGCTGTTTCCTTGCCTTTTCCAGCTCCCAGAGGCTGTTTGCATTCCTTAGCTTGTAGTTCTTTCCTCCAGCTTCAAAACCAGCCCTAGAGCACCTTCCGACCTCTCTCTCTGACTCGGCTCCTCCTCTCTCCCTCTTACAAGGACCGTACGATTTGATGGATGGACCCAGATGATTCAGAATAACATCCCATGTCAAATCCTTCCTTGACTCGCTTAGGCAAAGTTCCCTTTGCCATTCAAGGTACACAGATTCATAGGTTCTGGAGGTTAGGATGTGGATATCTTGGGGTGAGGGACGTTATTTGGCCCACCACATGTGTGGTGAGTGAGAGAGCAAAATGGGGGAAAGTCAGAGGGAAAGGAAGTGAGGGGATGAGAGGCAGAAGAGGTTTCCCTGTGCCTTGTTGTGGCTTTAATCATTCCGCTGGCGAGTAGGCGAGTCCTCAGCTCATCTTTAAACAGAGCTTGCTACTCGGTTCCCAAAGGAGATCTCCACTTGCCTGCTGGATGTGTCTACTCTGTTCCACATGGTTTAAGTTCAGCGTGTCCAGAAATGAACTGGTTTTTCTTCCCTCGCCTCCAGAGTTCTCCCTGTTCTTTTCCTGTCTCCATTAATTACATCATCTCCCACCACTCCCCCACCTTATCCAGGGGGCAGCGTTCCAAGACTCCCAGGGGATGCCTGAAACTGTGGCTACTACTGACACTTACATATACTGTGTTTTTTTCCTGCATAAGCATACCTACGCTAAAGTTTAACTTGTAAATTAGTCACCCTAAGGTTTTTTTTTCTTAAAGATATAAGGGTTTTTTTTTTCTGTTTCTTTTTAAGTTTTAATTTAAATTCCAGTTAGTTAACATGCAGTGTAATATTAGTTTCTTGTGTGTAATACAGTGATTCTATACACGACCCCCTTCCCTGCCATATTCACTGTCCTTTACTGTGATATATAGGGTTGGAGATACGGAACCCAGGACAGAGTTGTCTGTGTGGGCAGAGGACAGGGCTGGCATTAGTGGAGAATGCCAGTGGCCCCATTCTTCTGTGAGGGTGTCCCCATGCAGGGCCAGGCAAGACCCTACACAGACTCTGTCTCCAAGCTTTCCGTTCCTCGTCTGGCTTTGAGCCTCTCTCCGAATCTGTAAGGCAACACCGGCTGTGTGTGCACCAGCGCTGGGCAGTGGATCCTCACCCCACGGGGCATGGGTTTATTTTTCCAGTGACTTCTGGGCCCGGAATAGGTGCTGGTGTTGCCGGTGGTGGCGTGGCTGTCACTTCCTTGCCAAGCGGTCTGCACACACGGACTCATCCTTCATGCTCACGGATCAGTCCTGCCTTTGACATTTAGATGGCACAATCCCCTTGTGGCTGGAGCCGTGCACGGGCTTCCTTTACAAGGGGATCCATCCGCCGGTCTCTCCTGTTGTCTTCTGTCTAGTTAGTGGGATATTGGTTGCTCTGACCTCAGAGTAAATATTTATTAATTTCTGAGTGCAAAGGTGCTGGGTGCTCATTATGAAAACCCCAACATCCCAGGCATCTGTACTGGAATAAATGAAAGTTCCTTATAGCAAAATAACATGAAATAAGATAAAATAAAATCCCCTGAGAGATCCCAGTTGTACCAATTTGGGCTGGTCTTGGCCAGTCCCCAAGTTGGCTCCTGGAGTGTGATATGCAAAATGCCAGTGGACGCACAAGAGATGATTTTAGGTGGCATAGAGGCAAACACATCTTATTTTAAAATTCTTAATATTCTCCATTTTTCAGGTGTATCAGAAACACATCCACACTGAACTCAGGATTTCGTGGATATTCTCACTTTATAATACATTCATTTATCTAAAACGTATTGGTTGATTTTTTTTTAACACTTTATATGAGAGAGAGAGAGCTCATGAGTGGCCTGGAGGGAAGACAGAGAGAGAAGCAGAGAGAAGCAGTCCCCGGTGTGGGACTCGATCCCAGAATCCCGGGATCTTGACTTGAGCTGAAGGCAGACGCCTAACTGATTGAGCCACCTGGGTGACCCTATTGCTTTATTTTTGAAGAAACAAGTAGGTGTTAGCACAAGTACTTTAGAATTAGAATTAATGTAATTAATTTGGAATTAACAAGTAGGTGTTAACACAAGTAATCAACAATTTTGAAGGTAGTAGTCTGATACTACCCTGAAGTTGACACATTTAATTTAATTTAATTTATTTATTTGACAGAGCGATCACAAGTAGGCAGAGAAAGAGAGGGGGAAGCAGGCTCTTCTCTGAGCAGAGAGCCCGATGTGGGGCTCGATTCCAGGACCCTGAGATCATGACCTGAGCCGAAGGCAGAGGCTTAACCCACTGAGCCCCCCAGGTGCCTCAAGTTGACACATTTTTACAAATAATATCATTAAATGAAATATGACATAGTATTATCCTGTAATACTCATTTAATGGTATTATCCTCTAATGGCTCTTGACAAAAGCATACTGGGCTTGTTTCTGTGTCAGTATATACTCATTTTGGTTGTTTTAACCGGTATAGACAATTCTGTTCCTAGATGCTTTGAAAGGTACTTAACTGGCAATATGTGGTGGCCGTCTGATTATTCCCAAGGTTTGACCATTTTAATCAGGGCTGCCGTGAATGTGTGCTGGGTGAATGTACTTTGTGCATTCATACAAGTGTTTCTGCAGGATTAATTCATAGACGTAAGAGTCATAAAGGATATAAACATTTACTTTTATGGGGGACAATGTCAGTTTCCTTTTAAAGGTGCCGTATGATCAACCTCCTACTGATAGTGCCGTAGAGTGTTTCTCTCCACCTGACTGAACACTAGACATGATCAGACTGGAGTGCCTGGGTGGCTCAGTTGGTTAAGCATCTGCCTTTACCTCAGGTCATGATCCCGGGGTTCTGGGATCGAGTCCCGCATCAGCATCCTGCTCAGCGGGGAGCCTGCTTCTCCTTCTCTCGCTCCCCCTGCTTGTGCATTCTCTCTCTCTCTCACTCAAATAAATAAACAAAATCTTAAAAAAAAAATCCGTGTCAGACTATAATCTTTGGACTCTCGTGGGCAGTTCTATTTCTTTTGTGAATTGCTGGTGCATATCCAATGCCCGTTTTGCTTTTAGGTAGTTCACATTTCTGTTAATGTTCCTCAGTAGACTTTTGTTTTCTTCATAAAAGCTCCAATATAATGTTAGGTTTAGCTCCCAAAGAACTCCTTTAAATGTCCCTAAGCACACTCTAGATTATTATAATTCAGGTGTTCTATAGAAACCAGATGGTTCTCACTGGATCAATTTGTCTTGATGGGGTTATCATATTTCAAGAGATGGGCTCCAGGAATTTCTGCATTGTTTTCCCCAAAGTCCAGAATCATGATTTTTTTCAATGCATGAGAAGGTGTCTGTTTCTTTCTTTCTTCTTTTTTTTTTTTTTTTTTTTAAGATTTTATTTATTTATTTGACACAGAAAGAGAGACAGCAAGAGAGGGAACACAAGCAGGGATAGAGGGAGAAGGAGAAGCTCAGGTTCCCTGAGCAGGGAACCCGATGCAGGGCTCAATCCCAGGACCCTGGGATCATGACCTGAGCTGAAGGCAGATGCTTAATGACTGAGCCACCCAGACATCTCATCACTGGATCAATTTATCTTGATGGGGTTATCATATTTCAAGAGATGGGCTCCAGGAATTCCTGCATTTTTTTTTTGAAGTCCAGAATCATGATTTTTTCAATGCATGAAAATGTGTCTGTTCTTTAGAAGTGCTTTATCCAAGCTCTGCTCACAAAGGTCTACTGAATAAACTAGAACATCAAATAAAAAACCCACTATGAGAAATAACAAGTACTAATACATAAATAAGACGGAAAGGCAAGCAAGCATTTACTGAGCACCTACTGTATACCAGGCACGTGCCAGTTACGGAAGATACAAACATGGCTAGGAAGTGGCTCTGCTTTCAGGGGCCCCCAGGGGGGTGGCTCATTTGGTTAAGCATCTGACCCTTAATCTCAGTTCAGTTCTTGATCTTAGGGTTGTGAGTTCAAGCCGCCCATTGGGCTTCACGTTGGGCATAAAGCCTACTTTAAATAAACAAAAAAAGAAGCGACTCACAAAAGAAGCGACTCTACTCTCAAAGAGCTAGTACTCCTGAAGGAAGAGATACACATTGATACATGTAATTACTGTGGGATACTGTAAGTGTTAGGATATGAGTAGTGCACACTGGGAGTTCTTTCTACCTGTGGTGATGTGAAAGGATGGTTGTCAGGAAGTCTTCAGAGAAGAGGAGTGTCTGAGGTGGAGTTCTGGAAGGTTTGGTGGGAAGGAAACCCCTTACCAAGGGTAGGACTGTGTGAAATAGTATGGAGATTCCTGGGAGCCTCGTGGGCTTTAGCTGAACTGGGGAATGGGTGGGCTCACTGGGGATAAGCTGGGGTCAGACTGTAGAGGGTCTTTTATGCCATCAAAGAGTTGGAAATTTTTCCTGCAACAATGTGGAGCCACTGGAGGCATTCATTAAGCATGGAGCTGGTTTGGGAGATGTTTAGGTTTCAGGGGAATCGCTTTGACTTCAAAAGGAGAATGGAGCACGGGTGTTGCATGGATGGGATGTGGTGACTTGGGGATGAGGGAGGGAGCAGAGACCAAAGGTGCTTCCAAAACCCCTCAGGCACTATAGGCAATTCTTTCGCTCCTTCTAACCATTCCTTAGGTGGCTAAAGTAATGTCCTTTACATATTTCATTTTCCCCAAATTTTATTCTCAACTTCGCACATTCACCTTACTGTTTTCACAAACTGACGATAAACAGTTACAGAAGACATGGAATAAACTTCTGTTAAACTACGTATTTTTTTACATCAGAATTGTCATGTTTTCATTTGTTTCAAAGATATCATCTGGAATAGATATGTGCATTTTTCACTTCAAGGCTTTTATCCCAGACTATTATAAATGATATTACAAACTTTCAGAGTTCATCTGTGTTGTGGAGGAGTATTATAAAAAACAGACATTTGCTTAAACCCCTAAGGAACAGTCATGCATTATTTTTATTATAAATAGCAACGTTAATGATGATGAAAGTTACCATTTATTGTGTACTTATTATGTACTTGGTCTATCGGGAACATTATATTTGGTTTACATGCGTACATTATGTATGCATGTATCTTCTGGGGTATATATTGTTATTTGCATTTTTTAAAAGATTTTACTTATTTATTGGTGGGGGGTGATGCCAGTGGGGGGAGGGGCAGAGAGAGAGGAAGAAGTAGATTCCCTGTTGTGCAGGGAGCCTGACCGAGGGTTTGATCGCAGGACCCTGGGATCATGACCTGAGCTGAAGGTAGATGCTTAACTGACTGAGCCACCCAGGCACCCCTGTTATTTGCATTTTATGAAGGTAATTTTTCCCCTTTGTACCTTTCTAGAAACTCTTCGATGAGATCTTTCATGGGCGCATCTCCCTCTGGGTGTGACAGATGATTCCCAGGTCTGTCTTTTCTCTCTGTGAGCACGTTCTCTGAGCACTTTCACCTGCTACAAGCCTTCCCCCACTATGTTTCAGTGATTCTCATGTCCACGTGTTCTGCCCGGATCTCTGTTCTGAGCTCCACACAAGTTAGCTCAGTGCCCACTTGTCCCCTGCAGTTGGCCATGCAATTGGCACCTCAGATTGAACACATCCCAAATTATACTCATGGTCTTTCCAAGGCAGGCCCAGGCTCCCAGAATCCCTCTTTTAGGAAGGACATTGCTGGTGTGTCAGAAACCAGAAGTTCTTCTTCTCTCCTCCTTTCCTGCCCCTCACATGTACTCTGTCTCCAGGCTCTGTGGATTCTGGTCCCTAACTCTCTCCCTTGCACACCCTCTCCTCTCTTCGTCTTCTGCTGTGGTCTTAGGTGGGGCTCCTCACATTTATCAGCACAATTATAGTGACCGGTTTTGCTGTTTCTTTTCCCCTCCAGTTCCTTCTCCACGAACCTGTGAAGTTAAGCCTTCCAAACACAAAGCTCAGATAACCGTCTCGTCCTCTTTCACTCAGTAGGTATCCACAATTATCACCACATATTCCAGACACTTGGGGGGTAACAAGTCAGGTCCAGTTACCACTTCATTTTCATGTGTCCTGCCATGCTCTGAGCTCCCCAAAGTTGGGGAGGGTGTTGATCGTGGCATATAGTATGTGCTCAGTAAAGGTACTCATGAATGAGATGAATGAGTGCATCCAACATCTCAGAATAAAACCAGGTCAGCCTGCCTTTGGAATCTATATGCTTTCTTGCTTGCTTGCTTTCTTCCTTCCTCTCTCTCTTTCTTTTTAATACTTTATTTATTTGACAGCACAAATAGGGGAAGCAGCAGAGGGAGAGGCAGAAGCAGGTTCCCCGCTGAACAGGGAGCCCAATGTGGGGCTCGATCTCAGGACCCTGAGATCATGACCTGAGCTGAAGGCAGATGCTTAACTGACTGAGCCACCCAGCCATCCCTCTTGACCTGATTTTAGATGATGTTGTATTCTGCTTGCAAAGCTTGTGAAGAAGAACTAACTGGGTAGAGCCCTAACCTCAGATGCCAATCTTTCACAGGAACCACAACTGGACCTCCCCTCTGGGCTTGGCAGTGGAATGGGCACAAAGCCATTTAAATACTTTGAAGGCAGTTATGGGAGGACTTGGAATATCAAAATTATTATTATTATTAAAAGATTTTTTTATAACCCAGCCACCCTATCCCTACTCCCTCCCACCCCCCAGCAACCCTGTTTGTTTCATGAGATTAAGAGTCTCTTATGGTTTGTCTCCCTTCTGGTCCCATCTTGTTGCATCTTTCCCTCCCTTCCCCCCACAACCCCCTACTCTGCTTCTCAAATTTCTCTTATCAGAGAGATCATATGATAATTGTCTTTCTCTGTTTGACTTATTTCGCTTAGTGTAATACCCTCTAGTTCCATCCACGTCATTGTGAATGGCAAGATTTCGTTTCTTTCGATGGCTGCATGGTAAGGAATATCAAAATTAATACCAGAAGCCCATTTGATAAAGTAAAAGGGAATGATGCTTATCAGAAATTGCGTCACGTGAGCAGCCCTGGAGATGGACAGGGAGCTAGCACTGCAGCTGCATTTTGATCCAGTTATAAGCTAGAAATAGAAAGCAGAGGGGGAGCTTCTAGGAGACTATCAGAATAATCCAAGCTTGCACTCCCTCAAGCACAGGACCAATTTTTCAGAGGGCAGAGGAGCTGTTTCTGACTTCAGTACATAAGATGACGCTCAGTTTCTGACTCTATGGCACGTTCTGGGAAGAATTGGCCCCAGCCCATAATTACGGTTCTTCTCTCCCTCCTTCAAGGACCCTTCACTTTATTTGCTCTCTCTCCCAGTGTGGTACACTCTGTACAGAGAGCTTCTAGGCACTGGCCATGCAGAGTGCTTCTGCATTTTTTGCAGCAGAGCTGGCTTTAGACGAATTCATTCAGTGAAGGGTAAGCTGCTTATATGCAGACACTGTTTTGCTTGTCTTTGTGACAAATTTGTCTTTGTGTCACTGCCTCATCTGATGTTGGATGGAATGGAAACCAAAGGTTAATCCACAGAGCTTGATTTAAAACAAAATATTAAATGGACACGTTGGAATGAAACGAGTAATGATTTCAGTCACAGTTTTTGAATTTGTGCACATAGACACACCTGAAAAGTTCTTTGAGAAACTCCAAGCCTGGTGAAACCCACATCATATCCTAAACAGTTTGGAGCTCTTGAAGGTTGGGTCTGAATGTCCCAGAATATAGAGAAATCAATGAATCAATGAGAGAAGACAAGTACACAAGTAAGGGTCAAGTCAATTAGGTGGATGGCGGTTACTCCAAGGTCAGAGGTGAGATCATTCTGGAGTGCATTTAAGGAAGAGGATTTACCCTGGGTCAGAAAGTGGGAAAAAGATTGGAGTCATGAAGGTTGATGACAAAAAGGTATCTGAGATTAGGACCAAGGTTAAATACGATAATTTTAAAGATTTTATTTATTTATTTTTGACAGAGAGAGACATAAGGAGAGAGGGAGCACGAGCAGGGGGAGGGGGAGAGGGAGAAGCAGGCTCCCCGCTGAACAGGGAGCCCAATGTGGGGCTCGATCTCAGGACTCTGAGATCATGACCTGAGCTGAAGGCAGAGGCTTAACCCACTGAGCCACCCAGGCGCCCCTCCCCCAACTTTTTTTTTTTTTTAAGATTTTATTTATTTAAATACATTAACTTTAATCAATAGCCCGAGACCATGAATATGAACAGGTCAAGAAGTCTTTGAAAGGCTAAGAAAAAGAGGGAAAATGTAGTAAAATGTGAGACAGCATGTATGTTTGGATTTGAGCCTTTGACAAATGAAAATGGGCAGAAATGTTCCAACGTAGTTTATCATTAATATGTTCCTGGGAAGCTCCCTTTTGCTCTGTCTAGGTGCTGACTCTTTGTAAGAGCCTTGTAAGTGTATCAATAAAGGAGATGAGTTTGCTGCTGAACTCAGAGTGATTTCATATTTTATCCCATATTATTATTATTATTAATCATCCTCATTACGATGCTTATTATTTATCATCCTCTTTCACCCCTTTTGTTTGTTTGTTTTAGACTTTCTGGAAATAGCTTACTTAGCGGGGAGAAAAACCAGTGGGTGTTTATTTGTATTTATTTTTTCAATAAAGGAGATGTTCCAGTTATTACATATCGATTATCTTTGGACAGAATTGCATAAATTCCCTTTCTTTCTTTTTCTTTTAATTTCAGAGTAGCTGACACACGATACATCAGTTGCAGGTGTAAAACATAGTGATTCAACTTCTCGATACGTTAGGCTGTGCTCACCGTAAGTATAGCTAGCTACTATCTGGCACCATACAGTGTGATTACAATACCATGAACTACATTCCCTATGCTGTACCTTTCATCCCTGTGTTAATCATTTGTATTTCAGACTTCGTCGGTCAGAGCCTGGTCCTCCTGCCAGTCAGAGTTGAAGAGACAGGGGGCGCTCTCCATGAGCCATGAGTCACCACTGGGGTTCAGCTTGCATCTCCTTTGGGTGTGATGCAGAAGACCTCAGAAATGGTTCATTTCTTTTCTTTATGGCCCCATCTTCCCCTTCAACACAGATCCTGTCCACTTAAGGTAAAAAAACACAAGTTTCTTGGTGTCCCTTCAGAAGGGAACAAACACAGACAAAATAAAATCTGCAGTCTATACTTTGAGCTGCTGCTTCTTACCCTTTATATAGTTTCTGCCAGTAGCATTAATCACCACTGCTTTTCAAATCCTCCCCTTTCAGCAAGAAGAGCCGTTACTCATCCTTCCCCAGGGATGAGGGGTTGCGGGATGCCTACCATGACGGTGACTGTTCACCGCCTTGCCAGACTTGCTACGTAGTCTTTGAGTAAGGATACAACTCCATCTAGAAGTCGACCAGCTCTCTCCCACACAAGTGAACAAGGGGCATTCTGCCCTTGGTTTTATAGAACTGTTTCCTGAGGTGTGGTCCTGAATCATCCCAACTCAAATTCACAGCTTTTGCTTCTCAAGTAGGATAATCCACTGACGTGCTATCTAAATGGAATTTGGTGTCTGTCCAACCGTATGGAGCAGCAGAGTTCCCCGGAGTGGGGGAGGGTGGAACGTTTTTTAAAACACAGATGTCTGGCCCCACCTCCCTAGAGTCTCCTTCAGTAGATTTGGGGCAGGACCAGAGAGTCTGCATTTCTACCAAGTTTCCAGATGCTGCTGCTGCTGCTACTGCTGCCCTGGGTACCCGACTTTGAGAATCAATGATCTGACATTCAGACTCTGCTTGTCATAGGGACAGGTTCAGAGCCGTTTCTGATGTTTCTTGACACTGAAGACTTGACGGGGTCCAGGAACCTGTTTTGATATTGTCTTCGAATTTGAAAGATCTGAAAATGTTATGTAATTTTGTGTGAGCGCCCATGGATGAAGAACATTCTAGTGACCCAGCAGAGAGGTCTTGAACGCCTGTGGGAATGAAGTCCTGGCAATATCTGCAGATGTCTCCCAGAAAGAGGCATCCACCCAAAATCATGTTCTCTGTTAGTCTTAAATCAGAAACTGGAGTCCGTGTGTGAATGGAAATAAAGGGTTTATGAGTGATACCTGGAAGCAAAGCCTTCCAAAGAATGCTTAAAACCTGAACACAAGTCCTCGGAGAATTGAGAAAAACCACTGTCCAAAGTCTGCGCACCTGCCTTCCAGGAAAGGGGTACTTCTGGTAAAGCCCCACCAACTCTAACCCACCGATTGAGTATTGTATATGAGGTTGAGATTTGATCAAGTTGAATTAATAATGTCAGACAATAGGAGGGGACTGCTCTAAGCCCAAGTATGATACGTCATAGAGATTGAAACGACCAAAACTATTAAGCAGAAATAACTGCTGGGATCTCTATGTATAATGGCCACAGACCAACTGCAGCTGGGGAATTGTCTGTGCTAAAGCGGGATTGGAAGGGGAAAACAACAGGACCTATAAAGTTGTAAGTCTAATAAATCAATCACTAGTTATTTATATTAGAATATTATCTGAAGCAAATAAATGTTTTAGATACAACTGAAGATTTTTTTTTTTAAGATTTTATTTATTTGAGAGTGAGACAGAGAGAGAGCACAAGCAGGGGGAGCAGCAGGCAGAGGGAGAGGGAGAAGCAGGCTTCCCGCTGAGCAGGAAGCCTGACTTGGGGCTCGACCTGAGCTGAAGTCACACATCCAACCAACTGAGCCACCCAGGTGTCCCACAATTGAAAATCTTTTTGGGGTCTTGAATGATTCATCAAATTATAAAGTGAAATATATCTTCTTCTTTTCTTTAATTTTTAAAACCTTAACATAATTGGGATATAATATCCTATTAGTTTTTGGTGTATATAGTGATTCAGTATTTTTATATATTATGAAGTGATCCCCACAGTAAGTCTAGTTACCATCAGTCACCGAACAGAGCTATTACGGTATTATGGAGTCTATTTCCTATGCTGTACAGTACCTCCCTATGACTTTTTTTTTGAAATATATATCTTAATATATGCAAAGTATAAAATGAAAGCCCAGCCCCACCTCATCCCAAATACAATATCTAGGGAAGGAGGGTGTTGTTTGGTATTTTTTAAAAGAAGATTTAGTTCTCTGAATTAGCATAAGGATTCAGACAATCCTCTGATGTCAGAATGAAGATTTATGCTGTCTTGTTCCGGGAGTAGCTTCCCAGGAGGGCTGTCCCCTCCTTTGGGGAGAGGCAGGGCACCAAACTTCTCAAAAGGAATGTCCACTTTCTCCATGTTCTCATTCATTCTTATGTTGAAGCATTTCTAAGCTGGCTTCCTCCCCACCATGCCATGTTGAATTCTGTTCAACATCTGACACAGTTTACCCCTTCTGCCTTTCTGTACCATCCTTGTGTCTGTTAGTCTGTTACCTTCTTAACCAGTTACCCCAGTTTGGTGGTTTGAATTAGCAGACCATTACCTCACAGTGGGTGAGGGTTAGGAATTGAGGACTTGCATGATTCTGCCTCAGGGTCTCTTATGAGGCTGGGGCTGTTGCTCATCTGACAGTTTGAATGGGGCAGGAGGATTCACTTCTGAGATGCCTCACTCACATGCCTATTGACTGGAGGCCTCAGATTTTTGCCACATGGGTCTTGATACAGAGCTGCTTGGCTGTACTCAAGACATGGCAGCTAGCTTCCCTTGGAGTGAGAGAGAAACAGAGAGAAAGAGCAAGAGAGGGAGAGAGTGCAAGAGAGAATGAGAGTGAGAGAATGAATGACTGACCAGGAGAGGAGCTGAAGTGTCTTTTTTTTTTCCCTTTTTATACCTAGTCTCCAAAGTCACATATCCTTATATTTCTGCTATATTTTACTCATTAGAAGTAGGCCACTAAGGGGGTGCCTGGGTGGCTCAATCAGTTAAGTGTCTGACTCTTGATTTGGGCTGACGTTATGATCTCAGAGTCATGAGATTGACCCCAGGTTAGGCTCTGTGCTCAGCAGGAAGTCTGTTTGATATTCTCTCCCCACCCCCCAACTTATTCTCATGCTCTCTCTCTCTCTAAAAGAAATAAATAGGTCTTTAAAAAAAAAAAAGAATTGAGTCACTAAGTCTAGCCCATGCTTAAGGGTAAGGAAATTAATTTCCACCTGAAGAGTTTCAAAGAAATTGTAAACATATTCTTAAAACTTTTTAAAAAATTTAAATTCAATCAATTAACATATATTATTGGTTTCAGAGGTACAGGTCTGTGATTCATCAGTCTTATATAATACCCTGTGCTGAATACATCATGTGCCCTCCTTAATGTTCATCACCCAGTTACCCCATCTCCCCCCACCTCCTATATAGTGCATTTGCTGGGTCATAATGTAGCCCTATTTTCAACTTTTTTAAAGGAACCTCCATATTGTTTCTATGATTAAGAGTCTCTTATGGTTTGTCTCCCTCTCTGGTTTTGTCTTGTTTTATTTTTTCCTCTCTTTCCTATGATCCTCTCTTTTGTTTCTTAAATTCTGCATATCAGTGAGATTATATGGTAATTGTCTTTCTCTGATTGGCTTATTTTGCTCAGCATAATACCCTCTAGTTCTATTCACATCATTACAAATGACAAGATTCCATTTTTTGATGCCTGAGTAATATTCCATTGTGTGTGTGTGTGTGTGTGTGTGTGTGTGTGTTTGTGTTTGTATCACATCTTCTTTATCCATTCTTCTGTTGATGGATAGCTGGGATCTTTCCATAGTTTGACTATTGTGGATGTTGCTGTGATGAACATTGGGCTGTAGGTGCCCCTTCAGATCATTACATTTGTATCTTTGGGGTAAATACTCAGTAGTGTATTTGCTGGGTCATAATGTAGCCCTATTTTCAACTTTTTAAGGAACCTCCATATTGTTTTCCAAAGTGGCTGCACCAGCTTGCATTCCCACCAACAATTTAGGAAGGTTCCCCTTTCTTTGTATCTTCACCAACAACTGTCATTTCCTCACAGGTTAATTTTAGCCATTCTAACCTGTGTAAGGTGGTGTCTCACTGTACATTTGATTTGTATTTCCCTGATGCTGAGTGATGTTGAGCACTTTGTTATGTGTCTGTTGGCCATCTGGATGTCTTCTTTGCAGAAATGTCTCTTCATGTCTTCTACACATTTCTTGATTGGATTCTTTGGGTATTGAGTTTGATAAGTTCTTTATAGATTTTGGATACTAGCCCTTTATTTGATATGTCATTTGCAAATATCTTCTCCCATTCTGTTGGTTGTCTTTTGGCTTTATTGACTGTTTTCATTGCTGTGCAAAAGCTTTTTATCTTGATGAAATCCCAATAGTTCATTTTTGCCCTTGCTTCCCTTGCCTTTGGTGATGTTCCTAGGAGAAATTTGCTGTGGCTGAGATTGGAGAAGTTATTGCCTGTGTTTTCCTCAAGGATTTTGATGGATTCCTGTCTCACACTGAAGTCTTTCATTCACGTTGAGGGTATTTTTGTGTTTGGATTAAGGAAATGGTCCAGTTTCATTCTTCTGCATGTGGCTGTCCAGTTTTCCAAACACCATTTGTTGAAGAAACTGTCTTTTTCCCACTGGACATTCTTTCCTGCTTTGTTGAAGATTAGTTGACCATAGGGTTGAGAGTCCATTTCTGGTGTCTCTATTCTGTTCCATCGATCTATGTGTCTGTTTTTGTGCCAGTACCATACTGTCTTGACAATTACAGCTTTGTAATAGAGCTTGAAGTCTGGAATTGTGATGCTGCCAACTTTGGTTTTCTTTTTCAACATTCCTGTGGCCATTCTGGGTCTTTTCCGGTTCCATATAAATTTTAGGATTATTTGTTCCATTTCTTTGAGAAAAGTTAATGGTATTTGATAGGGATTGCATTAAGTGTGTAGATTGCTGTAGGTACCATAGACATTTTCATAGTATTTGTTCTCCCAATCCATGAGCATGGAATGTTTTTCCATTTCTTTGTGTCTTTCTCAATTTCTTTCATGAGTACTTCATAGTTTTCTGAGTACAGATTCCTTGCCGCTTTGATTAGGTTTATTCCTAGGTATCTTATGGTTTGGGGTATTATTATAAATGGGATTGACACCTTAATTTCTCTTTCTTCTGTCTTGGTGGTGGTGTATAGAAATGCAACTGATTTCTCTGCATCGATTTTATATCCTGACACTTTACTGAATTCCTGTATATTGATGTGTTTCTTTGATTTTTTTATTAATTGGTTTATATAGTTGGCTGCTCCCATGTTAGGGGCATATTTATTTATTTATTTATTTTTAAAGATTTTTATTTATTTATTTGACAGACAGAGATTACAAGTAGGCAGAGAGGCAGGCAGAGAGAGACGAGGAAGCAGGCTCCCTGCCGAACAGAGAGCCCGATGTGGGTCTCGATCCCAGGATCCTGGGATCATGACCTGAGCCGAAGGCAGAGGCTTTAACCCACTGAGCCACCCAGGCGCCCCTAGGGGCATAGATATTTAAAATTGTTAGATCTTCTTATTGGACAGACCCTTTAAGTATGATACAGTGTCCTTCCTCATCTTTTATTATAGTCTTTGCCTTAAAATCTAATTGACCTGATATAAGGATTGCCACCCACCCCAGCTTTCTTTTGATGTCCATTAGCATGGTAAATTGTTTTCCACCCCCTCACTTTAAATCTGGAGGTGTCTTTGGGTCTAAAATGAGTTTCTTGCGGGCAGCATATCCATGGGTTTTGTTTTTTTATCCATTCTGATACCCTGTGTCTTTTGATGGGGACATTTTGCCCATTTACATTCAGGGTAACTATTGAAAGATATGAATTTAGTGCCAGTGTATTGTCTGTAAGGTGACTGTTACTGTATATTGTCTCTGTTCCTTTCTGGTCTGTCAATTTTAGGCTCTCTCTTTGCTTAGAGGACCCCTTTCAATATTTGCTGTAGGGCTGGTTTGGTGTTTGCAAATCCTTTTAATTTTTGTTTGTCCTGGAAGCTTTTTATCTCTCCTTCTATTTTCAGTGACAACCTATCTGGATATAGTATTCTTGGCTGCATATTTTTCTGGTTTAGTGTTCTGAATATATCATGCCTGTCCTTTCTGGCCTGCCAGGTCTCTGTGGATAGGTCTGCTGCCAGTCTAATAATTCTACCATTGTATGTTATAGACCTCTTGTCCTGAGCTACCTTCAGGATTTTCTCTTTGTCACTAAGACTTGTTAGTTTTACTATTAGCTGATGGGGTGTGGACCTATTCTTATTGATTTTGAGGGGCGTTCTCTGTGCCTCCTGGATTTTGATGCTTGTTTCCTTTGCCGTACTAGGGAAATTCTCTACTTTAATTTGCTGCAATGTACCTTCTGCCCCTCTCTCTCTTTCTTGTTCTTCTGGGATCCCAATTACTCTGATATTGTTTCATCTTATGGTATCAGTTATCTCTCGAATTCTCCCCTTGTGGTGCAGTAGTTGTTTGTCTCTCTTTTTGATCAGCTTCTTTATTCTCTGTCATTTAGTCTTCTATATCACTAATTCTCTCTTCTGCCTCATTTATCCTAGCAGTCAGAGCCTCCATTTTTGATTGCACCTCATTAATAGCTTTTTTTGATTTCAACCTGGTTAGATTTTAGTTCTTTTATTTCTCCAGAAAGGGATTCTCTGGTATCTTCTATGCTTTCTTCATGCACAGCTAGCATCTTTGTAATCGTCATTCTGAACTCTAGTTCTGTCATCTTACTGTCTGTATTGATTAGTCCCCTAGCCATCGCTACAGCCTCTTGTTCTTTTTTTTTTTTTTTTTTTTTTTTTTTTAGGTGAGTTTAGTTTTTCTGTGTTGTCATTTTATCCAGAGAATAGTAGAGGAATGACAGAACAAGATACTAAAAGGGTAGCAATGGCCCCAGAAAACTGTACACTAACCAAATCAGAAGAGACCTGAAACTGGGAGGAAAAGTAAGGGGGGAATATATATATATATAAAATTGTATATATATAATTAGACTGGTGAATAGAACAGAGCCACACACTTGATTTTGGGTATATTTTTGTCTGTTAGAGGAAACTGCCTCCTAAAATTTTAAAGAATGAAAAACATATATATATATGGAGGTGGAGGCCAACAGCCCAGGCTTTCCACCTGTCTGCAGTCTAGTATTCCTTGCTGTCATCCACGTTATTATATATATATATATATATATATATATATATATATATATATACACATACACACACATACATGATGAAGGGATGGAATATGACTGTGAATGTGAGAATTTAAAAAAGATTTTAAAAAGGGAACTGATAAGATAAGAAAAAAAAAAGGAGAGAATGTGATCAGGCTGGAGACTAGAACAAAGCAATATGCTAGATTTAGGGTATGTTTTGATCTGTTAGAGGAAATACAAACTTTCAAGAGAGAAAAATTTATATTTATACAAAAAATAAGGTTAAATACAATGAAGGGATAGAATATGACTATAACAATGAAAATTTAAAAAAAGGATTTTAAAAAAGGTATCAATAAGATAAAAGTTAAAGTTAAAATAGGGAAGAGGAAAAATTTTAAAAATAGAATTAGAAAAAAATAAAATTTAAGAAATTTAACTTTGAAAGACTAAAGAATCATGGGAAAAAAGCCATGATTTCTATGTGCTGTATTCCCATAGCTCTGATGTTTTACAGTTCCCATTGATGGGTAAACTTGTTCTTGGCTGGATGTGGGGGTGGGGCCTGTTGCCATAATTCTCAGATGTCTTTGCCTGAGGCAGAATTGCACCGCCCTTGTCAGGGGCTGGGCTAAGTAATCTGCTCACATTTGCTCTTGGAGCTTTTGTTCCCTGAACACTTTCTGTAGAGCTCTGGAGGATGGGAATGAAGATGGTGGCTTCTTAGTCTCCGGCTGGAGGAGCCCAGAGCTCAGGGCCCCACTCCTCAGTGTGCCTTCAGAGAAAAGCAGTTAATCCCTCCTGTCTCCCTGGTCTCTGGCTGCACCCTGAGCTCACCTGGCCTGTGATTGAGCATTTCTGTCTCTGGCGCACAGCCCTGTTTGGAGTCTCCAAAGACTCCCAGACCTGCCGCTTTTGGGGACCCTGCTCGAGGAGCAGTGGTCTGACTGTGACTTGGATCATGGTTTAAGGTAACCCTGATCTGAAAGCTCAATTCTCAGCTCTTTCTCTGTAGCTGGCTTCCCCAGCCCATACCTGCAAACTCTGCCACACTCAGACACCCCTGATCTTTATGTGACCCCATGGGACCTGAGACCACACTGTGTCTGTGAGGGCTCCATTCCCGCTTGGCCTCTGGAGCAACGTCCCTCAGTGGAGCAGACTTCTTAAAGTTCTGATTTTGTGCTCCGCTGCTCCACCACTTGCTGGGAGCCGGCCCCTCCTCCTGGTTCTCTCTTCCTCTCACCTCGGATTCACTTCTCCGTATGCCCTACCTTCTGGAAAATGGTTGCTTTTTTTTTGTTCCTAGAATTGTTGCTCTTCTTTTCTTTCATCTCCTGTTGAATTTGTAGGTGTTTGGAATGGTTTGATAACTATCCAGCTGAATTCCTGGAACCTGATGATATTTAGGTCCCTTCTCCTCCCTTGAGAGAGAGAATCTGAAGCAGGCTCCACCTTTGTGCAATGCCTGACATGAGACTCAATCTCATGACCCTGACCCTGAGCTGAGATCAAGTGTCAGACACTTATCCAACTGAGCCACTGAGGTGCCCCAAGATTTTATACTTCTAAATCTTATCTCTTGGTTTTCAAAACCTGCTTATCCTTTACTTTTTTCCCATCTCTATCAATATAACAAGTCAAGCCACTATTGCTGAAGCCAGAAATGTGAGTGCTGTTTTTTGTTTTCCTGCCTTACCACTGCTACACATGTATAGTCTTCCATTCTGGAATTCTTTTTATTGGATTCTTCTCCTGCTTCTCCTCTTGCTCATTTTCCTGTCCTCCCCTTGTTTTCCTTAAGCAACAAAGAACATTTTAAAAAGATCTAATGAGCCAAACAAAATTATGTTTACATTTCTGTTTAGTTTTTATTTTGTATCCTTCACTTTATAAATTACATTTTTTTTTAATTTTTTTAAAAGATTTTATTTATCTATTTGACAGAGAGAGATTACAAGTAGGCAGAGAGGCAGACAGAGAGAGAGGGGGAAGCAGGCTCCCCGCTGAGCAGAGAGCCCGATGTGGGGCTCGATCCCAGGACCCTGAGATCATGACCTGAGCTGAAGGCAGAGGCTTAACCCACTGAGCCACCCAGGTGCCCCTATAAATTACATTTTTAAAAATATAAGCTCTATACCCACTGTGGGGCTTGAACTTGTGACCCTGAAGTATGCTCTACTACCTAAGGCAGCTGGGAACCTCTGACTTTATAAATGACAATTGTATAGTTTATGTATAATTTTATGTCCTACAATCTCTCCTTTTGTTTTAAATGCAAGATATAGGGTGCCTGGGTGACTCAGTTGGTTAAGCGACTGCCTTTGGCTCAGGTCATGATCCCAGGATCCTGGGATCAAATCCCACATTAGGCTCTCTGCTTCACAGGAATCCTACTTCCACCCCTTCCTCTGCCTGCCACTGCTACTACTTGTGCTTTTTTTCTCTCAAATAAGTAAATAAAATCTTCAAAAAAATAAACACAAGATATAATTTATTGTCTCACATTCTTACAAACTCCAAAGGAAATGGCTGATGAGTTCTTTCTCCATTTCTTATCTCTGCTTTTTCCTGTTAATTTCACTCTTGGGCAGGCTCTTTCTGGGTGGTGTCCAGAACCTCCAGGTCTAATCATCCCAGATATGTGGAAAGCACCTAGTTTTCATTACCTTATGGTCCTTCGGGATTTGATGACATTTTAAAAAAGTATTCTTGTTAAGTTTTAATGAGATAATATTGGTGATAGGCTTGATCAACATTAGTTTATCTAAAAAATATCTTTATCATTAGCTAAGTCAATTATAGGTTCACCCCTTTCGGATATTATTCCACTGGCATCTATCTCTTATTGTTGCTATCCAGAAGTCAGCCGTCTGTCTGTCATTTTTTTAAGGTAAATGGTCTTTTTTTCTGACTGCTTTTAGGATCTTTGCCTTTATTTTCCTGTATTTCCACTGTGATGAGGGATGAGGATGGAAAGAAAGGGGAGAGCTAAGCAGCAGGCATAGGTTCAGGTTTGAGAGGGTACTAAGGTCAAGGACAAATTTATTTCAGTATGAGTCATGCACAACTCTTTGACCTTAAATTTTCTGAGCTGATGAAATGAATTATTGGAGGTAATCAAAATAGAGAGTTAGCTTGAGGACTAGTAATGCATTTTTAAAATCATGTTTGTCGTTTTTAGGGCATTAGTAAGAAACCACCACAATGCATATTTTCTTTTAATTGCTTTGCTTAATCTTGTGTTGTTTATTTACTTGATTTGCTTTATTTATGCAAGTGGTGTACCTTTTAAAAATTGAAGTTCAATTAACATATAGTATTATATTATATTATAATATATTATAATTATGTTATAATATATTAGCTTCAGTTGTACAATATGATTTAAAATGTGTAAACATGACTCAGTGCTCATCATGTTAAGTAATCATTATTAAATAAAATTTAATTTAAAATAAATTCAAAATTTAAAATTTAATTCAAAAATTTAAAATAAATTTAAAATTTAAAATAAGTATTTTAATCCCCTTTACCTATTTCTCTCATCCCCCACCACCTCCCCTCTGGCATTGAGCAGTTTGTTCTCTGTATTTAAGACTCTTTTTAGTTTGTCTCTTTCCTTGTTTATTTGTTTGGTTTTGTCTCTTAAATTCCACATTTGAGTGAAATCATGTGATGTGTGTCTTTCTCTGTCTGACTTAATTCACTTCGTCTTATATCTTCTGGGTCTATCCACATTGTTGCAAATGGAAAGATCTCATTCTTTTTCATGGCTGAGTAATATTATATACATATATATATTATATATATATATTATATATATATGTGTGTATATATATATATCTCACATCTTTTTTTTCCATTCATAAATCAATGGACACTTGGGTTGTTGTTTCCATATCCCGGCTATTGTAAACAATGCTGCATAAACATGCAAGTATCTTTTTGAATTAGTTTTTTCTTTTCTTTTCTTTCTTTCTTTTTTTTTTTTTTTTGGATAAAAAGTAGTGGAATTACTAGATCACATAGTAATTGTATTTTTAATTTTTTAAAAAAGATTTTATTTATTTAAGAGAGGGAGTAAGATGGAGATAATGACAGATAGTGAGAAAGAGCACAAGTGGGAAGGAGAAGGAGAAGCAGGCTCCCCGCTGATTAGGGAGCCTGATGTGGGGCTCAATCCCAGGACCCAGGATCATGAACTGAGCTGAAGGCAGATGCTTAACCAACTGGGCCACCCAGGCACCCCTGTATTTTTAATTTTTTGAGGAATTTCTATACCATTTTCCTCAAGAGCTGCACCAGTTTGCTTTCCTACCAGCAGCACGAGGATTCTCTCCACATCCTCTCCAACACTTGTTATTTCTTGTCTTTTTGATTTTAGTCCTTTTGACAGGTGTGAGATGCTATTGTAGACTTATTTTGTGGCCAAACACGTGATCTATTCTGGAGAATGTTCCATGTGCACTTGAGAAGAATGTGTATCCCATGTTTTTGGATGGAACATTCCAAATATATGTGTTAGGTCCATCTGGTCTAATGGGTCAAAGTTACTGTTTTTTTTTTTTTTTAAAGTTTTTTTTTTTTTAAGTTTTTTTTTTTTTTAAGATTTTACTCATTTATTTGACAGAGAGAGACACAGAAAGAGAGGGAACACAAGCAGGGGGAGTGGGAGAGGGAGAAGCAGGCTTCCCGCTGAGCAGGGAGCCCAATGTGGGCCTTGATCCCTGGACCCTGGGATCATGACCTGAGCTGAAGGCAGCCACCTAATGACTGAGCTGCCCAGGTGCCCTACTGTTTGCTTTTTTAATTTTTCTGGTCTACTTTTCTTAATCTTTGGGATCTCTATGAATAGGTTTTGATATAGAGGATACCCATGAGGTTATATTGAATTATGTGTTCTAAAAATACTTTATGTTTTAGAGAAGGGACTTCTAAAAACCCACTTTATCCATTCTTCCCCCACCCCAAAGGGGCAAAACATCACTAGAGGATTATTTTCTTAAATGTATGTTAAAAAATTATTCCTTTAATTTTCAATATATCACAGAGCTTACCAGCTCCTGTAATATCTCAGTTAATTTTTTTCTGTGGCAGAAAAACTCTTATCAGTAAAACTAATCATGTTCATGTCATTCTTATATTACCCTTTCATCTATTCAAAGGAAATTACTAAGTTTCCCTTGAGCCTTTTTTTTTTCTAGGTTAAATAAGCCCCGTTTCTTTATATTTTCCTCACAGGGAAATGTTTCCTAATCATTTCCATTGTTCTTTCTTGGACCACATCCAAATACCCAGTTATCACACTTCAGTTGTTGAGCCAAAAACTGGCCAATTAATGAAAGTTTGACCAGTGCTGAGTGGGAAGAGAGGCTGACCCATGGTTATTACTTGTGTGGCTAATTATAGATCCTGTGCTATCATGAAGGACCTATTCCCAATGAGGAATAATCTAGTCCTAAGCATCCAAAAAATTTCATTTATTTCTTCAGAGGCTTAAAAACACCCCCACTGGATTAACTCAACAATTTAGCATTAAAACAATGACTGTTTCTTATAGGAAGTCTGAGTTTTTGCCAGTGAAAGTGAGCAAAGTACTTCGGGTTGATTTCCTTCTTGGTTCATCCTCGAAGCATTGCATTGCTTTAGCTGAATTTTTACATGTATCTGGGTTGCTTAGGTTGTCTTTGTTTACTTATTTTGGCCCCTGTGTGCTGCAGGTTATGGTCTCCTTTCTGTGCCTATTTATTTAGGCATCTGCCTCCTCTGAGTAATGCATCAGGCTATGGGGAGTCTTATAGGGCAGTTAAACTAGCCTTTCCTTTCCTTTTCCTTCCTTCCTTCCTTCTACCTCTCCCTCCTTCCTTCCCTCTCCCTCCTTTCCTTTTTTCTTTTTCTCTCTCTTCTTTCTTCCTTCTTTCCTCTTTTCCTTCCTTTCCCTCCCTCCTTCCTTCCCTCTTTCTCCCTCTTCTTTTCTCTTTTCCTTTTCCTCCTTTCTTTCTTTCTTTCTTTCTTTCTTTCTTTCTTTCTTTCTCATCAATGGATCTGGGAAAACTTGGGGTTTTCCATGAATATTGGGGTCCTGGACAACCTGACAAACAGAACATTCTCTATTATCATTTCTTCAGAAGAGAGGCCTGAAGTGGCTGCATTAATCCTGTTCCCTCTGTGGTCAGCATATTCTCTGCAGAGCATTACTCACTCCAGCTCCTCAAGGGCAGTGTGAACTGGACACAAATATAATTCCATTAGCCTTCACTAACTGATGCATTCTCTATCCTGATGGCTTTTAAACATAAAACCACTTGTTCATCAAAATAGTATGCAGACACTGGTCACTAGATTTATTGGGGGGAAAACCCTTGACTCTGTTAGCTCAAGTTCAAAACGGATGTACACCCCTATCCTGAGCAATGGCTCAGTCCTCCATCTCCTCCAAGCGTTAAATTCTTTGCAGTAAATGACGCTCTGAGTTACTGCTGTTTTAGCATCTTTGTATTTCTGGAACTCCATGTCTGACACTGCTGGTGAGATTATCTACAAACAGCTGGTAAAGAACAGCTGCTTCGTAATTTGAATGACTTTCTTTTTTTTGATGAGCTAAAGTTCCTCATTTCAGATAAAAGCCTTGTTATTGATCTTTGGAATAATTCTTTTAGCAAAGGCTCATTGTTGAGGGAGAAGTGAGTGGCAGTGAGTATGTGTAGGATAGAATTAAATTTCTTCATCCCTTTTTTAAAAAAGAGACTATTTTTTAAAGATTTTATTTATTTCTTTGACAGAAAGAGATTACAAGTAGGCAGAGAGGCAGGCAGAGAGAGAGTGGGAAGCAGGCCCCCCGCTGAGCAGAGACCGCCCCCCCAACACGGGGCTCAATCCCAGGACCCTGGGATCACGACCCGAGCCGAAGGCAGAGGCTTTAACCCACTGAGCCACCCAGGTGCCCCCCAGAATAGACTATTTTTTAGAGCAATTTTAGGTTCACAGCAAAACTGAGGGGAAGTACAGAGATTTTCCATACACTCCCTGTTCCGACACCTGCACAACTCCACCTCCCCCCACTGTCAACGTACCGTACCAGAGTGGTCTGTGTTTTGTAACTGATGACCTGCACTGACATATCATTATCTTTCGAAGCCCGTAGTTTACAGTGTAGTTTGTTCTGCATGTTGCACTTTCTATGGGTTTTGAAAATGTATAATGACATGCCCACCATTATAGCACCGTATAGAGTTTATTTACTGCCCTAAAAATCCTCTGTGTTCTTCCTACTCATCCCTCTCTCTCCCCAACCCCAGTTTTTTTTTTTTTAACCATCTCCATCATTTTGCATTTTCCAGAATACCATATAGTTCGAAACATGTTGCCTTTTCATATTGGCTACTTTTCACTTAGTAAAATGAGTTAAAGTTTCATCCATGTCTTTTCACGGCTCAATAACCTGAGTTTATCCATTTATCTCCTGAATGATGTCTTGGTTGCTTTCAAGTTTGGGAAATTCTGAGCAAAGCTGTGATCGACATCTGTGTGCCGATATGTGGACATTTTCAAGTCCTTTGGGTAGATCCCAGGGAGAATGACTGTTGGACTGCTTTATCCTTTCGTAAATCTCGTATTCTCCCATAGCAGAGAGCTAGGATATGTTGAAGGCCTACTATGCATCAGAATTTTCAGTAAATTGTGTCATTTCATCCTTCCTATTACCTTGCAACCTAATTTTTTTAATACAAGAAAAAAACCCTGATACTTAGAAAAGTTGAATAATTTGCTTATGGAGACATTTGAACAAATGGAACACTTAAGCAGAGAACTTCTAGTCTCAGTGTTTTTCAATTGTCTCTGTAATAAGTTAGATCTGGAAGGGACCTTTATAAAAGTTAAAAAAAAAAAGGTTTTATTTTTATTTGAGAGACAGCTAGAGGGAGTACAACCAGTGGGGAGGGTCAGAGGGAGAGGGAGAAGGAGAATCCCTGCTGAGCAGGGAGCCTTATAAGGGGCTCAATGCAGGGCTCAATCCCAGGACACTGAGATCATGACCCGAGCTGAAGGCAGACCCTTAACTGACTGAGTCACCCAGACTCCCAGAACTGGAAAGGACCTAAACCTGAGCAGCCTTATCACTAGCATTTATGGGACCTAAGGCAAGAATAGAAATTAAGGCCCACACAAACCAATTGTCTAATGTTTAAAAGCCCTACATCAAACCAACAAACTGTAAAAAAGATGTTCTGTCCTCCTACCTTGACAAGACCACCTTTAAAACAACCTACAGATCCCAGTTTGAATTTGGAATTTTCCATCTGCTCAGAGTTCAGTGCCAGAATGTGGCAGCATGGGAGAAATTGCCTTAATACTCCCTGAAACCACACCCCATATCTTCCTTCAGTCCTGCACAGCAAGGGGCCTTGCAAATTCGATCCACAGCTATCCCTGGGCGCTTCATGCCTAGGATGTACATAAGGGGGTGTGTCCTTCTGGTGGGAGGATGGACCCAGGAAGAGGTCTATGCTGGCTCTCGAGATAGGATTATGGTCATCTGGGCAGAGAATTTGAGGGTCCCAGGGGTCCAGAGCAAGTGCAGAGTGTAGGGTCTAGATGGGCAGATTGCTTTGACCCCATGGTTTCCACACTTCCCTGGAAGTTGGAAAAAGGGAGCATTTGGCCAGAGAGTTGGACCCAGAGCAAGGTCCATCTTGCCCAGGTCTAAGGATGGAAGTGGATCCAGGAGCCCCAGTTCCTAAATGAGAAAACAGGCCAGAGAGGTGGTCGGTTTCTCCAAGTCATACGACTAATTAGCGACTACACTGAGATATCCTGATTTCCAGGAATTTTCATAAAGTTGGCCTTCTGAGGCCCTTTTCATAAGGGCTGTTCTTTATGTGTGTTTCTATAAAATCATCCCAGGAATTAAGTCGCAATCTTTTTCACCACAGAGCTAAAAAACCTGCCAAAAGGTATTATTCCTACACATACGGCTGGTCCTCTAGAATAAAGAACCAACCTTTTAGGTGACATTGCAATACCACAGGGAGAGTTCTAAAAGCTCATCAGAAACTTTTGAGGGGTATCCATCACACAGCAGTTCCCAAACAATTTCCAAATTACTTCCTATAGAGGTCAGTTTATTGATGTGCTTGTATGAGTCAACTGTTTCACCCAGAAACCACAATTAGAAATGTGATCGCCATCAACTGGGTTAAACAACTGGCAGATGTTTTCGGTGATTTGCATATAAATGAGACACCAGCTTCAGAAATCCCGCTTACTAAGGGTTGAGATTCTTTTAGACATTTTTCCCTTTTGTTGGAATGTGCCAAAAGAAGCCTTCTGTTTATTAAAATGTCATGTCACAAGTGTCTTCTCGTATTTAAGGTTTTACTCCGCATAGTTAATTTCCTGATACTATTTGCTCACACATTTATAAATATCTCTAAAGATACTTTAACATCGGAACAGCACTTTGTTTCTTATAATGTATGTTGGATATGCTCTGGGCTTTGATTCTTGTGAATGCCCTCCAAAATAAGTCGGGCATAGATGTTTCCACGTCAGTCATTTCCAGATGGGGACCCTGGAGTGTTGGTGGGGGGGATGCCTCACACCTGGAGCTGGAGTTTGAGTCTCCAAATCCCATATATTTCCCATTATGCCAGGTGCTTCTACCAGGGGAGGGCCCTCTGCCTCTCTTAAACCCCACAGTGTGGCTTTGATTTCTGGCCCCTCTTGTGAATGCCCTCTGAATCAGCTAACATTTATTTTCTACTGGCCAGCCCCCGTCTGACACAGAAGGCCATGTAATCCTTCATGATTACAAAATGCAAATGGATTCTGGAACCTTTTTAAAATAAGTCAGAAGTTATTTCATCATAGAACAAAACACCTAATGTATACCTAAATAATATTTACTTCTAATTGAAATATTTATTATTATGCATTTTGACTGCCAGCTGTATAATCAATGAATTGAAGGTTTACCTGTTTCTTTTTTTTAATTTCTTAAAGTTACTGCAAAACTTTCCCTGAACTTCTCCATGCCTGTTGTGGAGCCAGCTCCTTTCAGCACCAGTCCAATTAGCATTGCCATAAAACTACTGATGAAAAGCCGAGAGATAGGTAAGAAAGCTAACTCTGTTGGGAGTGTTGCTGGACTACTTTTTCATCATCTGAATTACTCACTGTTGCTCCCCTTGAAACACATCATGTTGTTAATACCAGGAGGATATTGCTACACTGTAAACATAGTAAAGAGAAAAAAAAAATGACACAGTTTGCCTCTGTTGAAGGTGTGGTCTCTCTTCTTATGTAAGAAATGCTTTCTGACATATGTTTAGGAAAAAAACTGTTAACAAATATAATTGTTTGTATCAGGGGTCAGCAGATATTTTTCTGTATAGGACCAGATGGTAAATATGTTCTGTTGTAGTGCTGAAGCAAGTCCTAGACAGTAGGTAAGCAAAGGAATGGATTATGTTCCAATAAAACTGTATTTATAGGAAGAGGCAGCAAGCTAAATTTGCCTCACAGGCTATGGTTTGCCACCCCCCTGTCTTATATATTTGATCACACTTCTTTAGCCAATTTGTCAACTGTCTAAAAGGACGTTTGGGGTGCCTGGGTGGCTCAGTGGGTTACAGCCTCTGCCTTAGGCTCAGGTCATGATCCCAGGGCCCTGGGATCGAGCTCTGCATCCGGCTCTCTGCTCAGGGGGGAGCCTGCTTCCCCCTCTCTCTGCCTGCCTCTGCCTACTTGTGATCTCTGTCTGTCAAATAAATAAATAAAATCTTTAAAACAAAATAAAAAATAAAATAAAAGGACGTTTGTTGTTCCTCTGGTGGGGTTTTCTATCCTCTGTCCCTATTGGATGCCATTACTGTCCCAAGTACAAATGCTTCTGATCTCATACATTCCTTCTGGGAGTGCCCTCTTTCTCTGCCAACCTCCTCAAGCCTGCCATTCTTCTTTTTTCTCTTCATGGTCACTGTGTCAGTTATCCAGTGCCACCATCATGCTGCACAATAAACAGTCACAACAAACCAAAAACTTGAGTAGGACCCAGTAGTAAGTTCCTTGCTCCTAAATCTGGGATCAGATAGGGGCTGGCCAGGTGACTCTACTGATCTTGGCTGGGCTCATCTCCCTGCCTGTGTTACGTGGGCTGAGGTGGTGGATGGCTGGCCCTAGCAGATCAGCTGGGCTAAGTGAAGGTACAGAGCATCAGCACAATCATGCAAACCTTCTCCAAGGCTGGGCTTGGAGAAGGCACACTCTTCCTTCTGCCTCCTTCCATTGGATGAGTCTAGATTAGAGAGATGAGTCAATACACCCAAGCTTTTTGGTGGGAATCACTGCCATTTCATATGGCAGAGAGTCTGGATACAGAAAGAGGTAAAGTGTCTGGACTATTAATGGGATCCTTCCAAGAGTCACCAAGTCCAGGAGATTCTCTGTCCTTTCCTCTCTCCAGCATCTCCCTCTGTTGCTGTTGCTTCTGAAGGTACAGCTTTTACTGCTTGAGGTCAGTCTCTATTCCCGCAAGCTCCTGGGTACATCTTCTGTATGGTGGAACTCTGATCTATCCGTCCCACAGCTAAAGACCTCAAAGTCCCCATCAAATTCACTTGGATTAATTTCCTAGGAATTCTACCTTTTAGCTTCATTTCCCCTTTCCTGCTTTCCATCACCCTTTGTTGGGTCACCTGTAGCTGAAGCAAACCACCCCTTACTCTTTAATCATTCCCTAATTAGCATTCCTTTTTCATCTTGAGTCTTCCTTCAGGCTCTCTTTCTCCTCAGGATGCTTTTCTTTCCTGTCTGTTTGTAGAAATTGTATTCCTCCCTGTAGCTGTGGCTCGGACAACTGTTCCCTTCAGAAACTGGCTCAGGTTCTCCTCTGCCACTGGCTGGCATTCTCCCCTTGACAAATCATGATCCTTTCCTTCCTCATCAGCATTTGGCACATTATACCTGGAGGTATGGGGCAGTTATTCAGATGATGACTCAACACTTACAACACATTTAAGTTTCTTTGGATGAACTGTGGCTGTTTGAACTTTCCAGATCCTTGTCACCATACCAGTCACCCAGGGTCTGTTGATGGACCTAACACACCTATGAATGTAAGAAAGGGTGTGCCTCAGCCTCCAAGGCAATATTTTGAGGTTTCATCAGAAAAAGAATTTACCCCTTCTGTTTATTTCCATTATAAAGAGCTGAAGTTAGCAAATGGATGAAGCCAGCCTGTCCTTCATCTCATGTAGAAAGAACTCACTCTTTGGGGCACTTGAGTGGCTCAGTTGGTTGAGTGTCTGACTCTTGGTCTCAGCTCTGGTCTTGATCTCAAGGTTGAGTTCAAACCTCATGTTGGACCTCCTTAAAGAAAAGAAGAAAGCTCTTTTTTCTTGTTCAGCCAAGATCCTTCCTTGTGTGGTATGGCGAATGTCTTCTTTTTCTTAAAGGACCCCTGGCCCTTGGTAAGGAGGACATGACTCCTAGTGGCTGACTGTTCTGGGATGGATAATGTTTACCCACCCCCCCACCCACCACCAGGTTTGGGGGCAGAACAGTCATTGGAATCCACCACCGACCTTCTCCTTTCCCCCTTAGTCCCATGCTCCATGACCTCTGAATATTAGATGATGTTCATGGATCCTTTCTTTCCAGCCACCTGTCTGTCCTGACTCTTCCTGTCTCCTTGGGCAGACATGGACTTCAACTTTTTAGAGTATTCTTATTTTTACGGGCCTTCAGATCGAGTGCAGTGTTGCTTCTTGGATAACTGTTTTCTGAGTAAATGTGGTGAAATCAGGGAAATAGGCCAGTGTTAGCAGATTATTCGCCTTGCCCTTGAGTTCTGTGCTGTCTTCTTTTATTGTTGTATGCATTATCTCCCTCTGTGGTAGATCATGCTTTTCAGCATGATTCTCCCATTTGTTCCATTTTTTCCCCATCATTCTAGGTGACATGTGCTTATAGTTGATTGGTCTTGACCCATTTTTATTTCTTCTTGAGTTTGAACCATTGGGCTAATGTTTATTTTATGCTTAATTTGTCTTTTCATTGAAAATGTGAATGCTTTCCAAGACTTGCTATCTCTAATTTGAGCTTGTGGCCTATTTTACCACATTTTTTTCCAAGAGCTATTTTAATTGGAATCAGCTGGAATTTATGGCCATGGTTTTTCTATTTACTTTTCTAATTTTCTTCTTTGCAAGAAAGATACCACCGGAGAAGTGGTCATAGTCATGCTTGGGAACATCTGAAATTACATTATGCTTTGGAATTTCTTTTGTGTGCTGAACTGGAAGAGTCTTCTATTTCTAAAGGTAAACCAGTGTTTGTCAGTCAGTGAACACATTTCAAATGGCCACTGGGAATGGGGTCTAGAATTAGTGTAAAGATGAGATTTGATTCTTGGTAAAATTCCTCTTATGTTCTTAAGTGAAAAGACCTGTAGGAACATAAGACATTCACCCATTCATTCATTCATTCATTCATTTAAAAGATAAGCTCCACACCCCATGTGGGGCTTGAACTCGTAACCCTAGGGTCAGGAGTGAAACATTCCACTGACTGAGCCAGCCAGGTGCCCCTATAAGCCCCTATGAGTAGCATGGGTGGTGGACTCAGACTCCCTCACTTCAAACCCCAGAGTCACTGGTTCCCATGTGTAAGATCTTGGGAGCTATATCTAAGCCAGTGACTCAGTTTTCTCATCTCTAAAGTAGGGGTTGATACATTAATCAAGTGTGGAAAGATACATGAAGCTGTTGGCATAGTTCATGGACATATTCAAATAATACTTATGCTATTATTCTCATTATTGCCAGTACTCTTTACTTTTATTTTTAAATTTTTATTTATTTTTATTTTTTTAAGATTTTACTTATTTATTTGACAGAGAGACACAGTGAGAGAGAGAACACAAGCAGGGGGAGAGGGAGAGAGAGAAGTATGCTTACTGTTGAGCAAGGAGCCTGATGTGGGGCTCAATCCCAGGACTCTGGGATCATGACCTGAGCTGAAGGCAGATGATTAATGACTGAGCCACCCAGGCATCCCTGCCAGTACTCTTTAGATCCTTGCTTCAATTTCCCCAGATTTTCACATAAGCAAAGATTATAGTAAGAATCTCGGTCATGTCACGAGATAGGCAAACGGAAGGAGAGAGTAGAAATGCTATTAATAAAACTAGGTAGAATTCTGCCCACATACAATTATCAATCTACTTGGAACACATTGTATAGCAGTTGTACTTTTTTTCACTGTGCAATTTAATTCACAAAATAATGAGCAGGGGTGTAGTAGATTACTATCTTCACAAAGCAAATAATCATTGAGTGCTAGAAAACTACCCTCATGAATATGGCCTTTCTTCTCAAGGATAATCAAAAGCATGGGATGTTTCAACTGAAGAATCCTTACAGTTTTTTTGCATGTGAATCACTAAGGGATGCCAAGCTTACTGTTCTTTAACTGCAAATTATAAAGCAAATTGTATTTTTCTGACTAGTCATCTTAAAAATGTTCCTATGAGTAGTTATTACTTTTAGCTCTCATCAATAATTCTTTGAAAATGTGATTTTTAAAATGACTCATTTTCCATTTTAGAGAAGAAGCATTACTTGTTTCTCTCGCTGGCCAGTACCCAAGCTTGGGCTCTTTCCTCAAACTCAAGTCTCTCTCCCCAGATAAGACTCTATCATCAGTCAGGAGTTAGTAAGCAATTTGGACAAGTCACTGTTCTAGACAAAAGGAAGGAAAAGACAGGTTCTTGTTGTTGGTTGTATAGAGCATACCGGAAAAAGGGAGAGCGCTATTATCCATTCTATTTATGGTCAGGAAAAAAAATTGGCTACTTGGAATGACTTTGAGAGAAAGAGAGGAGTGAGAAATAAAAAGGAGTAGAGAAGAAGCCCTTGCATGTCAGGAGTTGAGTCTTTGGGGCGATGGAAAGTGGTACACTGAGTACTTTGATAAACATTGTACAAATCTTTGTGAGACAAACCCCACTTCTTATTAAATTGTAAATTTTTAATGGAATCCTACTTAGAATCTACTATGGAGACACACCTCTCCCAACTTCTACACTTGAAAATTGATTGAGTGAAAAAACCGTCTGATTTGGTTTTCATTTCTAGAGGTGAGTGGATTTTCCAGAAATAACCATCGGCTGCGTGTTGCCATTTTTCACTGGCAAGCAGCTGAAATGGGTTTTTCACCTACTGTCTTCTCTATTTTTGGTTAAGAGCTCAGAAAAGCACACATGTAAGCACAACTTGTAAAGTATTGCCAGGTTTAGGGGCCTTGGGACTTCAAGCATTGAGTTGGAAGTTGATTAGCTTTCCATTAAAAGAATGTAACTGTGATCACATGCTCCTTCTTTCTTTTAGATTCTCTGGGACATTTGTTTGGTGTCCCAGCAGTTACCGTGCTCCGCCTCACAATGTTTAGAAATCCTGAATTACTTTCAGATTCTCTTCCCTAAGAATTCTTACCTCTTTTTTACTAAGGTCATCTGGAAGTTGGAGAACTACAGTACATTTGATGAAAGCATGCAGAACCAAAAGTGCTTATTGGACTTCCCTTGACTGTAGAAAATAGGCACAAGGGAAGGAAAAAAATGTGGTAGAGCTGCAAGGAACATGCCTGTGGTCCTAACCCCACTCCCCCTTCTTCCAGGGTAGGTGGGCCACGCCCTGCCCCATCCTCCCTGGCAATTAAGCTTGGTCGTGTCACAAAGTCCTCTCTGGGGGAATGAGAGCAAAAAGGATGTGTACACTTCCAGGTATGACCCACAGAACCACCTGTGACATTTGCTAGAACAGTCCTTCAGCTAAGTAAAAATCCATATCCCTGTCATGGCTCTCTGCTAATCATAGGTTATGTGTCTAAAGTAGATAGGATATGCCTATCTCTTCCTCCATGTGCCCTTTTAGAGCCCTTTCTAACTCCAGATATCCTTGATTTCAAAGCTGAGCTCAGAATGCCATTTCAAAAAAACTCCATGATTAGAAGTAAGGGCCCCTTGTTTGATATTTATAGATGTTTGATATTTATAGATATTTGATTATGTATCTGGGCAAGGCAGGTCAGTGTTGGGGGTAAAGAGCTCAGGCTTTGGGGTCAGACTCCCCAGGTGTAACTCTGCCCATTTCTGCCCATTCTGACCTTGGGCAGATTCTTTTAACTTTTTGGATCTCAGTTTTCAAAACAGTAAAACGGGAATAATAATAGTATCTCCTATGGTTATTGTGAGAATTAAATAAATTAATGCATATAAAAGGTGTGAGAGAGTACCTTCAAAAAATGTACCCAATAAATGTGAGCTCTCACTGTTAATACTTGTAAATACAACAGGCGGACAAAGGAGGAAACCAGACTTTGAATCTTAACACTTCCCTCATACTTATATTTAGTTTGCCCGTAGGCAATAATCAGTGACTTCTTGTCTCCTTTCTGCCAGGAGCCAAGTCTCTGTCAGTTGCGATTGCTCAGCTTAACTCTTAGCCTGCTGGCTCTGATGTGCATGGACTGAAAAATGAAGGAGCAGTAGCAAACAACAAATGGGTTTCTAGAGGGTAAAATCCAGGCCAAAGAGAATCTGCTTAAAGCTAATTGTAATTCTAGCCTCATTAGTGCCTATTAATTGCCAGGCTTCCTCTTTGTAGAGTTTGGGGCTGAGAGGCGGGGTTTGTAGGGAGCCCATCTGCCTCCCTGGCTCTTGGCCCCATGTGTTCTCTGTGGGGGGTATTCTGAAAAATGACCCAGTGAACACATTTCCAGGCTACAGGAATGCAGCTGTCGTTAGCCTATCATTTTCAAGCCTTCTGGAAAAGGAAAGAGTAACTCTAAAGACCTAAACATACACTAGAAAGTCCCTCAGGATTTTTGTGCTGTGTGGGGATATGAGGTTTGCATAACAATAGCCGAGGTAAATTGGGGGGAAAAGAATATTTTACGGTAGAAGACCCACTCTTGCTAAGGGACAGGATCATTGCAAGACAGAAGGCTGGATTCTCGGGTCCCTTCTATTTTTTTTTTTTTTTTTTTTTGTTTCTGCATTAGCTCCTATTATCTGATCTGAAAAGAGCTCGAAATTCTGTCCCCACCTGTCTCATCTGTATCTCTGCAGGCCCGGGGCGGAAGACCAGCAAAGAGAGTAAGAGTATGGCTTAACTAGTTATCCCATCTGTGAACCTGGTCACATTAGCCAAGTTTTGAAGGCTTGGATTTCTCATCTCTAAAATGGGGGAGGTCCTGTTCCCTCTCACTGGGTTGTTGTGACAGCTAAATGTACTATGCGTGGCAAGGGTTGACTTCAGTGACTGACAAATAGTGTGTTCAGTAACTGGTTGCGTTGGTTGTACGTGCTGTAGGGTGTGCATCCAGACTAGCGTGTGCATGTAGTCTTGTATATCCAGGTGATTCCTTTTACCTCAGTGTCTTGAGAGTGGATTCTGAATGTTCTGATCTCCTTGTTTATGAGGAAGAAAATATTAACTGGGATTTTTAGGAATGACGTTCTATGCACAACAAAAATATATTGAAAACCCAGAATGCTACATATATCACAGGTTATGTTAAAAAAAAACAAAAAACAAAAAAACTCTCTTATATCTGGGGTGCCTAGGTGGCTCAGTTGGTTAAGTGTTGGACTCTTGTTTGCTGCTCAGGTCACGATCTCGGGGTCATGGGATCAAACCCTGGGTCGGGCTCTGTGCTCAACTTGGAGCTGGCTTGGGATTCTCTCACTGCCCTTGACCCTGCTCTTGGTCTCTCTCTCTAAAATAAATAAAATCTTAAAAAAAACCCCAAACTCTCATGGTTTGTCTCCCTCTCTGATTTCTCCCCCTTCAGTTTTCCTTCCCTTCACCTATGGTCCTCTGTGCTGTTCCTTATGTTCCACATGTGAGTGAAACCATATGATAATTGTCTTTCTCTGCTTGACTTATTTCACTCAGCATAATCTCCTCCAGTTCCATCCATGTCGATGCAAATGGTGGGTATTCATCCTTTCTGATGGCCAAGGACTCCAGTAAACAATCTGAGGGTTTCAGAGGGGAGATGGTCAGGGGCGTGGGGTAGAAGGGTGATGGGCATTAAGGAGGGCATGTGTTGTGATGTTAAATGCCACTAATGAATCATTGAACACTACATCAAAAACCAATGATGTACAGTGGCTAACTGAAAAAAATAATAAAAATAAAAATAAAATGAAATAAAAATAAATAAAATAGTAATAGAATAAAAATAATAAATATATTTCTTATATAATATATTGTAAATATTAAATATTAAAATAATAAATAAAAAATAAGAAAATAAAATATAAAAAAATAAAAATAAAAACCCAAAACAACAACAAAAAACCCCCATACTCTCATATCCAAAAGAACACAAAGCAACAGCTGGAACTGATTCATAAGTTATTATGAGGCTGCTGCCACATAATGGTTTTAATAGCTATGAAAATGCAGTATACACTCTTATGACCCCCATACTTTATTCACTCAATCTTCTGTTCACTCATTTTGCAAATGTCTAATTTAATTCTTAGTTGGTATCAGGCATTGGGATAGATGCTGGAAATACCATGATGAACAAGGTAGACATGTCCTTGCTTATATGGCTTTAGCATTTGAATGGGAAATACAAGCAAATGCTCTTAAGAAAGAAACTGAATTATTAAAAAGAAATGTAGATTGTGAAAAAATCAGTCTGGCTGATTTCACTTAGCATAATACAGTCTAGGTCCATTGTGTTGTTGTAAATGGCACAATCTCGTTTATTTTTATGGCTGAGTAATATTCCATTGTATATATATACCACGTCTTCTTTATCCTTTCATCTGTCGATGGACATTTAGGTTGATTTTTTTACCTTGGCTATTCTATATAAGGCTGTCATGGATATTGGGATGCATATGTTTTTTAAAATAGTGTTTTCATTTTCTTCATATAAATATCAAGAAGGGGAATTGCCAGATCATATGGTATTTCTATTTTTAATTTTTTGAGGAAACTCCACACTGTTTTCTGTAGTGGCTGCATCAATTTACATTCCCACCACAGTGCACAAGCGTTCTCTTTTCTCTACATCCTCATGAACACTAATTATTTCTTGTCTTTTTGATACTGGCTATCCCGACAGGGGTGAGGTGATACCTCACTGTGGTTCTGATTTGCATTTCCATGATGGTTAGTGATGTTGAGCATCTTTTCATGGGTTTTTGGGCCATCTGTGCATCGTCTTTGGAAAAATATCTTTCCTAAGTGTGCATTCGAATGAATCAATTTCAGGTGAAGCCTGTCCATTGGAATATAGGCTCCAGAGAGGAAAAGTCTTGTCTGCTTTCTTTACCACTATCTCCATGGTGCCTGGTACATCAGTATCAAGCAATACTAATTAAATAAATGAATGAGAGGATGAGCTCACTTGTTAACTTTCTCTGGTAATATTCAGTTGCTCATTAGGCACTCAGAATGTAGAGGGTGAGAGGAGTAGTGTTTTCCTGGGGAATGAGGGCAGAGAACAGCCAGGGAGTTGAGGGTATTAGCGAGGAAATGATTATAATGATAAGCTATAGGATCAAGGATGGTTAAGAACAAAGGGAAAGCTAATGGGTAATTTGCTAATGGATAATCAAGAAGTGTTTTTGAGGTCATTAAGAGGTCAGAAAGTTTGGCACTAGGGATTGCTGAGAAGCTCTTCTGGAGAAATAAGGTCATGATAAGAGAGTGGCAGGTTTAAAACTGGGGTTTGTGAAGAAGGTCAGAGGCCAGTAATGGCCTAGTTCAGGTGTTACCATGTCAGGAGCCCAGGTAAAGCAGAAGTATTTATAACCTGGAAGATGCCAGCATATCTTTATCACCATCACTTGACAAGTCCCACCTCCCTCCCATGGACACTAGAGACTGTGAGGGTACCAGCAAGGGGAGGAAAGCTTCAACTGGTAAAGAAAACTAAGATTGGATGAAGGTGGTTTTTTTTTCATCATCACATTAAATGGAGCTTGAAATAGAGATTAAGGTGACATAATAAAAAATTAACTTATGCTTCCTCCACATTTACATATTGGATTCAAAAATTCATACCTGTTAATGTAAACAATACTGTTTGTTTGAGTTATGATATTGGTACGGCTGCTAGCAAAGACCCAAATATCAGCAACTTAAAGAAGATGTAGGGGGGCCGCCCTGGTTGGCTCAGTTGGTAGAACATGCGACGCTTGATCTTGGGGTTGTAGGTTCAAGCGCCACAGGAGGTATAGAGATTACTTTAAAATCTTTAAAAATAAAAAATAATCTATAAATAGACTTTTCTCTCGAATAACAGACAGAACATAAACCAATACAAGACCAGTAGGGTGGCTTCGTAATGCTGGGGATCCTGTCTTCTTGCTCTGCAATCTTCAGGGCACTCCTTCCATGGCATAGTCTAAGACGGATGCTTTGGTTCTTGTCATCACAGCATATTTTGCCTAAAGGCTAGTAATGTGGAGAGCACAACCCGGGAATTTGTAAGCATCCCTTTCTCTCTCATCCCATGGACCAGAACATAGCTACAGGGCAGGATAGCTACAAGGGAGCCTGAGTTATGTACCCTTGAGCTGGTCTGACATATGTGAAGCTACAGTTTTGGGGGAGATATTACTAAAGGAAAAAAAAAAGAGAGAGAACCTATTTTGGAAGACAGTTGGCTGTATCTGGCACTCAATGCTCTTGGGGCCTTGGGGGACTGGGTGAGGTTTTGAAACCTAAGCAGTGTGGAGAGCATGAGGTGTTCCTAAATTGAACAGCATCGCCTTTGGGAATGAGAGGTCGATTTCTACTACTGATCCATGGGTGGACCCTCCACCGCCTGGGCCATTTAACTTCTGACTTCCCAAATGAGCTCATGTCTGGCCCTATCCTTTTTTTTTTTTTTTTTTTTTTTTTTTTTTGTCAGAGACAGAGGGAGAGAGAGTAAGCGAGCACAGGCAGACAGAGAGGCAGGCAGAAGCAGAGGGAGAAGCAGGCTCCCTGCCGAGCAAGGAGCCTGATGTGGGACTCGATCCCAGGACGCTGGGATCATGACCTGAGCCGAAGGCAGCCACCCAACCAACTGAGCCACCCAGGCGTCCCTGTCTGGCCCTATCCTAATGGCTTCTTCACTTTAGCACTAAGTGCTAGAAGCACAACAGAAGCTGTTCTTGAGTTTCTGTGCTGAAATTAATTTTTGTTTAGCTTCTGGGTAATGGATCTGATTTATTCATATTATTATGGTTAATAATACAATCAAAAAGCAAGAATTTATATAACAACTATATGTGTGTATTTGGTGGCCTGTTTACATCCATGATCTACTTTGTTCTTCACAGACTCAAGTACTAGGTGTTGAAACTCTCCCCTTCTTCTCAGGTTTTCAGATCTGTGAGCACATTCCACTTTTCCTATTTCCTGCACTGAATGACTTTTGGGGCTACACGCCTCTGTTCATTTTGCCCCAAATCCTTTTTTTCCCCCTTCTTTTCATAATTCTAGGCTATTTCCTATGGGTCCTTTCTGGAGTCTTCCAAACATACTGAGTTTCTTTTCTCTCCTTGGTTTCTCTGCCACTGTCCTTTCTCATCCTTCATACCTTGGTTTCTTTGACTTCATGGCCATTTCTCTAAAGCTGGTCCTATAGGACCTATATATTCTCTTCAGAGAATAGCTTCTCTTTTGTCTTTTCCTCTTTGTTGACCTCAGGCTCCTCCACCCCCTGCCATTTTTCTTGACCTTTTCTCCTACTGGTCCCAATCAATTCTTTACTTTCACCCATGTCTCCTTTGTGAAGCACTCTTCACTTCCACGCAATTTTTTTTTTTTTTTTTTTTTTTTTTTACTGGGAAGCATTCCCATATCCTTTGGGATCCATAACCAGGGGGAGTTATTTGACTATAGCATATCCATTTTTTCTTGCTTCTTCGAAGTGGCCCAGGAGATGCCTTCTTCCTATCTATAATCTGGGCCTGATTTGGGGCTCTGCCTATGACACAGTTTCTGAACTTTCCTGCTAGCAGCCCTTTATTTTTTGATTCGATGTGCCCCACGACTTCTGTTCACAACAGTTTCCCAGTGCCCTGTACATCTAGAGCTGCTTTTCGGAGCTGCTGGGCTAAGATGATAGCTTTTCCTTCCATAGGGCTCCCTCCATGGCTGTTTCACTTACAACCTATGGAGTGACTTACTTGCTCACTCCTTCTGCCTTTCTGATGACAGGGTATCACTCTCCTTCTGGCCTACTGTTTCCTGGTTGTCAGGACACTGGGGCTGTCTTCTTTCTCTGGGATAGACTATATTTTCAGTCTTTTGATCTTAATGAGTCAGAAATTCCAAGGAACTGGAACCTGGACTGAATAATGTAGAAGTAGACTTCTACTCCACTGCCTGAACTCTTCTGAACCTCAGCACTGATGTTGTGAGCTGCCATGGAGAAAGAGTCTGCCCTGTTGAGTGGTAAATCCTCTGCTGATCTAACTGGGCTGTTCTTATGCATTCAGGGTGCAGTGGGGTTCTGACTTGCTAAGTTATCTTCTTGATGGCAGAAATGAGGATCTGCACATATCTTCAATCACTGTGCTCTTAACGTGGTTTTGGATACTGTGGGCCAGCTTCTTTATTCTTTTATAAAAATATAACAAGTATGCATGAATGCATAGACAAAGAAAAACTTCCATTGAGGGATATTTAGGCAATACTGTTTTTCTCCTGTTGCTGAATATATGCGAACTATTTTCTGAAAAAAGTTGCTATATTTTAAGGATGACTTAGGGAATAGTAGGGAATGATCAGTCTGCTAACCCTCTCTGTTTCCTATTGGAAGATAAGGTTTCAGAATGGGTGGGTGTTCAGGTTCTGGTAGGGAAATTTCTAGAAAGCCTCCCTTAATAATCATCATCTCATTTGTTCACACATCTGTTTGGCCGGTTATTTACCTGTGTGATCATTATCTATTTACAACTCTGCTTCCCTCACTGGAGAGTGATTTGCACAAAGCAGGGATATTGTCCTATTCTTGGTGAATGGCAGTTGTTGGAATCAAATAAGCATTTATTTAATGAATGAACAGATGTATAAGTCAATGAGGACATGAGTCAGAGGATGTAACAAGCTTTGTGGGCTTGGGCTGTGTGTTAACTTCCTTGGGTCTCACATTTTGCACCTGTGGCCTGAGGGTATGGGCAAAGCAGATGGAATAAAAAGCTTGGAAGTGGTATTGGGTACCTCTGAGAAGGTACCTGGTGAAGAGTGAGAGAGTATGTGATCCAAAGGCAGGGGAGATGTGTCCTTCATACTGAGTGATCAGGAAAGACAAGTTACAGAAGATATGGCACCCCTCATTGCAGGGTGAGAACAGAATAGGAAATGTGGACATGTTGTGACCAGATGGAGGTCCTGACACAGCCAGCAGGTTTCTTAAAATCTGAGACTGACAGGGGAGAGCATCTAAATCTTTCCCACATACCTGCTGAGAGGAGTAGCTGAAGGAGACCCCAAGACCTGGGGAAGCCTATCATTGGGAGGAGATTGCAACTGACCAGCGACCATACCAGGTGTACAAGACTCTGCAGACAACATTGGGGGTATGGTGCCGATTACTGACTGGAGGGAACCAGGATGCCATAGTAGATGTCAGTGTAGACAGAAGAGATCATGATCCTAGGCCATTTCCCTTGCTTTGATGCTAAGTATTATATTCTGTGCCCCTTCTTTGTCCTTGGAATTTAACTGCAAGCTTAGAGATAAAGGTTGAGACAAGAAAACTTTGACTTGATTGCCTTTACCCAGAAGTGTCTGATTGAGGTTTCTACCAAAAGAAGAAATAGAATGTTTGAGAGAGGAAGTAAGGTCATATATGGAAGACACAGTTGAATGTTGGCATCCTTGAGTTTTGTGGGTTGAGATTCTATACCTCCTACGTTATGTGAAATGTTAATGTAGCCAGGAGCACTGAACACTGACTGATGACAGAGAGCCCAGGTGGTGACTTTAGAAATTCAGGGATGCGAGCAGGGATTATCCTGGCTGCGGTTCTCCAAGCATAGATTTTGGGTTTCATTTCAGGATCCTGCTGATGTCCCTTCAGCCAACCAGTAATCAGGATTTTGTGTTTCTTTCTTGTTCTCATTTATAATGTCCATAATTTACATATATTTGCATTTTAATTTTTCTAACGGAAAGAATTGAATAAATATGCCATCTCTGCCTACCGCTGGAGCAAATCACATCAGACTCCAGTGGTATGAAGAGAGGTCAGTGTTGACGTACTCCCGACCTTAGGCCCTGCTGATTTCTTAAGCTATGGGTATACTTTCCTTTCTGGCACTCGAATCAAGTAATTTTATTCTATTTTCATTTATCCTTCTATTGCTGAAAGATTCTAGATGAGCGGCCTAGGCCATGTCCTTTGCTTTGCAGATGAAGAAATGGGGCCAGAGAAGTGACTTACCCTAACCCACTAGTGATGGTTAGTTAGAGATAGAGGTAGTTGGAGAACGCAGATCCCATGATTACTGTGCTTTCCCTCTTACGTCCTTATCTTACCTGTCCCTTTAATTTTGGAGACAGCTTCCTATATTATGGAAGCTAGTTTTCATAGCACATCTCTGATAAAAGCAATGAAGACTTGTTTTCTCATTGGTGTGTAGTTAAAAATGTAACAGGTAAACATTTTGATGATTTGAAAGTGCAAGTGCACATGATGGTGGCTGGGGTATGTGGAGAGTGAGGAAAGGAAGGCATGGCTAAGGAGGTATTTTCATCTTCAGAAAGAGAATCAAGGGGCACTGTCTCAAGTTAATGGAATAGAAAATAAGGCCTAAATGAAATATGCAAGATAACAAAGTATTAATAACTACCAAGAGAATCTATCAATCATCTATCTAATACTTGTCTCTCTAGATATCTATGTCTGTATCCATATCTAAGTCTCCTTGCAAGGTACTTAGGGAAGTAGTAGACTGTTTTCAAAGTTGAGTAGTTTACAGTTTAGTGAACTTGATAAAGCAAGGAAGAGAGGAACAGCACATTGCCTAGAGTTACAGAAGTAACAACCATGGGGAGTAGAACAAAAAAACAGGTGTAGTTAAGAGGTTGCCCTGGGTCACAAAGGGAGGTGAAGAAAGTTGCTCTTGTGTTTGCTTTTTGGCACAAATCTTATATATTATTTTGTAGGTTTCCCAACACATGTATTGTGCTGAAAAAAGTGTGTATATTTTATATTTTGATTGGGATTAGCCAGTACAGGATTCCTCCGCTCCCAGAAACTGGAACGTTCCTATGGAAACTTTTATAAACCAAGATGGTGTAAAATGGAGGAGCAGATAGCAATTTATTTATTTATTTTTTATTATTTTACCTTTACACTTATAAGGGTTATCAATCTAGTTGAATTTATTTCTGCCATATGATTTTTCTGCTTTCTGTTTATTGTGGCTTTTTGTTTTTACTTTTTATTAAAAACATTTAAACATACATAAAATAAATAAATAATGTGATAAATCCTTATATTCTTCTCCCGTAGATGTGACAATGATCAGTATTTGCCACATATATTTTATTTAACCCTTCCCTTTCCTTTTTGGCGGAAGGATTTTATTTTTATTTATTTAAAGGGTGGGAGTTACACAGGTGTTTCCTCCCTCCCTCCCTTCTTCTCTCTTTTTCTTTCTTTCTCCTTCCTACCTACCTTCCTTCCTTCCTTCCTTCCTCTTTTTCTTTCTTCCTTCCTTGGTGTATTGATTTAAGCCATTTTTTAAAAAGTAATCTCTACCCCCAATGTGGGGCTCAAACTCCTGACCCCGAGATCAGAGTGAGATGCTCTACCAACTGAGTCAGCTAGGCACTCCTGGCTGAAGGATTTTAAAGCAAATCACAGATATCATGACATTTCACCTTAAGTGTGAATGACTGAGTTTTATTTTTCCCTCTACTTGCTTGAAATTACATTCATATTCTAATTGTTTTAAACACACATCCTCAGGATAGCCACTGTTCTTTCAAACAAGGCACAGACTTTAGAACTGACTTTCCCTCTTACTCTTACTATTGTCTAGTAGTTGAGTTCCTTCCTGGTGTATTAACTAGGCTAGGCTCAGCTGTACAATGACACACAAATCCTGAAATCTCAGTCACTTAACATGAAGCTGTTTTCTTGCTTACATCCCAGGTTCATATCAATTAAGAAACTTGTTTCCAAGCAGGACATCAGGAAACCTGCCTGCTGCCCCTTTCCAGCTATAGCATTCAGATATGTTGCTTCTGAAATTTCTAGTGAAGGGAAGAAAGAACTAGAGGATATGGGAAGATGATTTTAAAGGCCAGGACCTTAGAATCCACTCACTTTCCATTTTGTTGGCCTAACCCAACTGCACAGACTCCAGGCTATCTGAGATGATGGCTGGGAAATGCAGTCATATTATATTTTTAGAAAAAGGTCTATATAGCATATCAACTGTTACTTAAAATTAACTTTTTTTTTAACTTCTGGAGAAAAAGATTAAAATTGTTTTACTTTTGGCTGGATCCCCCATTCTATATCTAGTATTAGTGAGGAAGCTTTTGGCTGCTAGACTAGGAAAATCCTGACTCACGATGATTAATCAGTAAGGAAATTTATTATCTCCTGTGTTTGCTTTAGGTGTGGCCCGAAGTAGTTGCTCAGTAATGTCAAGGATCCAGGCTTTTCTGTCTCTCCATTTCATTGGTATTAGTATTGTCTTAATTCGAAAAGCAATTCTGACATTACCTCAGGGTGGGCTTCAGTGTAACTGGGGCTATCTCCTTGTCTTTCCATGTATACTTGCTACCCCTGGACCAATGACTGTGGCCAGGGCCATCCCGTTTTTCTTGGACTTAGATTACTCAGGAGCTGAGTTTGGTGTTCATCAAGGTACATGATGATTGGTCTCAGGTTGGGTGTCTAAGCCTCTCACTTGTCCCTTTAGACACATGGTGGGAGGGAATGTCCAGTTGTTTAAAATTAAAGTTCTGTTATTAAGGAAAAAGAAAACAGTGAGTGTCGGGTTGGCACCAGCAATGTCCACTAACACTCTGTTGTAGCAATGAAAGAGGAAACTGGGATCTACCTATGACTTAAATGGAGGGGCCTAGTATTATCTTGCTACCAAGGCCATTTCCTGCAAGTAACAGTACATCACTCTGATGATTCCCATGGCAACATGCATCCTGGTGAGTCATCACTACTGGTTTTGTTGGTAGCAGAGGAAGAGCATAATGACATTTATGCTATTAGTTTGTTAACAAACATCTTAAATCTCTGATCTTAATTTGAAGACCTAGGATAGATTACGTAACAGGTAATGACACTACATAAAGGGGACCATCTAAGCCAGTGTTTGTTTGGTTTTGGGAATGTAAGGCAGCTTTGGAACTTCTAGAATAATGAGGGAGCCATTGCAAGACATCTGGTTAGATAGGCCTGGAGATTATGGTGAAAATTTTAGTAAGTCACTTGAGATGGTATAAAAATTGAGTAAACATTTTATATATTAATTGCATGAGTAGAAAAATACATCAGAAAAAGAAGTGCAGTGTTTACTGGATACCTGAAGTGCAATGTACTTATAGTTGTGGGCATCCCTTCCCCCAAATTAGAGAAAGTGTTAGACTCATAATGAGTACGAAGCAGCTGTTCCATCAAGCTGTTTTCCAAATGGGCTTTCACCATTATTGTTGTTGTTAGAGAGGGAAGTGATTTGAGTGTGAATGTGAAAATGAATTAATGTTGCCTGTCAGGAAACAAAACCAGTGCCAGGAGATCAGCTTATGCACAGCTGAAAGATTGAAAAAGAAAACTCTGGGAAATCAGAGAGCTAAAAACACAATGATCCCGAATTCATTCTCGTCTTAGAGCGTGGAAGTCAATTTTCCACTCCAGAGATGGAAACAGCATCAGATAAGGCACTTGAGTTACCAAATCCAGGCAAACTTGGAGACTAATAGTAACACTAACACCAAGACCATCTCATTCCCAGCCATGACACCAGTTGAAAACATTGCTTCCTTGACCATATGAGTCAATCTGGGATAGGGTTGCCAGGTTTAGCAAATAAAAATATAGGATGTCTAAGTAAATTTGAATTTCTTTCAATTCATTTGAAAGAATGAATTGAATAAAGAATGAAAGAATAAAATAAATGAATATTTTTGGTGGGGGGATAAGTATGTCCTAAATGTTGCATAGGTCTTAGTTAGATGAAAAATTATTCATTACTTATCTGAAGTTCGGATTTAAGTAGGTGCTCTGTGGCAATCTTAATCTGGGATAATTAAAGATACCCTGATACCCAGAACATTACGATACACTTGCTTTTGAACACTTCCCTGAAATGCCAACATTGAACTCTCACTCATCCTTCATGGCAGGTTATATCATATATCCCATCCCATATTGTCTTCTGGCAATGTGACATGAACACTCCTCCATTGAGAGGCGGGATCTGGGTGGGCTTTGGAACTGCCTTGACCAAAAGAATATGACAGAGTGATACTCCATGACCTCTGAGGCTGGATTATTGAAGGTAAGACAACTTCCAGCAGGCTCTCTTCCTCTCAGTACATGTGCCGAGTCCTGAGCTGACCTGTAAGAAATTTGACTACCCTGAAGCCACCAGGCTGGAGAACCACATGGCAAGGTCACACAAAGACAGTGAGGAGGCCTGAGGTGCCCAAGGATTCCAGCCTCTAGCGGTTCATGTCTTCTCTGTTAGATAGTCTCAGCTTTGAGATGACCCTAGTGTTAACCACTGTTTGCCAACCTCATGGAAGTCCAACCTGAATTTGCCCAGCCAAGTCACTGCCACCCACATTTCTGACCCATAGAAATGTGGGAGTTAATAAATGACTTTTGTTTTAATCCAGTTAATAAATGACTTTTGTTTTGGGTTGATGAGCTATACAGCCACAGATAGCTAATAGATACTAGTTTGGGGGAAGATGAATAACACCATTTTTCAGGTTAACATCTTGTCTAATAGTCTTTAAAATAAGTAGGCTTTTTTTGTTTGTTTGTTTGTCTTTTTAGAGATAGGGACACAATAATATGCCTAAATCTTTGTCAGGTTTTCAAGGTTTTTACTCTTGTGTCTTCAGCTACTTAAAACAACAACAACAAAAAACCCCACTACCACCACCACCAACAAACCAACAACCACAAAAAAAAATGTCTAAACAAGTGGAGGTAGTACTACAGGAAAATTGAATTGCCCATAAGAAAAAACAAACAAGCAAAAACTCTGTCCCAATGTTGTATAATGGAATGGGCACTGATAAAGGAAACCTAAGTGATCTTGGCTTTGAGAGTAAATAGCTATTGTATTTTGAACAAATTGCTTATTCTCTAAAACTCACTTCTTATATCTGTAAAATGAGGTATTATCCCAGGTAAAGGATGGCAAGTATGCAACAGGCAAGCTGCTTTCTTCCCCAGAAGGCATCACTAATGAATTGTAGCTCTCTTTCTGCAGGAAATGACCTTAGAGTCCTTCTAAAAGCAGAACTCCCAGCAGTCAGGAGCAATCAATCAGACTTGGCCATAATGACAAAATCATTTTTTGTCTTCGCAGACCTTGAACATGTCTACCGTTACTTCCAGTGTTAAAATTTAATATTTCTATAATCTAAGCGATTTACCCAAGTTCTTAAAGAGTTGCTAAAGAGCTTGTGGAAGTCATGTTGGAAATATTTGAAGAATCACGGAACAACGTTAATTGTGCACTGGGTACAACATAGCTGGGCATGGACTGTGATAGATACAGTGATGAAGAAGACCGTGTCTCAAAGGGAGAAAAGGATACATACAAGTAACTCCAAATGAGGCAGTTTTACCACCCTGTTTAAGTTAGACCAGTTTTGCTCAGATTGTCAGCTGAGACCACGTAACTGTGATCTTGTGGACAATGTGTGAAAAGAGGTAATGGTGTGTCTTGGGGTACTTTGTTCCCATTTTATCTAAGTATATCTAAGGGATTCAGCAGCAGAGCAGCTCTACATACAACTCCAATTCTGAAAGAAGTCAACATTCAATTTCTCCCATGTCCCTATGCCTGGGCTTATTCCCAGCATTCTGTATTCCTATGTAGTACTGTGGACAGCTCCCATCTTGCCCCGTTTCCTGACATGGTTCTCCACTGTTATTTTAGAGCTTCTTTCAACTATATTACCATCAGCTGATTTCTCAACCCTAGGCTTGGAAACATCCTTTAAAAGCTATCACCAACCCCCTTTCCCCACCACATGCCCTCTTGTTTGAGCATTAGCCATTTCTTCTCTTTCCCATCTAGGATCAAGTTTTCAAAGAGTCTTCTCCAAGCATGTAGTTAGAGGTCCACCCCCCCAAACTAGATGAGGCTTTATTTTTTGTTTTTACATAACAAGCTTGCAAACATTACACATAATTTTAAGTTTTTGTATTCAGGTACAAAAATCTCAATATAATTTTTTGAACCCTTGAACTATATAGCATAAGACTCCCACCTGAATACCCTACACGTTGCTGTGTATTAAATGCTGATCTCTTCACATGGGCCACGCCACGTCTGAACCAAATAATAAAGTAATTTATCTTGCAAAGCAGAAGAGAGAGAATCATTTCCAGTTGAAAGAATCAGAGAAGGAACTCTAGATGATTGAACATTCATTCTTGACCTTGTTGGACAGCAAGAAATCAGAAGGCAGAGTGGGATGGGGTAAGGGTGGGGAGGGACATCCCAGTTTGAGGAAAAAGCAGGAGCAAGGCATAAATACAGAGAGATAAGAGAGTGAAATATATTTTTGCCTGCAGTGCCATAGTTGTTACAGTAGAAGAGAGAGGAAAGACTATATGGTAGAGGCCCTTTGTGTCTGTGGATTGCTTGGTTAAATAATTGAAGGCTACTCCTGTTTCACTTGCTTTCTTAGAGTAGGTGATATACTTGTGAGTGGTTCTCTGGCACTGTTCAGTTTTTGAGAATTAAGGTTTGGAAAGTATGGCTCCCTTGCCTAAGTCTCTAGCCTATTCTGTGGGAGAGAAATGTGGCAAAAGTAGATAGCCAAAGTGTTGAAGATTCACTGTGCATTTAAATGACCATTTTAACAATCTGCTTGGAATTCTTCCACTATACACATCCCCTCAGCCTCTAACAGTTGATCCTTCTAGCATACACTTAAACACAAATAAATACACTGGGCTTCCTAGGTGTGACCAGGGAAGAAACAGAGGTTTCCCCCACAGAGGACTTTGTCTAGTGGTCATTCACTATTTAATCATCCAGTCAGGAAGTGTTTGTGGAGTAATCTATTAGGCATGAGGCACTGTACTTGATACTGGATATAGATTGATGTTCAACCTAGCTATCCTTTGCCTTTAGGGGAATGAGCTCCGGAGAACAACATGTTAGGCATAATCCATCAGGAGAGATTGACATCCAGCAATACACGTTATGACAAATGCCAAGCAGGTAGCTAACTGGCTGTAAAAATGGGCAGAAGATATGAGCAGACACTTCTCCAATGAAGACATACAAATGGCTATCAGACACATGAAAAAATGTTCATCATCACTAGCCATCAGGGAGATTCAAATTAAAACCACATTGAGATATCACCTTACACCAGTTAGAATGGCCAAAATTAGCAAGACAGGAAACAACATGTGTTGGAGGGGATGTGGAGAAAGGGGAACCCTCTTACACTGTTGGTGGGAATGCAAGTTGGTGCAGCCTCTTTGGAGAACAGTGTGGAGATTCCTCAATAAATTAAAAATAGAGCTTCCCTATGACCCTGCAATTGCACTACTGGGTATTTACCCCAAAGATACAGATGTAGTGAAAATAAGGGCCATTTGTACCCCAATGTTTACAGCAGCAATGGCCACGGTCGCCAAACTGTGGAAAGAACCAAGATGCCCTTTAACAAACGAATGGATAAGGAAGATGTGGTCCATATACACTATGGAGTATTATGCCTCCATCAGAAAGGATGATTCCCAACTTTTGTAGCAACATGGATGGGCCTGGAAGAGATTATGCTGAGTGAAATAAGTCAAGCAGAGAGAGTCAATTATCATATGGTTTCACTTATTTGTGGAGCATAACAAATAGCATGGAGGACATGGGGAGTTAGGAGAAGGGAGTTGGGGGAAATTGGAAGGGGAGGTGAACAATGAGAGACTATGGACTCTGAAAAACAATCTGAAGGGTTTGAAGAGGTGGGGGGGTGGGAGATTGGGGGAACCAGGTGGTGGGTATTAGGGCACGGATTGCATGGAGCACTGGGTATGGTACAAAAACAATGAATACTGTTATGCTGAAAATAAAAACAAACAAACAAAAAAAGAATGCAGGAAGATGAAATTGGGAGATTGGATCAGGTTGACATATTCTAGTCAACGCCAACCTCAGCCTTTGAAAATAATAGAGAAACCTGTTAAGTCAATGTATCATATAGACAACACTAGCTGGTTTAAGAAACCCCAAACTAAGTGATTCCATATCACAGAATTTTATTTCTTTTTCATGTAAAATTCGAAATGCATGTTTGTGATGAACTAGTGGCTCTCCTCCAGGAGGTGATTTAGGAACCTGGTTCCTTCTGTCTTGTGGCTTCAACATGTGGCTTCCAAGGTCACTGCATTCATCAGCTCAAGCCTTAAGAGAAAAGAATCTGGTGGATCAAGGTGGCAGATTTTCATTGTCAAGACCTGGATGCGAACACTTCTTCTCTCATTATTTGGCCATAACTAGAGGGGAGTCTGGGAAACGTTTTCTATCTGTGCGTGTAGAAAGAATAGGAAGCAGTTTATAGAATAGCATGTGTGTATATATATATGTGTGTGTGTGTATGAGACATTACTAAACAGACCATGTATTAGGTCATAAAGAAACCTAAACCAACATAAAAAAGAGAAAATGACACAAGCCACCATCTCTGTACAACACAATCCAAGAAGTTATTCTGAACAAGAGTCCGTTTGCACTCCTTAAAATGTTTACATAAACACCCTTGTAAGTAATTATTGGCTTGGTGAGATTATAAAAACAAAAGTGATAAAGTATTTACAAATGAACTACACTAACAATAGTACATAAAAAATTCTGTGCTTTGGGTTATGGCTGAAAGTGGTAGGCAGAAGGAGACATGTGGTTTTAGATGCATATATCAGCAAATAAAAAAAAACAGAAATTAATCAAACTGAGTGTTCAATATAAGAACTTAGACAAAGAACAAAATAGATACAGTTAGATGGAAGGACTAAAAAAGATACAGACATGGGCACCATAGGAAATAAACACAAAGCCACTGGAGTAGACCAGTAACAGCAAAAGCTTAAAAACAAAAGACATATAAAATTGGCAGGTTAATCTAGACAATAGAGAGGAGGAACATATAACATTAATAAGAATGTGAAAGAGAACATAATTGTACATTTAACAAATTTTAAAAATAAATATAAATATTATAAAATATTCTAAAAATATTATGAAAAATTTTGAAGAGTAAGTGAATTAGAATACTTTTTGGAAAGTATAAATGTTAAAATTGGATAAAGAAATACAAAACCTGAATAAATCTAAAGCCAACAAAAAAATTAAAATTTGCATTATCTCTTGAGGCTCAAGCAGTTTTATGAGTAAAGTATCCCAAAACTTCAAAGGGAAGAGTTTCCTTATGTTCTAGAAAAAAGCAAAACAAAACAAAGATGGTATGATATTCAACTTATTTCAAGAACCTAATACTTCCCTGATCCCCAAAACTGGACAAGGATATCCAACCTGTAAAAGTAAGTATAGGCAATCTCATTTATGGACATGGGTGCAATAATCTGAAATAAAATATTTACAAATGTAATTTGAATTCAAAGACCAATAGATCATCAAGTTAAAGGTAATTATAGTGATGGAAGAAAGGCCAACTTTTAAAAATCCATTCATGTAATGACTGCATTAAAGAACTTAGAAGAAAATATCAGTTATTTTATCATCTCACTATATTGGAAAGACAGTTGGCAAAAATAAATACTCAACTCATTTTAAAGAAAAAACTAGGATTAAATGAAATTTCTTAAAGTTGATGCAGGCATCAGCGTCAAACATTATTCAGGGGTTAGATGAAAACTTATGGCAGCAACTTCAATCTGTATCTCCATATCCTTCGAGAAACAACATGGAACAACAATACAGAAGATCATATCTGCAGGATAAGTAAAGGACAGATATAACAAACTTTAAATTACCTGTTAATAAAAAAATGAAAAATCACCTAATCCTGTGAGTGAGTGCTCATGCTTCTGGTGTGTTTATGGCAAGTAAAGGCAGCTCAAAGAAAAACTGTGAGGAAGAGAGAAGTGGATAGCCAGGGATGGACTTGGTACTGCTTAACTACCAGGAGGAGAAAGTTCACTTGAAACCTAAGCAATAAGAAAGAGTCCTGTTAGATCAGAGCACTGATTACAGGGAAGAGTTAAAGATATGCATCATGGGGCGCCTATGTGGCTCAGTGGGTTGGGGCCTCTGCCTTCTGCTTGGGTCGTGATCCCAGGGTCCTGGTATCGAGCCCCACATTAGGCTCTCTGCTCATTGGGGAGCCTGCTTCCCTTCCTCTCTCTGCCTGCCTCTCTGCCTACTTGTGATCTCTGTCTGTCAAATAAATAATAAATAAAATCTTTAAAAAAAAAAGATATGCATAAGAAGTTGCAATCTTTAAAAAGCATAGATTCTTGGTGAAGAAGTAAAAAGAAGGCAAAGGCAACGCAGTAACTGGTGTGATAAAGGAGAAGAAAAGGGGAAAAGTTAGAGTTGTTCAAGAGAAAAAAGAAGGAAAAAAAAAGCATGACTATAATTCCTCATTCAAAAACAGAAGCAAACAAAACATCCCCAAACAAACAGACATAGTACTAGGAAGTAAGGAGTTTCTGGAAAAAAAAAAGAAAGCATGAAGACTTGTCAAAGAGACACAGCAGTCAATATGAAAGAATGACCATTGTTCAAAGCTGAAGTATTTTGAGCAAAAAAATAATGATACTGTATTGGGATTATAGTATAAAATAACTATAGATGAGCCCATACTGACATAAATAAATGATCAAAGAAAAACATAAATTGGGGACTAAAGACAACTTTTTCTATAGAAGAATTCCACATAGTTTATGTCAGCATTCCTCTTTCCAGGGCATAGAGCTTAGACCTCCCCTTTGGACTGTTGGCTGGATTCTGTGACTTGCCTCTAAAGACTAGTCTATGGAAAAGGAAAAACAGTAACTTTACAGTGGAGACATAAGGTGAACATTACCTTAAGCACGTGATCAAATTTCACATCACTCACGATATCATGAGGATATCCTCATGATGTGATGAGAATGTCACTTCAGTTTTGTGGTGTTCTTTCCAAACCATGTGTTGGTTCTTTCAAAACCTAAACCTAGTCTGATCTGAGAAAAACACTGGACAAACCCAAACTGAGGGATATTCTACAATTTATCTGACCAGTACTTTTTTTTAAAAAAAGGTTTATTTATTTTAGAGAGAGGGGTGTGTGCGTGCTGCAGAGAGGGACAGGAAGAGCAGAGGGAAAAGGAGAGAAGGTCTCACACAGACTCTATCCTGAGTGCAGAGCCTGATGTGGGGCTTCATCTCATGACCCTGAGATCATGATTCGAGCTGAAACCAAGAGTCAGACACTCAACCTCCTGTCACCCAGGTGCCCCACATCTAACCAGTACTTTTAAAAATGGTCAAGGTCATGAAGGATTAGCCAAGATTGGGAAAATGCACAGACCACAGGAAAGACAACTAGAGGGCATGTGGTAACCTGAATTGGATCTGGGAACAGAAAAGCACATAATGGAAAAACGGTGAAATCCAAATAAAGTCTAGTGTTCAGCTAAAATATATCTGTGTTGTTTTCTTGGATTTTATAATTGGTGCTAGGGGAAACTGAGGAGTACACAAGAGCTCTCTGTGTACTCTCTATAATCGTAAAATTATTCTGAAGTAAGAATGTGTAAATGAACAAAAACACCCAAACCTGTCGACTAAGGAAACCGGACTTTGCTCACTGATAGAGGATAGTGTCTTTGAATTAGGTATCTAGAAAGCCACCTCAAATTCACAAAATGAATAGGAAAAAAAAAAACAACCCATCAGAATAAATCTGTATGAAATTACTATGTCAGAAAATGAGAATAATTCTACCTCAACTAATGAATATTTCCCCATCCAAAGAAACAAACACAGCAACCAAGAAGTGTAAGAAAGCTGTCAGGCATCCTTCCAAGCTGGTGAGATATACTGAAATAAGCATTTGGGGATATGTTAGCTGATCTTGAATCAGAAATACAAAAATTAAAAACAGAAATAGACTGAACTACATAAAGAAATGAAGAGAGTTGATTAAACTTACAAAAGAAATAAAAGAAAAAAGACCAAATCATCTTACAAATAAAGGCTAAATTACAAGTTGCTCAAAGGAAAATAGACTCAAAAGGAAATTTAATGAGGAACATTCAAGAAAGATGGAAAACAACCAAGAGAATAAAAATGGGGTAAAGATAAAAGTGAAAAGGGTTCAAGAGGAAGTGGTTGAAATGGAAGACAGAAGAAATAGGACAAATGTTTGATTAAAGCCCTTGAAGAAGAAACAGAATAGACCAGAGCTAATACTTTAAAACCTCAATTCAAGAAAACTGTTTCAGAAATAAAAGATCTAGATTTACATATTAAAAGAGGCACTGGATACCTATGGAAATTAGTCCAGAAAAATCAGCTGTAAGACATATCTGAGAAAAAACGTATTTAAGAGATAAGAAATCCTCAATGCCTCCAGACACAAAGATCAAATAATGAAACAAAGAAGACTGGCATCAGATTTTTCAAAAATAATATAAAAAGGCAACAAGAGAGCAGTTTTTCAATAAGGTAAAACCAAACCAAAAAAATTTTGCACTGAAAGTTTATATCTGGTCACAATGTCCTTCAAGTATCAAAGATATCAATATCAACTTCAAACATGGAGCAACCTAGGGGCAACTTTGGGAATTCCCATTATGTCCACTACTAGTCAATATTATATTGCAGCTAGGGGCCAATGCAATTAGACAAGCAAAATCAATTAAAGAATAAGAATTAGTGAAGAAGAGGTAAAGCTATTTCAATATGCAGATGATGTGACAGCAACCTGGGAAGTCCTAGAGAATCCATGACAAAATTAACTCAAACAATAAAATCATAATAAAGTACCAGCTTATAAAATTAATATACAAAAATTGATAGCTTTCTTACACACACATACACATGCACAAAATGAGTTAGAGATTATAAATGTAGAGAAACTCAAAATACAGTTTAAATATCTAGAAATAAACTTAGCTACAAATGTGCAAACCTATTTGGAGGAAATTTAACATACTCTTGGAAGACTCAAAACTTCGGTTGAACATATGGAAAGACACACACATACTTGGTTGACTACCTGAATTCATGCAGGAGTTTAATGCAATCCCTATAAAAATACCAATAATTTTTTTTTTCTGGAGATAGACAAGTTGATTTTAATATTATTTGGTAAAGCAAACACACGTGAATGTCCAGGTAAGCAGCAAAAATGTAAAAAACATACAGGAGACTAGTCTTATCAGTCACGAACACGTAATAGAAATTCCCTTTAATTAAGTCATGTTTACATGAGTAAATAGACTAGTGACATAAAAGCTTCAGTAAAAGACTTAAATACATAAGGAAATTAAACACGTGATAAAGGCGACACCTGAGTTATCAAGTCAAAGGTGAGGTTTTTTAATAAATAGTTATAAAAAAGCCTGTTTATCTTTTGGAAAAGATAAAATTAGGCTACTCCCTCACACTATACATAAGAATAAACTCCATATGCATGTGAGTATTAAACAGAAAAATGAAACCAGCCAAGTGGTCGAAGAAAAGTGGACGAATCCCTCTGTAACTCGGGTATAAGGAGAGGTTTCCTATGATTGAAAATCCAGAGGCTATGAAAGAAAAGACTGAAAAATTCCACTCTATAAAATAAAAATTTATGTGTCAAAAAGCACCATAAACAAAGTCAAAGGATAAATGACAAATGACAAACTGGCAGATTTTAACATATATTGTGGATAAAAAGCAGTATCTCTATAAAATATGCAACTCTTAAACATTGAAAGAATAAAACCCAAAACTTGATAGGAATGCGAGTCAGTGATATTAACTGATTAACAAAAAAAGATAAAGATTGCTCTTAAATCAATGGAAAGCTCTTCAACTTCACTCATGATTATGGAAATGCAAATTAAAACTACACTGTGATACCATTTCTCACCTATTCAATTGGTGCAAATTAAAAACAGAATGACTAGAAATGCTGTTGGTGAGGCTGTGGGCAAACAGCCACCTTCATACATTACTGGTGAAAATGCAAATTGGCACATCCCATTTGCAACAGGATTTAGCCAAATCTAACAAAATTAAATGTGTTTACTTTCGACTCGGCGGCAATCGCTTGTCTAGAAATTTACCCTGAAGATATATTTCCCCAAATCTTAAAATACACACAGTTATTCATGACAGCATTTTGAAAGTTTCAAAATGCAGGAAGCAAATACATACAAGAGGTTAATTGAGTGAACTATGGTACAAACACATAGCGGAGGGTCAATGGGGAGGAGCTTTATGAATGAAAGCATGCTTATACACAGCTAATGAATTGAGCACTACATCAATAACTTAGGATATACTATCTAATGGCTAACCGAACATGATAAAGAAAAAGTATGATATGATTTCTGGAGGCATATTGTAAATGAAGAGAAAATGCAGAAGAATATTGATAGTATGTTGTCTTTCATGTAAGAGAGGAAATAAAATACATGTGTGTCTGCTCATTTGTGTAAAAAAATAAACTTAGGAATAGTGTAGATGGAACAGAATGGAATGAATGGGGGATGGAAATGGGGTAGAAGGGATGGAGAGAATGCCACATCTCTGAGTATACCTGTTTGTGTATTTCTGACTTTCAGAACAAATGTTTGTTTCCCACTCTATTTCCATATAATATATATACATATAAAATTAGGTACATCAAAATATATAATGTATTATACATTTCTTATGCTGTTTTTTTTTTTACAGCTTTTAGAGTCTGAAATCATTTCAGAATAAACACTTAAAAATAATACAACAGGCTTCTCTTTAAAGTCAGAAATCAATGATTGGTGCCTTTCCTCATCGGTTTCATTCCTGCTATTTTGCTTTGCACCAAAAGTTTTAACGTATGCAATCTGGAGAACAAAATACATAATATGCATTAATGTGGGAAGAGGAATCACATATAATTGCAGATGTTGTTTGTCTATTTGAAGATTAAAAACAGAATCTGGTGACATCAGTTGTACTTCTAAGAGTAAATCATAATGAATGTATGCCACTCAGCTTTCCAATATGCGCCATCAACAATTAGAACATACAAGGAGGTGGGAGAAGATGCCAGTTTGCAGGGAACTCAGGAGTGAATGGGAAGAAGGTTATAGAGATTGTGTATGCTGGCAATTCTTTGGAAAATTTTGTTTGTAAAGATCTTGTGATGTGATGGTATAAAGATGCAGGAATGTTGTGACCTGTGGTGCAAAGTTAGCATCTGAGGCTGAGAGTGGGGTGGGGGATTTCAGACAGGCGAATATGTGAAAGAGTACTCTTAGAGAATCGAAAAGCAAGTGTACTTTAGAAATTAGTAGAATTACCAGGTAGTTGAGATTCTCCTTGTGGTATAAGAATATGAATTAAAAATGAAATGATTCTTCCTGGTTGCTTGTTAGAATTTCTCTCGCAATATATATATAAATTTAATTTTATTAAAAATCAATTATTTTTTTCCTTTTTAAAAATTTAAATTCAATTAGCCAACATATAGTACATCATTATAAATTCAATTAATTAATGTGTAGCGTATTATTAGTTTCAGAGGCAGAGTTTGGTGATGTATCAGTTGTATATAACATCCAGTGTTCATTCCATCATGTGCCCTCCTTAAAGCCCATCCCCCACTTACCCCATCCCCCACCTCCCTTCTCCTCCAGCAACCCTCAGTTTGTTTCCTAGAGTTAAGAGTCTCTTCTGGTTTGTCTTCCTCTCTGCTTTCATCTTCTTTTATTTTTCCCTCCTTCCCCAATGATTCTCTGTTTCGTTTCTTAAATTCCACATCTTAGTGAAATCATATGATAATTGTCTTTCTCTGATTGACTTACCTCTAGCAATATTAAACTGCTTTGGGTACAGGCAGAGAAATGGCAAATGGCTGCTTTGCTTCCAGAGTGGGGGATTTTCCAGGTGGGAATGATGGAAGGAGAGAAGGGACAAGAGAATTGATAGTGTTTGCAAAGGTATGATTATAGTGATGGACCCTGTCATCTAAGCTGAACAAGGAGGGAAGTGAGTGGACGATGAGGGTCTGGATATAGAAAAAAAAAGTTACAGGACCAGTAGATCAGAAGTCGCGATGGGGTTGGAACATTGGCAAGTGGCCCTAGTGGAAGAAGAGAGTATCTTGAGAGTGAAATATTTGCATTTGGGATGTCAAAGTTGTGCAGTTTTTGGTGACAACAGGTTCCAACAATGGTGTGATTTTGAGATCAGGGGGATGAAGTAAGTCAAATCATAAGGAGGTCATGAATTTGAATGTCCCAGAGCGTCTAGGAGGTCTTCTACAGGTATGTTGACTTTACTCAAAGTGATGAAAAGAGGTGAGGTGGAGAGGAAGGAAGGTTCTGAGCCAGGAGCAAGGTGGTATAGACGATGACATAGCCTCAGAGAACAGGAGCTTTGTGAGAGGGTAGACGTGCAACAGAAAGGAGCCGGCAGTGGGAAATAAGGAGGACAACCAGCCCACCACAGCATGGGACTTGAGACAAAGCATAGCTTTTATTGGGAAGACTATGCAGGGATGTTTTGTTCCCAAGGGACAGCTGGATTTCAATTAAATGAGAAGGTAAATGCACAGTGCAAGAGGTTGAGTATGTAGGATTGTTTGCTGATCACCAGCATGAGTTGGGAGACAGAGAGAGAGAGAGAGATCAGAGGGAAATTTGTTCAGATTGGGGATAGAGAAGAGCGGGCACAAGAGTTTCAGTCAAACTTACCAGGGAGGCTGGTACTGGGATTTGAATCATGATAGGATTCATCTTGATCATTTTCTAAAGGGACATGAATTGGATCCACCATATTTGGGTGCAAGAAATATAATATTTATTTTATTTTTCTCTATTAAATCATACTTGGCTTTGAGTCTTCCTCTCTGTATCCGATAAGAAATGAAATTTTAGGCATGTTTGGTGATGCCCTTCTACTCTCTAGGGTAAGTTTAAGGAAGTTTAAGAAAGTTGGGGAAAGCCTTCTGAATAATTTTTGGTGATAAACTGTTTATTGGTTCATTATTTATTTAATTTTTTTTAAAAGATTTTATTTATTTATTTGACAGAGATCACAAGTAGGCAGAGAGGCAGGCAGACAGAGAGAGGAGGAAGCAGGCTCCCCGCGGAGCAGAGAGTGCCCGATGTGGGGCTTGATCCCATGACCCTGGGATCATGACCCGAGCTGAAGGCAGAGGCTTTAACCCACTGAGCCACCCAGGCACCCCTCATTGTTTATATAGATGTTGTTTCATTTGAAGTCAGGCAGTTATTCTGCTTAAAATTCTATTTGTTTCACCCCAGTTCTGTCCTGTGAAGGCTTTTGTCTCCAGGTATGGTCTCTGGGAATCTATTTCCCAGCTTTATGAGAAGGTCCCGGTATCTCCCAGCGCACTGGGTTCGACTTGGGGCACTGTTCCCTGACTGGCAGCACCTGTTTGCCTCTCAACCCTCCATGTCTTTTCCAAATCCTCCTTAGCTTGAAATTGAGAAGAACCCTATTTTAACTGTTTATTCCAATGAGCATATACTTTTGAAACAGATAGCTCCATTCTTTCCATGAATTAGGTCTGGAAGATAAAACATAACAAAACAAACAAAAACCAACACTGCTTGCTTACAGGGTGGAGGGAAGGGAATATGACTTTATATGTGGTCATGATGAGGCTATAGAAATACTTTTCAGTCAGATTATTCTCACTTAAAGCTGAGTGGGGCACTCGGATCTTGTCCTGGGGTCAAGATAATACGTTACTCATGATATGGAAACATCACGATCCCTCTGCTTTTAAGGGCTTGTGTGACTAGGCTGAGGTCATACAGGGTGACGAGGGCACTGTTCTCTCAGACGGAGCGGGGAGGGGGTGAGTGGCTTCAGTATCTGCCCCCCCCCCCCTCCTTTGAAACTGGCACTGCATACGGAACAGCAGAAACAGGAAAGACTTCCCCAAAACAGGACTCTGGGAGTTCTCCACCATTATGCAAATCAGTTAGCAGCAAACACTTGCTTTCACAGTCACACAGTGATGGTGCCCAGAGTAATCATTTCCGTTGCTACCATCCGGTGGGTGTAAGAACTGGGCTCATTTTAAAACATATGACTAATGAGCGTGTATCCGGGTGGTCCATCTGGTATTTGATGGGGCTGATCTGAAATGATGGCAGGGGAGCCGAGACCCAGGAGCACAGCTCATGGGCAATGGACTGAGTCTTTGTGGCCTTCTGCTTGTGGGGGTTGATGGTGGGAAGGGAAGGGTTTGATTGCCTCCTACTTCAGGCAGAATATCTTCCCCTTTGAGAACATTTAATTGCAAGATTTCTAGGCAGATCAGTTACCACATCAATTTATCACTTTCTGTTCTCTGGAAAATACAAACAAGGTTGCACTCGAATGGTTTTGTGTAGGATCAGCCTGGGGCCATTCCAGTGAACACCACTTATCCTTTGTCCTGATGTCACGTAGGAGGTAGCCCTTGAAGCATGAGGAACATGCGCTCTCAGAAGAAAATGAACTGAGGCCTACATTCATGGAATGAACTGAAAGTTCGGTCATTTGCCTTAACAACTAAGAACAGGAAACAGGACTGATAAATGCAACGTTTAATAAAGGTGTTCTTGAATTTTCTATTACACATTAGTAAGTGAGATAGAGAGCATGTATTATATATAAAAGTACCATAGAGAGCTAGAGAGGGGAAGGAAAAGAGAAAAAGCAATAAATTATACTTGTTATCAAATACTCATTATTGTGGAATTTTATTTTATTTACATCTTTATTCCTCTGCTTTTTACCTCCTTTTTGTCCTATCTCTTGTCTTCCTGGCTTGCTTGGAGACCTCAATTTGAACAGAATCAACTTTTGTAGTGTCAGTTAAAGTGATCATTACCTTCTCCCCTACCATAGTATTTCTTTGATTTTGGATTTATGGATAGTTCCTATTCTGATCTCTAGTATTAGCTGCGAGCTTTCTAGAAATGGGCTATAACCTGCCCCAGATACCTCTGGTTTCTATTGCTGTTGTAAAAACCGACCACAGAGTGCATGATCTTATAGTTTTGAAGATCAAAAGTTCAACACAGGTTTCAGGCTAAAATCAAAATGTCAGCAGGGCTGCCTTTCTTTCTGGAAGCTGTAAGAAAAAAAAAAATTTGTTTCCTTGCCTTTTCCAGCTTCTAGAAGCCACACACATTCCTCTGCTTGTGCTCCCTTCTTCTGTCTTCAAAACCCACAACAGGGCATCTCTCTGAACCTCCTTCCATCCTTGAGTCTCTTTCGTGCTGTAACCAGGAAAGGCCCTCTACTTTTAAGGGTTTGCGAGATAAGACTGTGCGGACCTGGATAATCCAGGCTAATCTTATGATCCCAAGCCAGCGGATTAGCAGTCTTAATTGCTTCTGCAAACTTCAGTCCTCCCTCATGTAATGTAACACATTCACAAGTTCCAGGAACTGGGCTGTGGGCATTTTGGGGGTATTAATCTTCTAGGTAGGCCAACATTATGCCTATTATAACTTCCCTTGTTTTATAATAATGAGATAATTTTGCCTTTAGGCCCACTGGGACCTCTCCTAGTTTTGGATGTTGGACTCCTAATTGGACAGGGTCGTACTCTTATTGGAAAGAAAAATGTCTTGAATAGTTTACTGTCATCACTTGAATATAAACTAACCTTTCCAAGTACAAATGTTAATATAAATCATTTTGTTGACACTGTTTCTGGTTCACAGTTTACTTGGAATTTTTAATTCTTTTGACCCTGGTCATGCCATACGTAATGAGATCAACAGAAATGACCTTGCCATTTTTCTCCTTCCCTGTTTTCTTCTCCTGTGTTGTCTCCATTCCTACCCTCAGACAATCAGGGATGGCTGGTATGGGGAAACGAATTATCTCTATACAGTGTTACATTTCAAATATACAATATAGTGACCCAACAATTCTATACATTAATCAGTGCTCATCAAGATGAGTGTACTCTTAATCCCCTTTATTTCATCCCCTCCCCCCACCCACCTCCCCTTTGGCAAACAGCAGTTCTCTGTATTTAAGAGTTTGCTTTTTTGTCTCTTTTTTTCTTTCTTTGTTTTGTTTCTTAAATTCCACAAGTGAGTGAAATGATTACAGTACTTGTCTTTCTCTGACTGGCTTATTTCACTTAACATTACACCTTCCATCTCCAACCATGTTGTTACAAATGGTAAGATTTTATTCTTTTTTTATGGCTAGGTGATATTCCGTTGTGTATATATGCCACATCTTCTTTATGTATTCATCTATTGGTGGGGACTTAGGCTGCTTCCTTATCTTACCTACTGGAAATAATGCTGTAAAAAACAGGGGTGCATATATCTTTTCTTATTAGCGTTTTTTTTTTTCTTTGGGTAAGTACCCAAAATATGTAAAGAATATAGACAACTCAACACCAAAAAACCCCAAATAATCTGATTAGAAAACGGGCAGAGGACTTAAATAAACATTTTTCTAAAGAAGACATCCAGATGGCCAACAGACACATGAAAAGATGTTCGACATCCCTAATCATCAAGGAAATGCAAATCAAAACCACAATGAGATACCACTTCACACCTGTCAAAATGGCTAAAAATCAAAGACAAAAAAATAAGTGTTGGCGAGGATATAGAAATAAAGAACCCTCATGCTCTACGGGTGGGAATGCAAACTGGTGCAGCCACTGTGGAAAACAGCATGGAGGTTCCTCAAAAAAATGAAAAGTAGAATTACCATATGAGCCAATGCTTTTCATTGAAACTGTGGGATGTTTGGTTTTTCCCTCCTACCTCCACCTAAGTACCTGCCAAGAGTATCTTTTCTCCATAGTGAAAATTAGATGCCATGAAAAGTAATTAATTGTATCCAAGGACTGACGTCATTATTTGTCTCTAGCTCGGCCACTGTAGAGAGCATAGTTATTCTTCCCACTCCATGTCCGTTGTAACCTGCTCTTGGTGGCATCGAGAGGTCCTCTTATGGGTGTTGCAGGAAATTGCCCATGTCAGAGACACACTCTTAGAGTCTTATTTGGTGCAAAATGGGAGATCTTTTTAATGCCAGAATCCTTGCATGACAACTTCTGAAGGTCTTGATGCTTCCTCATCAGTTTTTTGGAAAAGGTAGGCACATGAATCAATTTTTCTCTGATTCCTGCCTTTAAGCCCATCTCTCTTTTCTGTTCCTAGGTAACATCTGGGCTGCATTCCATAGTTTTCCATTTGCTTTTGAATTTTTGAATTATCTCATATAAAAGGAACATCAGAGCTCCACCTCACAAACGCTTCTTGGGTCTCTTCAGTGCAGGCCTTTATTCAGGCTTTTCCCAGCCAGCAGAAGGGAAAGGGCACACAGAGTCTGTTCATGTACCATCCTTCCTCTGCTTTTTCTCCTGGTCGTGGTTGATAGGTACAGAGGGAGAGCAGACTGGGTGTGTGTGGGGGTGGTGTGTCGGGGGGGAATACAAAGTCTTCATTGTATTGTCCAAACGCTGGCTCTCACTTATGGGTTCTTGGATTGGCCCTTTCTACACCTTCCCACTGTGGGCTTCCACAAGGTCTTTCCCTAGTGGCTGACCTATTTCACGCCACTCACCTTTGCCCAGGTCTTGCTCCTTGGGGAACACTGTTGGCCAGACTGATATTCAGGCATTATGGATCTGTGCTGGATATTTCATTGTTTGCTGGAGTCCATCCTCATTGTCTGCTGCTGCTGTCTTAGTAATAGTAAGTACTTTAAATATCATTCCTTCCTCCAGGCTGTTTTCTCCTGGGGGTGACCCTTCCAGCATGCAGCCCTCCTGGGTGACTTCCTTTCCAAATGACTTAAGCCCACTCACCACCTAGATCCACTTAGTCTGTGGGAACCACACTGGCATCCTGTAGCTTCAGCAGAGCCAGGCTTTCCAGCAGACTTATTTTGGGGATAGCCAGGCACTGGTCTCCATTGTGCTTCCCTCCCCAAATCCCAGAAGCAGCTATCAAATATCCCTGGGATCATTCTGACCTCCTCGTTCTCTATCTGCGTGGCAAACATCAAAGCCGCAGAGCTCCTCAATTGAAAGGACAATTGAAAGGAGGGGAAAGTACACATCCCTCTCTCCTTGTTTCGCATTCTTGTGAAAAACAAGCTCTTCCTGTCCCAAAGCATCTCTAGCCTTCTTTTGTTCGCAGGTAGGGGTGACAGCTGCTGAGTCTGTTTGGCCATATCTTGGCAAGATCTATAAGGACATGCAAGATACCTCTGCTTAGAAATTGCCATCACTTATCAGTCATTGTCCTCAACTTTGGGGTCTCAGTTGAAACTCTGAGGCGACAACAGAAGTATTGTCACCAGCATTGAGTGTTATTACCACCAAAGACAACCTCAATAGTCAGACTGTCCATGCATCTGCCTCTACTTGCTGACTCATCAATATTCCCGCCAAGTTTACTACGCCCCACATGGACTATCTGCAGTGTGCTAAGTACTGATAAGAAAGGAAAGAGGAGTTGCTTTTAAACCATGCAGTCAACGAGTTTAAAGGCTAGAGGGTAGCAAAGGTAACACCTTGACATGAATACCCAAAATACAATATTCAAAGACATAGCAAATATGCTATGAAAATTCAGAAGAGAGAAATGGTTTTCAGCTCAGGGCATCAGTGAAGGTACAGAAGAGGTAGTGTTTTTCCTTCAACAAAAGGAAGATTGGTTGAGCTAAAGTAGGGGTCCTTAATGAAAACTAGGAGCAAGCGTTAGAGGAAGTCAGCTCATCAATAAAATGGATAGGGGCGCCTGGGTGGCTCTGTGGGTTAAGCCTCTGCTTTCGGCTCAGGTCATGATCTCAGGGTCGTAGGATCGAGCCCCGCATCAGGCTCTCTGCTCAGCGGGGAGCCTGCTTCCCCCTCTCTCTCTGCCTGCCTCTCTGCCTACTTGTGATCTCTGTCAAATAAATAAATAAAATCTTAAAAAAAAATGGGCATTTTTTTTTTAGGTGCTCATTGTGGTAAGCTTTGTGTTGTGTACATGTATATCATTTAGTTTTCACAAGAAACTTACTAACATGTGCTATTATTATTTACACTTCACTGTTAGGACATTGATTAAATTAACCACGGTCACACAGGGGTAAGTGATCGAACTGGCAGCTGAGCCCGGGGTTTTCCTGACTTTAAAACTCATAGGTTAGGGTCACCTGGGTGGCTTAGTCGTTAAGTGTCTGCCTTTGGCTCATGTCATGATCCCAACATCCTGGGATCGGGGCCTGCATCAGGCTCCCTGCTCAGAGCGAAGCCTGCTTCTCCCTCTCCTGCTCCCCTTGCTTGTGTTCCTTCTCTCTCTGTCTCTCTAAATAAATAAAATCTTAATCTTATAATCTCTCTGGAAGGTAAAAACATCACAAGCTAAGGCATGAGTTTATAAAAACGCCCACTGATGAAGACCAGATGGTGTCCGCAAGAGTTAATAGAAATAGTGTTTAAACCAGCTGACCCCCTGGTCCTCCCAGGGTGATGTTCATCACTGCTTCTGGGCTGTTCTCCTAGGTGTTCTCATGACCTCAGATGTCCATCTGGCCTCTTCTCTGCTCAGGTCAATCCCTTATCTCCTTTATGGCTTACTGTGATGCTTGCCACCATGAAGCCTTCTCCACCTTCAGCATTCCCACTGGCTCAGGCTTCTCCCCCTCCCCCTCACCTACTGTAATGCCGGCGCTCATCACCGAGTAGTGGATGGCCTACCGTATTATTTCTTATTTATCTCTTCTGAAAACTGTATATTCTCAGAAGATGGGACTGTGTTTTATGTTCCTTTTGTATTTCTCACAGTGCCTGGGATATCTGCTGATCTGTTAAAGGTTTAGGGGCTGTTTTGAGAGTGGAATTGATTGCTGGCATATAAGGTTCTGCAGGAAAGAGTCAGTGAAAGTTGGGGCAGGGTAACACTACAGGGTTAAGAAACTTCTTGAGTTTCAAACGCACCAGAGTGTAAGGAAATGGAGAGGATGCCTGTAGTGCTGGAGAGTCATTAAAGATGCCTCCACAAGGGAGAATGTTGGGTTTGATGAGAGCCAAAGCGACAGCCGGAGAATCCAGAGACTCATGAGATCAGCCTGTACAGAGGAGTGTGAAAAATGCGAAGGGTGAAGGGCCGTTGTGGTTTTTTTTTTTTTTTCTTCCTAAAGTGTTTCCCTTCTCAGCGAATGAGCCAAGGGAATATGTGGTTTCAGAGCATCCCTTCTGTTCTCCAGCTTTTGTGACACCCCAGCAAATGCAAAGCATTGTACATGCATGAATTTCTTAGTTGAACAGGAAGAGCCTGGGAGGCAATATGACAGATACTTCACAGTGCCTCCCTGGCATCTGAGACGGTTTTCTCAGAGAACACGAGCTCCTACTTCGTGGATTCTCAGAGCACATCTGTGGGAGGAGCTTTCCGTAGCAAATATGTACCCTCTCACCATCCACACGGTGCAAATGCCATGAGAATGTGTGAAATGTGGTGCAAACCCAGAACAATGAAGGGAGACTTGAGGGGGTCTTAAGGAAGGCTCATGACCACACACCTTGGCCCAGAACACTGAATGGACGTCCATCAGCCCTGTGTGTTATTTTCAAGGCATCATGGAGCGTGAACGCAGCAGAAAGAAAGTCAGGAACGCAGCAGGCTTGGGTAAAGCAAAGATTTCCATTCCACAGTATTCCATTTATGAAGAACCAAGAAGCAGCTTTTGGCAACGGCTCATCTGGAAAAATAGCACTGTGTCGGTCATTAGACAAAAAAAATGACAATCCAAAATACATCCATCTTCGAACAGCAGTGGAAACCTGGATATGGCTCTACAGAGAGTCTCCTCACCCCCAGATGAAATCTTCGCCACATGTCTTTACTGCTAAAGAGCCATGGCTGCTTACCTCCTTGGCTGATAAATTTAGATTTTGTTCAGCACATGCTTGGTGAAGGAATACTTGCCAAATTAATTCAAGCTGGCTTCAAGAAGCGCTTAGTCATGTGGATCTCCAACTGGATGAAACTGATTAATAATAATTGTCAGCATTTTAAGATAATGACTGTGATGCAAGAAATGTAGAAGAGAAGGCAGCTTCCTGACACAATTTCCTTCCTTTCAGAGAAGAATCTGTCGGCCCCACCTCTGCCAAGGAGATAAGAAGCCTGCCAGGTGGGAGGAGGTTGGAGAATGGTAGTTATTTCGTGAGCTTCCCCTTGCTCCTTTGTACATGTGCATATGTGTAGAAATCATCCAGAATTTCAGGCGCTTTAGTGTCCTGAGTTCTGGGACAGCTTTTCATTTGGTCCCCTAATTCCATGCTGTCTAGTACAGTATGAGTAGCTAGGATGGGATGCTGCCAAGCTCCCCCTGCCCCAGAACTTGCCATGGGCCCCTAGGATGCTCTGAAGGTTGTCCCTTGTCAGGGCGAGGATAAAGCCATGGTCAGCCGGGTGTGGGGGGACCATACATTGAATAGCCCTCTCTCTGCCCAGGCCATTCTTCAGTTCTTTCCTCTTTTTCCTTTTTATTTTGGCCTCACTTGCCCATTTCTTAAGCCTCTTGCTCCACGCACAGGAGGTTCATCCATAATTTAAGGAATTAACTCAATAAAGATATGTTTTTATGACATCTGGGGGAGATAAAGACAAATGAGACAAGCCGTTCATAGTCAAGAGCAGCAACCGTACAACCACAGCAGAGGGTGACGCATGCTCTATGCAGGGTGTGCACGGGATGCCAAGGACACGCAGAGGAGTGAGGCTCTCTCCAGCCAGGAGACCATATAAAAGGATCAGGATGGCTTTGGACCTGGAGGGGATGATGCATGAGGGAGTGCTCCCGAAGGGTAAGGAAGAGGGCATCCTATTCATTCGTTCATCAAATATCTATTTAACACCTACTAAACACGTCGTGGTTGGTAGCTGGAGAGATGCAGCAAAGAACCGGTGTTGTAGGACCAGCCCAGACACGCCAGCAGAAGAACCAGCGACAAGGAATGTGCTTTAAACTCTGAAATTATTCCATTCTTGCTCCGAAATACCCTGCTCTGTACTGGCAGGAGTGGAAGGTGGAGAGTAAACTTGCCAGTTAAAGTCGGCATTTCTTTCCATCCCAAACAGTCTTCTGGAGATACACCATCTCTTTGGGTACCTGATCAGCCTTTCGGAGCTCTTCTCCCCTTTACCTTGTCTTTCCATTCTTGCTGCAAAGCATCTGGGCACGGGGGGAATTTATTGAACTTACTGGAATGGAGGATGAGGTGGGAAGTGAGTCGAGTCTGAGGGGTGTCCCTTCTCTGTTGATTTCTACTGACCTCAGCTCATCTCCCCTGCTTTCTAGGAATTGACTCCTGTCCTCGCTTCTTCTACCGCAGATACGACATGTAGGATTTGATCTTGGCACAGAGTATGTGTGAAGATCATGGCTTACGAGCTAGAGTATTTCCTTTTGCTAATAGGTGTCACCTTAGCTCTCACTGGGGGTGTGCAGCACCTGAGGTCTACTTATGAACCTTCCAAGTCATGACTCCTCTAGATTGTGACTCATCACCCTTTGCTGTGTGGACCTTTCAATTCTTCACCTGACTAAGCTCTGTCTCTACCTCAGCCACTTCCTTGCCCTCTTACTTGCCCTCTTCCCCTCTTCCCCCTTGGAGTATTAATTGAACTTCACATTCTTTCTATATAACATGGAATCCAGCAGAGACGTGGAGGCACCATTTTTCTTTCTTCTGTGCTTTCCTGTCTTCTTATGATTGCCAGTGATAATTGGGGCTCAGAACCCTTTGGTTTTGGCTTTCTCTCAACCTACCTGAGATTCCAATCTTCTTGACCCATTCTCCATGGCTGAGGGTACCAGGCAGCATCTTAATCCTAATCCCTTTCAAACTGGCTCCTTCTTTCCAGCAAGAAGAGCTCTCTACTTCTTTCCTTCTGTGGACAAGTGGGAGCCTCCTGATTATCATATCCTGAATTATCTCTCTCTATGGCTTGTGGTGAACTTCTGTGTTAGAACTCTAAGCTTCCTTCTTGGTATATTAGAAGACACTTCTGTGAATTAGAAAAATAAACAAATAAAATTAGAAAAGTCTTTTTACATGGGATAAAACCTGGCTTTTTAAATGATTGTGTCACACTGGTCTCAGAAACTTATTTTAGAGGGAAAAATCTAAACATTTTTTCCTTTCACTGCATATCTACTCTAGCAATTCTAATGTTCCCTCAAGTATTATATGCCTCAGAATGAATGGAGGGGAGCTTGCCTATAAGGAAGAAGAAGAACAGCAGAGTACATTAACATATTTGTAAAGTATTTCTTCCTATTCCAGGTGAGTTACTGTGTCTACTTTCATTGAGATCATATTTAGTCTAGGGAGACCAAACATAAAAAAATGATTCCTGATATTGATAAAAGCAATTAATATAATACAAGAAGTAACATAATAGAGCATGACTTTATGTGGGTTTGAGATGGGAGTTTCCTTTAGGTTGCCTTTTGTGCTTTGCTGTTATGGATTTTACCCTACATATGTTGAATATCCCACAATTATTGTTTTGTGAACTTATTATTTATTCTAATTTTCCCACATGGTTATCTTTCCTTTGTTCTTTATTCATTCCTCCATTATAGCATTTCTGTCTGGGGTTATTTTCCTTATGCCTAAAGAAGTCTCTTCAATATTCATTTGGGAATGGATCTGATGGTGATGAATTCTTTTGGTTTTTGTTTCTCAAAAAAGTTTCTGTTGTCCATTTCCTCTGATTTCAGATTTCTAGGTTGTCAGAAATTCTCTTTTACCAGTTTAAATATGTCATTCTAGGGGTGCCTGAGTGGCTCAGACAGTTAAGCAACTGACTCTTGATTTTGCCTCATGTCATGATCTCAGGGTCAGGAGATTGAGCCCTGAGTCAGGCTGCATGCTGGGCATGGAACCTGCTTAAGATTCTCTCCCTCTCCCTCTACTCCTTCCCCACCCCTCACTTACTCTAAGTAAGTAAGTAAGTAAGTAAGTCATTCCAGTGTTTTCCGGCTTCCACAATTTATGTTAAGAAGCTAGTTATATTTTCTTACGGTAACTGTGGTTTACCTCATGTGTTTTTGTTTTGATTTTTTTTTTTAATTAAGGCTTTACCTTTTCAGAGCAGTTTTTAGGTTCTCAACAAAATTGAGGTACAGAGATTTCCTGTATCCCCTGTCTCCACACATACACAGCCTCCCCCACTATCAACATCTCCCACCAGACTGTTGGATTTGTTCAAGTTTGTGAACCTACATTGACACAACATTGTCATCCATAGTTCATAGTGCAATTACGATTCAAGCTTGCTGTTGTCCAATTTATAGGTTTGAACAAATTTATAATGTAATGTATCTACCATGATAGCATCACACAGAGCATTTTCACTGGTGTAAAAATCCTCTGTGCTCTCTCTGTTCACCTCTCCCTCCAAACCCCTGGGGGCTGATGATATCATTTACCTTCTCCAGACTTTTGCCTTTTTCAGAAGATCACATGTTTGGAGTCTTACAGCAATGTAGCCTTTTCTGATTGCCTTCTTTCACTGAGTAATATGTATTTAGGGTTCCTCCATCTCTTTTTGTGGCTCGATAGCTCACGAATACTCTACTGTCTAGGTGTACCACCATTTGTTAATCCATTCACCTACTGAAGGACATCTTGGTTGCTTCCAGGTTTTGGCAATTACGAATATAGCTGTGGTAAATAAACATCAGTGTGAGGGTTTTCGTTGTGGCTGTAAGTTTTTAACTCATTTGGGTAAATATCAAGGAGCAGGACTGCTGAATATGTTTCGTTTTCTCCCATCCAAGTACTGATCAGGCCCGACCCTGCTTAGCTTCCGAGATCAGACGAGATCAGGCGCGTTCAGGGTGGTATGGCTGTATACACATGTTTCGTTTTCTAAGGAATCTCCAAAATACCCTCCAGTGTGGTTGTACATTTTACCTTCCTTTCGGGAGTGAATGAGAGTTCCTTACTTTACCTCTTTACCAACGTTTGCTCATTATTTTAATTTATATTTCCCCCGTGAAGTATGATGTGCAACATATTTTCATATACTTATTTGGAATCTGTATATGTTCTTTGGTGAGATGTCCGTTACAGTCAGTGGCCCATTTTTAATCTGGTGGTTTGCTTTCTTATTGTTGAGTTTTAAGTGTTATTTGTATATTTTAGGAATAGCCCTTGGGGCACCTGGCTGGCTCAGTGGGTTAAAGCCTCTGCCTTTGGCTGAGGTTGTGCTCTCGGGGTCCTGGGATCGAGCTCTGCATCAGGCTCTCTGCTCAGCAGGGAGCCTGCTTCCTCCTCTCTCTCTCTCTCTGCCTGCCTCTCTGCCTACTTGTGGTACTGTCTGTCAAGTAAATAAATAAAAAATCTTAAAAAAATTAAAAAAAAAAAAAAGAAATAGCCCTTTATGAGATGTGTCTTTTACAGATAGTTTCTCTCAGTCTGTGGCTTGTCTTTTCATTGTCTTGACATTGCCTCTCACGGAGACAATGGACTTCAATGAAGTCCAGCTTTTCAAGCATTTCTTTCATAGATCACACCTATGGCATTGCATCTAAAAAGTCATTGCCATACCCAAGGTCATCTAGGGTTTCTCCTTTGTTACATTCCAGGAGTTTTATAATTTTGTATTTTATGCAGTTTTGGACTCTATTACCTGTTTTCCATAACAGCTGTAACATTTTGCATTTCCAACAATAAGTCACAAGATTTTCAATTTTTTACATCCTGTCAACACTTGTTATTTTTCTGAAACCCCTGTCTTTATTCAGATATAATTGACATATAACATTGTGTAAGTTTAATTTGTACGGTAGGTTGACTTAGTACACTTAATACACTTGTGAATTGCATAACAATTATGACTGTAGCATTAGCGAATACCTCCATCATGTCGCATAATTACTATTTCTTTCATATAGTGAGAACATTTAAGACCTAAACTTTTAACAGCTTTCAAGTATATAACACATTGTTGTTAACTATAATCACAGTGCTGTTCATTGGAGCCCTACAACTTATTCTTCTTCAACTGGAAGTTTGTACCCTTTGACTAACATCTCTTCATTCCCCTGTTTACCATCATTCTACTCTGCTTCTCTGAGTCTGACTTCTATTAGATTCCACATATAAGTGAGATCATACAGTATTTGTCTTTCTCTGTGTGACTTACTTCACTTAGCACAATGCCCTCAAACCCATCCATGTCATAAATGGCAAGATTTCCTTCTTTCACATGGTTGAATAATATTCCATCATATATATTTATTTTACATTATATTTATTATGTTAGTATATCTGTATATACTAATATAATAAATGTGGTTGATATATCTATCTATCTATCTATCTATCTCACGTCTTCCTTATCCATTCATCCATCAGTGAATACTTAGGTTGTCTCCATGTCTTAGCTATTGTGAATAATGTTGCAATAAACAAGGAGGTGCTCTTGTCCCTTTGTCTCTTTGATATACTGTTTTTATTTCCTTTGGATCTATATCCAGAAGTTGGATTGCTGGATCATATGGTAGTTCTATTTTTAACTTTTTGAGGAACCTCCATATGTTTGCTGTGGTGGCTGTAACAATTTACACTCTCAGGACTGGTGTGTGAGAGTTTCCTTTATTCCACATTCTCACTGATACTCATTATGTCTTGTCTTTTTGATGATAGCCATTCTAATAGGTGTGAAGTGCGATCTCATTGTGACTTGATTTGCATTTCTCTGATCATTAGTGATGTTAAGTGCATATTTTCATGTACTTATTGCCTATCTGTGTATCTTATTTAGAAACATGTCTCTTTAGACCCCTGCCCATTTTTAAATTGGATTGTGATTTTTTTTTTTATTATTGAGTTGCATGAGTTCTTTATATATTTTGGATATGAATCCTTTATTAGATATATAGTTTGCAAATATTTTCTCCCATTTTGTAGGTTGCCTTTTTTTTTTTCCTTGTTTCTTTTGCTGTGCAGAAGCTTCTTAGTTTGATCTAGTGACATTTTTGTTTTGTTGCTTGTGCTTTTGGTGTCATAGCTGGGAAATTCCTGTCAAGACTTGTGTCAAAGTGCTTTTCCCGTATGTTTTCTTAGAGGAATTTATAGTTTTGGGGCTGATGTTTAAGTCTTTAATTCATTTTGAGTTAATTTTTGTGAGCGGTGTATGCTAGGGTCCCATTTTGTTTTTCTGCATGTGGTTATGCAGTTTCCCCAGTGCCATTTATTGAAGAGACTGGCCTTTCCCTATTGAGTGTTCTTGGCTCCCTTGTCAAATACTAATTACGAAGACTTCTTCCTTTCTGATTTGGTGGTCTTTTATTTTTCTGTCTTGATAGATTTCTGTGGCTATGACTTTCAGTCTATATTGAATATTGATTGAATATCAATATCAATATTTATATTGAATATTGATATTGAATATCTTGTTCCTGATCTTAGAGCAAAAGCTTTCAGTCTTTCACCGTTGAGTATGATGTTAGCTGTGGGCTTGTCATACATGGTCTTTATTGTGTTGAGGTATATTCTTTCTATACCCAATCTGTTGAGGGTTTTAGTCATGAAAGGATGTTTTATTTTGTCAAATGCTTTTCCTGCATTTATTGAAATAATCATACAATGTTTATCTTTCATATTATTGGTGTGGTGACATTTATTGAGGTGTACCTTGAAACATCCTTGCATCCCAGGGATAAATCCTACTCGATTGTGGTGTATGATCCTTTTCATGTGCCGTTGAATTTGGTTTATTAGTATTTTGTTCAGAGGTTTTTTTTTTTTTTTTAAGATTTTACTCTATTTTAAATATTTATTTTATTTTATTTTATTTTTTAAAATGCAAAGACAGAGAAAGAGAGAGAGCAAGCATGAGAGGGGAGAAGGTCAGAGGGAGAAGCAGACTCCCTGCAGAGCTAGGAGCCCAGTGGGACTCGATCCTGGGACTCCAGGATCATGACCTGAGCCAAAGGCAGTTGCTTAACCAACTGAGCCACCCAGGCACCCTAAGAGTTTTTGCATCTATATTCATCATTGATATTGGTCTGTTTTCTTTATAGTGTCCTTATCTGGCTTTGGTATTATATAATATTGGCCACATAAAGTAAGCTTGGGAGTATTCCCTCTTCTTCAGTTTTTTGGAACAGGTTGAGAAGGAAGGAATCTTTTCTCTTATTTATTTATTTCTGTAATATTTTCATAGCATACAAGATTTTATCCAGTCCAGTATCACCCCAATATCCAGTATTCCCTGTGCTGTACTATTATTTTTTTAAGTTAATTTTTTAAAGACCTGATTTTAAGTGGATTCACAAAATTATACTTGACAGTTCTGAAATCACTTGTTTGTAACATTTAAGTCATATAAATAAAAATAAAATTTCTGTATGACCTAAAATGACCTTATGGACCTCCAGAGGAATGCATATCAGACCTTTCTTCTCCATTTGCTCACTAACATCTCCTACTTGCTGTAAAAATACCTTAATCTCAACTCAAAACTCAGCTCCCACTAATTTCAACCATCCTCCTGAAACTTTCCCAGGTCTCCTCATCTTAGTGAATAGCACCGGCCTCCACACAGCTACACAAGCTAGAAACCCAGGGATCACCTACCCCCAACTTTGGCCTTCACTATATCTAATTCATTGTCAAATCTTGTCAATTTTACCTCCTAAAAATTTACTTCTTGAAACCATTCTAGTCTGAAAAAACATTGTCTGAGTCCTACCCCATTACAATTGCTTCCTGACCAGTGTTTAGTGATATTTTAGTCATCCAACAATGGGCATTAACTCCTGTAACCAGAGTGCTCATTTCAAAGAACATAATTGTTAGTAAGACCCTTTTGCACCTCTAGCCCAGTTTTACCTGGGGGTCTTCCTACTGGGCTCTCTATCCCCATTCTGCCTTATACTGATCAACCACAGGGCATTTTCACATGCTGATTCCTCTCCCTTCTAACCTCTTCTCTCTTTTATGCTTGCTGTAGCCCAGTTACTTTCTGCTCTTTTTCTGGGTGATAGCTCATTTAGTGCCTCCTCAGGGAAACTTTTTTTTTTTTTTAAATCAGAGTTTGGTTGACATATAATATTATCTTAGTTTCATGTGTATGATTTGGTGAAGTGACAATTATATACAGTAAAATTCTCACCATGGTGGGTAGTTACCATCTGTTAACATACCAAGATATTATAATACTATTGACTATATTCCTTGTATTTGTTTTTCATCTCTGTGATTTATTTATCTTATAATCGGAAGTTTCTACCACTTAATTCCCTCCACCCATTTCACTCATCTTCCTACTCTCCTCCCCTCTGGCAACTAACTTCAACAACTGGGTTGAATTGACTTATTTTCAGTTCTACTGCCTTGACTCTATCTCATCACACTTACTATAAGCATGGCAGTTTTATGTGTCTTTGTTTGATCACTGGGTTAATGTTTGACTTCTTCATTAGACTTAAGGGCAGAAATGCTGTTTCTCTCTCTTGTAAAACCAGTGCCTCTCATGGTCAGTAAATATTTTCTGAGTAAATGGATGGATTCATACTGGGTTGTAAGGCTGGAGCACAAGGAGGAGAGAGAGGCTGCAGTATTTGCCAAGGGAAGAAATTCATTGGGAATATTGTTTAAAAACATTTTTTTTTTTAAACCCCAAGGACAGGTTACATAAGTGAAGAACTGGTTGGGAATCTTTTCTCAGCACCTCTTTAAAGATGGATTGAAACAGAACCAAACATTGAGTTTGACAGATATTTCAAAGAAAGGAGGAAGGAAAGCAGAAATAAAAAGACAGATATTGGTCAACAAGAGCAATGCTGAGAAGTTAGAGGAAGCCTGGAGGGAGAGCTGAGAAACAGATTAGAGGTAGAGTCTGGTGGTAACCCTGGGTTTATTTAATCTGAGGTGTCACTTACCAATTGCCCTTAATGTCCCACTGTGCAGATCAGAGCAAGAGAAAACAGGATGGAATGGCACCCAGGGAGTTCTGTTTGATAAAGGAAGTTCTTCCTGTCTTTATGGATGGTTGCATCCTGGAAGGGACTAACAGGGAGGCCCCTGACACTGATTTGGAAATCCTTTAGGAATGGAAGAGAGAGCCACTTATCTGGAACAAAGGCAGGTGATAAACTAATCTCACTCTTAACTCCTTTGTGTTTTGGTAATTAATGGCTTTCTCCCTAAGGAACTCTTCCCCACCCTTTCTGCAGGAATCTGCTCAGAGAGGCAAGAATTTTATCTGAGAATAAAGCACAGGAGGTAAAGGACCTCTCAACTATTTTTATCTTAAAAGGGAAATAATTTGTCTTTCAGCTGCAGGGTCCCCTTTAGCTGCCATCTTATCTCTCTTCTCCTCCTGCCAAAGTTCTTCAAAGATTTGTCAGTGTTTGTTGACCACACTTCTCCATTTGTTCCTCTGACTCCTTCCCTCCCCTCTTCTCTATAGCACTTACAAATGCTATTAATAACATCCTCATTAGTGCACTCAGGAAAGTGCAATTTTTATTCCTTATTTTACTAAAACCATCTTTATTTTAATTTTTAAAATTACATTGTTATTATTATTTTTAAAGATTTTCTTTATTTATTTGACAGACAGAGATCACAAGTAGGCGGGGGTGGGGGTGTGTGGGGAGTGGTCTCCCTGCTGAGCAAAGACCGCGATGTGGGGCTCAATCCCAGGACCCTGAGATCATGACCTGAGCCGAAGGCAGAGGCTTTAACCCACTGAGCCACCCAGGTGCCCCCCAAATACATTATTTTTAACTAACCTCTATACCCAACATGGGGCTCAAGCCCACAACCCCAAGATCAAATTCACATGCTCCACCAACTGAGTCAGTGAGGTGCCCCCTTGTCTTACTAAAACTTTAAGGAGCAAACAGCACTTGACCATACCCTCTTTCTGAAATACTCTTTTCTTCAGATTTTTTGGTTGCTTTTTTTGGTGGTTAAATATATATATAGCATAAAATTTGCCATTTTAACCATTTTAAGTGTACAATTGCATGACATTAATTATATTTATAATGTTGTTCAACCATCACCACTAGCTGCTGAATTATTTTCCCATTGTTGGTCAACAATTACCATGGTCTCTTTCCAAAATTCTTTATCACTCCAAACAGAAACTCTGTACATTAAGCATTACCTTCTCATCTTTTCTTGAATTTTGTAACAGCATACTCTTGTAGATCTCTTCTCTCTCTCTCTCCCTACCTTTCTCAGGCTTCTATGTGGGTGTCTTTTCTCTGGCCATTGTTAAAATCTGTACTTCTTGGATACTATCTTAGACCCTTGTCTCTTCTTACTATATACATTTTCTTTGGTAAATATCAATTTATCTTGTAGCTTTAAGGAGCATCTAAAGCTCACATTTCTTTCTTGAACCCTTTCCTATAATTCCTTATTTACCTTTTGCCACCTACCAGTGCTTCTGCCCTTTTTGTCCTATGAAGGTTATCTTATTTTTATTTTGTTCATGCTCCTTACCCCATTCAGTTTGCCTCATTTTTAGCGCCTAGCTAAACATATTGAAATAGCCTGGATTTATGATCAACCTTTACTAACAAACTGTAAGCTCTTTGAAGTCTGGGAAGTACATCTTGTTCAATGTATTATTCCAGGACCTCCTTCCTTGAGGCCCAGTGAGACTCTGCTGTATCTGTGTAAAGAGGTATGGGAAGCAAAATGGAATTTTGCTAGACCTTGAGTGTGTGGAGCCGGAATTAAAAAAATTATCATTGAAGTATAATTGATACACCATGTTATAGCAATTTCAGGTGTACAACATAGTGATTCAACAATTGTACTCATTATGCTATGCTCACCAAGATAAGTATAGTCACCATCTGTGACCTTCCAAAGTTATTACAATGTTGTTGACTATATTCCCTGTACAATGTTATTGACTATATTCCCTGTATTCCCTATTTCATCCCAATGGCTTATTTATTTTTATAACTGGAATTTTGTACATTTCAATCCCCTTTACCTATTTTGCCCATCTCCCACCGACTCCTCTCTGGAAACCACCATTTTGTTCTCTGTATTTATCAGTCTGTTTCTGTGTTTGTTTATTTATTTGTTCATTTGTTTTATTTCTTAGATTACATATACAAGTGAAATAATATGGTATTTCTCTTCACTGTCTGACCTCTTTCTCTTAGCATGATACCTTCTAGGTCCATCCATGTTGTTGTAAATGGCAAGATCTCACTCTTTTTTATGGCTAATATTTGGTATGGCTAATACTGTATATTCCATTATATATATATAATGGAATATGGAATATATATATTATATATATTATTCCATTATATATGTATACATATATATACATTACATATATGTGTGTGTGTATACAGACACACACCCATTGTCTTTATCCATTCATCTATTGATGAACACTTAGGGTGTTCCATATCTTGGGTCTTATAAATAATGCTGCAATAAGTAAAGAGGTACATGTATCTTTTTGAATTAGTGTTTTTGTTTTCTTCGGGTAGATACCCAATAGTGGAATTGCTGGATTGTATGGTAGTTCTATTTTTAATTTTTTAAGTAAACTCTGTACTGTTTTCCAGTACAGACACACCAATTTACATGACCACAAATAGTGCAAGAGGGTTCCCTTTTCTCTACATCTTCACCAACACTTGTTACTTCTTGTCTGTTCGATACAACTATTCTGACAGGTGTGAGGTGATATGTCATTGTAGTTTTGATTTGTCTTTTCCTGATGGTTAATGATGTTAAGCATTTTTGTATGTCTGTTGACCATCTGCCTTCTTCAGAAAAATGTCTATTCAGATCCCCTGCCCATTTAAAAAAATCAGATTCATTGTTTTGTTATTGAGTTGAAAGAGTTCTTTCTGTATTTTGGATATTAACCCCATTTGCAGATGCATTTTCCCATTCATTAGGTTGCCTTTTTGTTTTGTTGATGGTTTCCTTTGCTGTGCAAAACGTTTTTATTTTTTGTGTAGTTCCAGTTGTTTATTTTTGCTTTTGTTTCCCTTGCTTGAGGAGACATATCTATAAATATACTGGTAAGGCAAATATCTAAGAGATTACTGCCTATGTTTTCTTTTAGGAGTTTTATGTGAGATGTGAACACATCTCACAATTAGGTCTTTAATCCATTTGGACTTTATTTTTGTGTATGCTGTAAGAAAATGGGCCAGTTATATTCTTTTGTATCTAACTGTCCAATTTTCCCAACATAATTTATTGAAGAGACTGTCTTTTCCCCATTGTATAGTCTTGCCTCCTTTGTCGTGTATTAATTGACCATATAAATAATTGGTTTATTTCCGGGCTCTCTTCTGTTCTGTTCATCTGCGTGACTATTTTTGTGCTGATATCATACTGTTTTGATTACTATGATTTTGTAGTATATCTTGAAATCTGGGTTATGCACCTTTGTTCTTTCTCAAGATTGCTTTGGCTATTTGGAGTCTTTTGTGGTTCCATACAAATTTTAGGATCATTTTTTCCTACTTTTGTGAAAAATATTATGAAATTTTGATGGGGATTGCATTGAATATATAGAATGCTTTGGGCAGTATATACATTTTAACAATATTAATTCTTGCATTCCATAAGCATGGAGTATCTTTGTTTTTGTTGGTGTCATATTCAATTTCTTTCATCAGTATCTTAGAGTTTTCAGAGTTCAAGTCTTTCATCTTCTTGGTTAAGTTTATTTCTAAATAATTTATTCTTTTTGGTGCAGCTATAAATGGGATTATTTTCTTCTCTTTTTGCTACTTCTTTATTAGTGTATAGAATTGCAACCAATTTCTGTATTTTAATTTTGTATATTGTGACTTTACTGAACTCACTTATCTGCCAGTGTAGTGTTTTTTTTCTTTCTTTTTCTTTTCTTTTCTTTTTTTTTTTTTTTGGTGGAGTCTTTAGAGTTTTCTGTATAGTGTCATGTCATTTGTAAATAGTGACAGTTTTACTTCTTCCTTCCCAATTTGGATGCCTTTTATTTCTTTTCCTTGTGTGGTTAGTATGTTGAAGAAAGTGGCAATAGTGGGCATTCTTGTCTTATTCCTGATTTTGGAGGGAAAGCTTTCATTTTTGCACTGTCGAGTATGATGTTAGCTATGAGTTTGTCATATATAGCCCTTATTATGTTGTGGTAGAGGCCCTCTGAACCCTTTTGTGGAGTTTTTGTCATGAACAGATGTTGAAATTTATGAAACATTTTCTGAATCTACCAAGGTGATCATATGGTTTCTATCCTTTGTTGTGTTAATGGGATATATGGTGTTGATTGACTTGTGAATATCGATCACCTTTGCACTCTTGGAGTAAAGCTTGCTTATTCATAGTGAATGATCTTTTAATGTATTGTTGAAATATGTTTTCCAATATTTTCTTTTTTTTATCGTTTAAAAAAATTTTTTTAAAGTAATCTCTGCATCCATGTAGGACTCAAACTCACAATCCCGAGGTCAAGAGTCAGATGCTCTACTCATTGAGCTAGCCAGGTGTTTTCCAGTATTGTCTTGGGGGTTTTGCATCTATGTTCATCAGATATATTGGGCCTGTACCTTTCATTTTTTGTAGTATCTTTATCTGGCTTTGGTATCAGAATGCTGTTGGCCTTGTGGAATGAATTTGGAAATTTTCTTGTCTCTTCTATTTTTTGGAATGGTTTGAGAAGAATAAGTATTAACTCTTCTTTAAATGTTTGATAGAATTCATGTGTGAAACCACCTGTTTCTGGCCTTTTCCTCATTGGGTTTTTTGATGGCTGATTCAATTTGATTGCTAATAATTGGTATATTCAAAATTTTTTATTTCTTCCTGATTCAGCCTTGGGAGATGGTAGGAATTTATCTTTCTTTAGGTTGTTCAATTAGTTGGCATGTGAGCATCTTTTTGACCATTCCTTTGAACTCTTTATCAGGTAGATTGCTTATCTCTGTTTCATTTAATTATTTTCCTAAAGTTTTGTCTTGTTCTTTTGTTCACAGGGTATTCCTCTGTCTCCTCATATTGTTTGGATCTCTGCATTTGTTTCTGCTAATTCGATGGAACAGCTGCTTTTCCTAGACTTGAAGGAATGGCCTATGTAGGAACATCCCCTGTGTAGACTGTGCGTGCTTGGCAGTTTGGGCTGGATGGCTGGAGCTGTAGTGGGCATAGGCTGGGTATCTCAGGGTACTTCTGCTGAGGCTGCCTTGGGGAGATGTCTGCAGCTAACATGGGCATGGGCTGGGAGGTCTTGGGGTGCCCTCTGCAGAGGGCAGCCTGGCAGCACAGCTGAAGGTGAAGCAGGTACACGCTGAGGGTGGGTGTCCTGAGGTGTTCTTTGCAGTGGTTGGTCTGGTCAGTCATCTGGAGCTAAAGTGGGTTCTAGTCTCATGTGTCCCAGGATGCTTTGTGCCCGTGTCTCCTTTGCAAGATGCTGGAGCTGTAATAGGCACTGCCTGGGAGTGTTTCAGTGTGTGCTGTACCGGGGTTGCCTTGGTGGTGCTGCTGTAGCTCTAGTAGGTACGGGTGTGAAGGACTTCCTTGGGCGGATTGCTGAGGCTGAAGAAGGCTAGCATCCTGGGGCTTCTGAGGGCAGCCAGCTGGCCAGAATACCCTTCCCTGAAGCAGGAATTTTAACTCAGGGGTCTGATTCCAAAACTTCTAGTTTAACTTCCCCCCAAATCGATTACAGTTGACACTTGAACAGGTTTGAGCTGCATGGGTCCACTGATACGTAGTTTTTACCCCATAAATATAGTACTGTAACTGTATTTTCTCTTCTTCATGATTTCCTTAATAAGATTTTCTTTTCTTTAGCTTCCTTTATTATAAGAATACAGTATATAATACATATAACATACAGAATATCTGTTAATGTATTGTTTACATTATCAGTAAGGCTTCCAGCTTAGTAATAATAATATAATATAATATAATATAATATAACAATTAATAATAGGCTATTAGTGGCTGAATTTTTGGGAGGTCAAAAGTTATTCATGGATTTTTAGCTGTTGGAAGGGGCTTGGTGCCCCTTACTCCTGTTTTGTTCAAGGGCCAAATATATTATTAAATGATTTTTAATTTAAAATAACTTTAAATTTAAAAGCATTGGAATATGTGCCATCCACAAAAAACCCCAAAAAAACCCCCCAAAAAACAAACTTTGTTTTCTTAGAGAGTTTTACATGGTTCATGATTTGTGAGTGATTCACTAAGGGATGTTACCTGACTGCTTATCTTTCTCTCCATTGAGACTGTAAACTCCTCAAGGATAAGGAGAGTGCTTTGTTCATGGCTTCCCTCCTCCCCCATTTTATTGAGATATAATGAATGAAGCTTATGTTTTTTTCCCTTCACCTTTGCAATTACATTTCCCTATACTTGGACTTTGTTTCCCCCTTTGCTTACTTTCATATTCATATTCTTTAAGTTATTTGTTTAAGTAATCTCTTCATCCAACGTGGGTCCCAGACTCACAAACCCAAGATCAAGAGCTAAAGGCTCTTCCTACTGAGCCAGCCAGGTGCCCCAACTTCTATTCATATTCTTTTTTTCTTTTTAAAGATTTTATTTATTTATTTGATAGACAGAGACCACAAGTAGGCAGAGAGGCAGGCAGAGAGAGAGGGAGAAGCAGGCTCCCTGCTGAGCAGAGAGCCCACCGTGGGGCTCTATCCCAGGACACTGGGATCATGACCTGAGCCAAATGCAGAGGCTTTAACCCACTGAGCCACTCAGGTGCCCCTTCTAGTCATATTCTTAAAATCTCTTCTTAGAAGTCACTTCCTTAAAAAAAAATAGAAAGAAAAGAAAACAAGAAAAGTTAAAAAAAAGAAAAAAAAGAAAGAAAAAAAGAAGTCACTTCCTCTAGGAAGCTGCTTAGGAGTCTTAATGTCTTAATTCCTCTTAATGTGTTGTCATTGTCATTTGCCTCCCATTGTTCCCTAATTCTGTGATTGATTGAGATAAGAACTATTATCTGTGTTGCAGATTTCCAGCCCCAGTACATAGCAGGCAACCATTAACTGTTTGACCCAACAGCTATGACTGTCACTGAACGAAGTTATAAACAAGTAGTGAGGAGGACATCTAAGTATCTTTATGCTGACAGAGGTGTACTAGAGGTTAGGTTGATTCTGTCTGGCTCTTGCTTTCTGTGTGTGTGTGTGTGTGATGTCAAAACACTTTACATTTTACTGGGAAATAGTAAAAGTAATGACAAGGCTTTTATGGACAATTAACTGGGAGCTTCAAAACCTATTTGAGACTCAGCTTGATGGGTATATTAGCTTAATTGGTGTTTATTGATTTAAGATAAAGTCCAAGGTAGCATTGTTTAAAATTGAAGTTTTGCCTTTTTTTTTTTTTTTTTAATTGAAAAGAAAGAAAGAAATAGCTCCTCTGAAACAGTTGCCTTGGCTCAGCTATTTATAGGGAGTGCAACTTTTCTGGGTCTTCTTGCTCTGTAAACACGGGAAGGAGGCTGTAACTGCCTATTCTTGTGCTGTCTGTCTTCCAGGCACTTTGGATGATGTGTGTTGGTTTTGAAGTATATAGTCTTTGTGCATTTCATGGAGAGGAATCTTGTTGAAGAAAAGCCAATTGCACTGAGCAGGGTACCAAAGGGCAGTGTGATATTATACATTTCTATAACATCCCGTACTCGGGAAGTGCTTCCAAGCTCTTGTTTATAGGAGTTCTATAAACAAGGGCTTGGAAACATTTCTTAACAAAATTCCATGGTATGTGTGTATGTGTATACAAATGTATATACACAAATATATATATATATATGCACACACACACACACATATATATATATATAAAAGGTTTTATTTTATAGCCATAAAACCTCAGTTTTCAGTTTCTTTGTATTTAAAATGACCCTAAGATCATGGCATCTGGAGTTCAAATAGGTTTCATGTCTGAAAAAGGTACTGTTTGAATTCCTTTTTATGAGACTAATTCTAAAAAAAAAAAAAAAAAAAAAAAAAAATCTTAAAAACCAGATATCAACCTTGGGAAAATATCAACAAATCAATAAAAAAAAAAAAAGAAAGAAAAGGGAAAATGGGCAAGGTATATGAATAATTTCCAGGGCAAACACAGTAAATGCTAATGTCATGATAAAGCTCCCTTACACTTATAAGGTAATTGGAGATTAAGATAATTGCTATGAAGATAAAATTGAATTGAGAAAGATCAAAGAGATATAAAGGCATAAAAATTAAAGATAATTTCCAGTGCTGGCATGAATAGTGTCATGGTTTTTGAGTGCTTACTATGTTCTAGATGCTGTATTTAGTTCTTTGCTGCTACCACTACATGGAGTCACTATGGAACACATTTGTGGTGGATAGTATTGTCAACACATTTTACAAATGAGGAACTTGGCAGAACGAAGATGTAAAATTGCCCAAGGACCTACGGCTAGCAAGAGACAAGGCCAGAGAGTTTGATACAGTGACCAGGATCCACACTGTTTTGTCAACTGTTATTTGGGGAGAGCATATTGCCGCAAATGCCTACTTGGGTTGAATGTTGGTGTCAATATTGTGGAAATCAATAGTGACCTCGTTTTGGGCTCTGGAATTTCTGCTTTAGCTCCACAGTGGATCATCGCATCTGCTTTTCTTGCTTAGGAAACTTTCTTACATCTTTTCCCATATACTTTATCCTCTTTGTTGCCCTAAATATGCTTGCTACCACTCCATCTTACAATATAATGTCTTGTGTCAACATACATCTGTCCAGGAATCCACCTACCTAGGTCCTCTTTGTTACCTGTCATATTTCAAATCAGGTTTATCTTAGGATACCATTCTGTCTTCAGCTCAATTATACATAGGATGCGTGAGTCTAAAGAAAATTATAACTGGGCAGATATGAAATCATAAACAGTTTTGTTGCATTTAACCAGTCATTTAAATTCACTGTGAATTACCTGCTCAAGAGGCACCAAGAAATGAGAGTCTTGGAGAAGAGTATGCATCTCAGTGATAGAGGGGGAAGATGGCTTCAACAAGTTTGATGGGTGTCTTGGAAAAGTTGTCCTTGGATCTGGGATGTGAGGAAGAGTTTGGGCACGCATGTACCACAAAGGAGCACTGGGCCTCTAGTCTCAGAGCCGGAAGAGACAAGACAACAAGTTGGCTGAAATGGCCAACATCAGAAGAGGTGGGATTGTACAAAAGTCACACTTTATGATTATGTCCAGAGTCAGCTCTGGCCTAGAGGATCCCATGGGGCTGATAACTCAGAAAAAGGAGCAGCCCTGGCTTGTGGGGACATGTTTGCAATGTCTCCCCACATTAACATCTCCGTTAGATGGTTTCAACCATTGAGAGTGGTGTTCTTCAACTTGCTTTGCTGCTCTGCACCCAAGCTGCTTCTTACACAGAATATACCTTAAGTTGTGGTTCACAACTTAAGGTATATTCTTAATATACCTGCTTCTTGGCCCCTACTTCTCCTACTCAAGAAGGCGTATCCTATACCTTTTCCAGCTACATGTTCTCCAGTCCCATCATGCGGGTGTGTGCCGCCTCCCTTAGGAATATCCCTTCCAGACACACCTGGAGAATTACTGCTCTAGATAAAGAGAAAGAGCTTAGGAAACATATGACATGATCTTCTGAAACTTAAAACAAAACAAAACAGATTTATCTGGAGTGAGTGCGTGCTCTCCCATATCAAGCTGCTGGAGGCCTGAGACACAGATGCGTCCTGGTCTGATCTCCTTCTCTTCAGCCTCCCACCCGGCGTCTGGCACTCTCATTCCTGGGAGTGCAGCTCTGCGGCATGAATGACAATGTTGCCCCTGCTACTTCATTTCTAGATCTATAAACAGTGCCAAAGAATAGTCTCGTGGGCTATGCTTACTTGAAGAGGGACAAGCCTTAATTTATAATGGTTATGTTAAATGACTTAACTTTACCAGGGAGATAATTCAAGGTAAGAAGCATTTTGAGTTATTCACTGAGGCAGTTTAGCTGGCTGTAGCTCCAGAAAGCCATATTCCCATTTAATTCCGAAGTCCATTGGGAGGCATTTATCTAGAGAGTGAAAAAGTAGGCGCATGCTTGAGCATTCTGGAAAAAAAAGCAGCCTCTGAACATTGAAAGTAACACAACAAAATGATTGTTTTGGAGAAGTAAGATAAAATCAGCTCAAGTTCCAGACTAAGCCCTCTTGGGAATTGTCTGTATCCTTTGCTCATGTACCTAGGAAAGGCTTGTTTTGTTTTGTTTCATTTTTTTTCCTCTTCAGTTAATCATCTTTGTTACAATGTGTCTTAGTCTGTATTTCATCATCTAACACACTATCCAGCACATTATAGGTGTTCAACAAATACCGACTAACTGAAAAAAAAAAAAAAAAGAGGATGTGTTGTATATTTAAGACCTTACCCTTTGTATTACTGATTTATTTTCTCTGGCACATGAATTAACTGATATGTTTGTCGCTTTAAAATATATTCTAGTTCTATTTTCATGTCAGGAGAACATTTTCTTATGAATCTTTATTTTTCCAATTCTAAAGCTTTCCATGATTAGTATAAATGCAGAAGAAATTTGAAATATTCTACAAGGCTGAGATCTTTCAGAAAGAAGGGAGACATATCTGAATTGGGAATGCTCCTCTCTCTGCTGATAATATCTCTCTGCTTGTCATGGGATGCAGGTTGTTATAGTGAAGGGATGTTACTTGAAATTGGAAAGGAATGTAATATGTTAATAACAGAAAGGGTTTTAAAAATGATACATAATTTGTCAAAGTATTCTTTAAAATGGGTTTGATTCATTGAATTGCCATTGGCTTTATAGGGGCAATAAAATCTCCCAAGTTATTGCAAGACGAATTAGTCCTTTGTCATCTTAATGCTTTCTTGGCAGTGTTAGGGACCATGATTAATGAAGGACATCTCGCTGTAGGAACATAGTCTATACCCCGCCGCCCCCAGCATGTTGAGCTCATGTCTACTATCAAGGCCTCCAAAGGATTGGACTTTTTGGCACTGAAACCCTGCTAAACTGTCTTCCTGAGGCTAGATCATCATTATTACTACTAGACTGTCCCCTAGGTTGGCTTTTCCTGCTTTCAGATGGTTTTCTCTACCACCTGTCTGTTCTCCCACCAGCACATTTTCTGATTTTACTCTTTTTTTAAAAAAAGATTTTATTTATTTATTTGACAGAGATCACAAGTAGGCAGAGAGGAAGGCGGGGGGATGGGGGGCTTGAAGCAGACTCCCCGCTGAGCAGAGAGCCTGATGCGGGGCTTGATCCTGGGACCCTGGGATCATGACCTGAGCTAAAGGCAGAGGCCTAAGCCACTGAACCACCCAGGTGCCCCTGATTTTACTCTTAACTTCAGCCTCACGATAAGCTAGAGAAGCTGAGGTAGGAACCCTATAAAGCCTTAGTCTTCTCTTTTGCATAAGCCATAATACACATATTGTATTTTCTTTTAATGTTACTTATTTATTTATTTGAGAGAACAAGAGAGAGAAAGAGAGGGAGAGCACAGAAGGAGAAACAGAATCCCTGCTGAGTAGAGAACCTGATGTGGGACTTGATCCCAGGTTCCTGGGATCATGACCTGAGCTGAATGCACGCTTAACTGACAGAGCCACCCAGGCGCCCCTTATACACATACTTTATAGATGAACCTCAACCTCACTACATTTGCTATTGATGATTAGTCCATGTACTGATCAAGGAGTCAAGCCTGAACTTGGTGGTATCGAGTGGAAGGTGGGCTGGCAGTTTGAGATGAATTGGCATCATCTGTTCCTTCTTTCATTATTATTATTATCATTATTATTATTTTTGCCCTTCTATTCAATAAATTTTTGAAGACTGATATAGGTACCGTGCTAGAAGACTAAGTCCTTATGGAGCTGAGAGGTTAGTGAGGAGGCAGACATCATCATAATGAAACAATCACACGAATAAGGAAGTAGGTGTGATGTTGGTGTATGCTATCATCAGAGCAGTATAAAGCATGGAGAACCTATCATAGGGCCAATGCCTGAGTTTCGGAGAAGCTTGCCTGGAGATCTCACACTTGATCTGAATGTAAAGGTTGAATCATGTTAAGTAAGTAACAGGGAAGGAGAAGAAAGAACGAATGCACTTTTATAGGTAAGAGAAAATGGTCATTGTCGTTCAGTTTTTGTTTCAGAGATGCTGAAACCTTTTCCCTCTTCTCTTTGGAAACTGCTAATATTCCCAGCAGTGGGAATGCTGAGGTGACCTCTCATGCTTTCAGGTTTCTTTGTATTAATGTGCCATTACTGAAGTAACTTTTCAGTAACTTTTTCAGTTAACTTTTTAGTAACCAAGTCTTGTTTTTACTCCCCTATTCTTATCCTGGGTCTTCCTGAGATTGTGGGGGCTGCCTAGATCCTTGGTTCTGGTCTACTCTGAAGCCAGTGCCTGGGAGAACACAGGGGGCACAAGTGTAGGGCTGGACTGGGTGAAACGTTGACCTCAAGCACAGTGATCTTGGGGGGAAATTGGTTTTTGACTCATTCTCCTGCTGTGCCAGCTTTATAATGATTCCAAATTTTGCCGGAAGGATTCAAAATATTCATAGATGATGTCAACTACACTTCAATGAAAAAAAAAATCACATAGGGATGTAAAATACTTAGGACAGCAGCCTCAGAATGACATGGACGTAGGAAGGTTGGGTAGATACCGAACTGCTCTCACACACGCACACGTGCACACGTACACACAGGGAATGAAGGGTTTACACTAAGGAAGATGTACACGTAGACAAAGGCAGAGACTGGGGAGTGGTGGCATTCTTTGCAGATCGCAAAGGCTATTGTGAGGACCAGGAGAACTGGGATAGTGTTTTTGTCCTTTGTTCAGAGCAGTAGTGAGCTAGCTCAGCCCATGACCTGGCTTTGCAGGATGGCTCTGCTGAACAAGGGAATGCTATTTAACTCATGCTCACTTTTTGAGTGAAGATTCTGCCTCTTTTTAGAGGTCTCAGGAGACTTGACAAAAGCAATACCATAGTTGTCCCAAGGACAGATTTCATGATGAAAGAAGAGCCTGAAGTTCTCTCATGCACTGCGTATTTTAGAATAATGTGCTTCTTTGTGGCTTCTTAATTTTGTGATAGGCTTGGCTTTATTTCTGAACACTGTTAGAAGGATGTAGAAGAAAAGCCAGATTTAAAATAAGTTTAAATACTTTTAATTAATATTCAGAATTATAAAAAGCTTTCCTCAATGCATAAGATGACAAATTAAAAAGGGATAGTTTCTCCCCATCCTTTCTTACTTATTCTTGTTCCCTTGAGTGTTATCGGTCATAATTTGTGATCGCTAATAATCACTAAGACTATGTGTGTTATCTATTAGTATCTCTTTCTATACAGTCATATATACGCATGTACATGTTCACCCATACTCTCACACAAATACATACATGTGTTTTTGAAGTGCATGAGATTCCATTGTATATTTTATTAAAACTTGACTTTTTTTTAATTCAATGACATACCATAGACATCCTTTCATGTCAGACAGATATAACTGATTCTGTCTAATGACTTGTGCTATTCCTAGTTGGAACATTTCATGGTTTATTTAACCATTCTCAAATGCATGGACATTTAGGTTGACTTCAGGGGGCTGCCTTAATAAAATACTGCCATGAATATGGCTGGGAGATACTTGTACAAGAATTTCTTTAGGACATATTCCTACAAGTAGGTTGTCAAAGGTTGAGCACATTTAAAATTTTGATAGATACCAAGGATAGCACCATAGAAATATGGAAGAACCTCCTTGTCTCTTTTCTCTCTCCCCCACCCCAAAAAAGAATGGATCCATAATAGTGTGCCAGGGCCATGCTTGAAGCTAGGGTGTCTGAGGATAGACTGCTGTATAAAGGAGAGTCAGCCAGCCAGTTTTCCTGCTTGGCACTAGCATTTGCATTTATAAATAGAGAGGGGAATATTGAATTTGTTATTACTCAAGCTGTTCTAAAATTGCTTCCCAAATATTAAAAAAGCAATTTGATTTGTTTTCCTAATCCAATTTCAAATCGTGTAGTCCATATGGACCTTGAGAAAATTGTCTCTGACTCTCATAACCTTCCTATTGGTCTGCTCTGGCTCTCTTTTTCTTTACTGAATCATTTTTCTCTTGTTGGTTCTCTCGTCTTGTGTAATTTGTAATGACTTTGCCGACTCCCTGCTGGAGGTCCTAGGCTACCATTGGTAGTTCCGCTCCTATCATAGTTAATGATTTCTTAGAAATGCTATGACGGTAAAGGTACAGGTTTGTTTTGTTTTGTTTTGTTTTGTTTGTTTTTTTTAACTTATTTGAGAGAAAGACAGCAACAGAGAGTAAGAGTGCAAGAGGGAAGGGCAGAGAAAGAGAGAGTCTCAGACTAAGTGCAGAGCCCCATGCCGGGTTCAATCTCATGATACCAAGATCACAATGTGAGCTGAAATCAAGAGTTGGTCATGTAAATGACTGAGCCACCTAGTTACTCCAATTACAGGCCTTTTTTAGGGTAAAAGGAAATAAAAATCATGTCCCACTTTTTGTACACTCTGTCTTGAGTTTTCTTACCTAAGTGATGTTGGCGACTTTGGTTTATTCCCTCTGCCCCTATTTTAATAGGTCTGGTATTCTTGTTAAAACCAGAATCAGGTTTCTGTTTGCATTTATGTAGCTCAAACATATAAATTGATTTTTAGTTACCTTATCAATCTTAAGTTAGTGTCCACATTGTTTTTCTCATGGACGTTTAACTCTCTACGAGCATTACTGATTCCTTGGTTTCTGCCAAATGTATCGTCCCTCAGTCACATAACTTTTCTCTAAAATTGTTTAACTGTAAAATTAATACATGGTTATTACAAACCAACTTTAAACTCTGTACATGGAATCTTAAAAAAGTGACCATAACTCTACTCTCAAAAAGATTTGATGTCAAACTTTAAAAAAAAAAATTTCCCTAGGATTTTATTTTTTCTTATTGTTATAATTTAAATAATTCTGTGTATAGAATTTTTATCTTTATACATTCACTTCATGTATTTGCTTATATTTTTTATTGTGATAAATAGGCACAATGTAAAATTTACCATTTTGGCCATTTTTAAGTGTACTTCTCAGTGGTGTTATGCATATTCAGTTTTTGGTGCTGCCATCACCAACCGTTCATCCACAGAATTCTTTCCATCTTGCAAAACTCATTAGACCCATTAAACACTCCCTGCTTCCTCTCCCCTCAATCCCTGGCAACCACCATTCTACTTAATCTTTCTGTGACTTTGGTCTAGATATCTCCTACAAGTGGAACTATACAGTATTTTTCATTTAGTGAAAGGAGCATAATGTCTTCCAGATTTATCCATCTGTAGCATGTGTCAGAATTTTCTCTTTGTAAGGCTGAGTCTTAGTTCCCTATATCTCCATCCTGGATTTTCTTACCTATTTATCTGTTGATGGACATTTGAGTTGCTTCCAATCTCGAACCATTAAAAATATGGATGCACAAAGAATCCTCCTAATCCCTGGTTTCAACTCTTTTGAGAATATACTCAAAGGTAGTCTAGCAGGATCAGTTGGTAATTCTATGCTTAATTTCTCCCTTTCTTCCTTCCTTCCTTTCTTTCTTTTTTTCTTTCTTTCTTTAAAATGGAAAATGCACAGGTGGGGAGGGGCAGAGGGAGAGAGAGAATCTTAAGCAGGCTTCATGCCCAGCACAGAGCCCAAGGCAGGCCCTGATCTCATGAACCTGAGATCATGACCCAAGTTGAAATTAAAAATTGGATGCTTAACTAACTGAGCCACCCAGGTACCCCTCTACATTTAATTTTTTGAGGAAGTACCATGTTAATCTCTATAGTGGCTGTACTATTTTACAGTCCAACTGGGAGTGCACACTAGTTCCAATTTCTCCACATCCTTGCCAACACTTGTTATTTTCTTTCTTCATGACACTAGCCATCCTCGTGGGTGTGAGGTGGTATCTCACTGTGGTTTTGATTTTCATTTCCCTAATGATTATTAATGCTGAGCATCTTTTTAAGTGCTTAATGCCATTTGCACGTCCTCTTTGGAGAAATGTCTGTTCAAGTCCTTTGCCTATTTTTTTAAATTGGATTTTTATTGTCATTGTTGTTGAGTTGTAGGAGTTCTTTATGTATCTATTTGTTGATCCCTTGTCTTAGTCAGTTTGCACTGCAATAACAAAAAAGTTTTTTTTTTGTCATAGAAAAATATTTTTCCTTAACTCTTGAAGGATAATTTCCCTGGGTATGGAAATCTTGATTGCTGAGGTTTTTCTTTACAACACCTTAAATATTTTACTTCACTCTTGTCCTGCTTGTGTAGTTTCTGAAGAGAAGTTGGATATGATTCTTACCTTTGATCATCTATAGGTAAAATTTTTTTGTCCCCTGGGTTCTTTCAAGAATTAAAAAAAAAAATCTTGATTTTCTAATCTGAATATGATATGCCTAAGTGTAGTTTTCTTGGCATTTAACCTGGTTGGTGTTCTCTGAGTTTCCCTGGTCAGTAGTTGGGTGTCTGACCATTACCTCAGGCCATTGGACCCTTTCTGACTTTACATCTGCTATTCCCCCTGCACCTTGAGCACATCAAGCTCCTTTCTAATCTCAAGATCTTCATTCTTTTGTTCCCTCTTCTTGGAATGCTTCTGCCCTAACTTTGCCTGAAACTTCATTTCATCCTTCAGGTCTGAGGTGAAATGTTTACTTTTAGAGAAAGAGAAAAAAGAGGAAGTTGGCAGGTACTTGTTGTCTAGCTGAAACCCAATCTACTTTCTGTTGCCTTCAGCAGACTGCCAGGAAGGCATGAATTCTGGTAACTTCCTAGGGAAGTTTATGGGCATAAAGTGGAAGTTTCTACAACTTTGGAAGATTGACCTCCCGAGGGTAAATATGTAAGAGTGTGTATTGGAAAGACTTGAAGGGCAGGGATTATGTTACTTAACTCTTTTATCATGGCAATGGATATTTGTCACTTGGGTAATTTGTAGATATTTGCCATTAATATATGTTCATTATAAGAGATAGTGGTAGGTTGATTTCTAAGGATTCCAGTTGCATTAAAAACATTTGCTGGTGAATAACCTACTTTCTAGATTGGACTACTGTGTTTCCGTATTTTTTGGACCTCTAATAAGACATTCGTGACATTCATTTATTTATTAAATCACCGATTCATCACTATACCTTTATTGAAGACTCTGCTTGGCACATGATACAGAATTACAAAGAAGAACAAGGGTCGGCTCTGTCCTCAAAGCTCAGAGTTTGGTGAGGGAAATAGATTTGTTAAGAAAGCTTCATATTGTGGTATCCAACACAAGAACCAAGAAAGAATGTTCACGCTCCACTCTAGAGACAGAGTCTGAATGAACTGTGAAGAGAGAAGTAGTCCTGGTTAGCGTGAGTAGTGTGAAGTAGGACAGGAGGATATAGAGATATGGGGAGATGAGGAATGGCGAAATAAAGTGCGAGAGTCAGGGATGGCCAGCCAGAGGCCCATCAGGCCTTTGAATGCCACACTATTGTGTTTGAAGTTGGTCATGGACTGATAGACGTGACTAAGGGAGTGACCCAACCCAACCGGTCTGCCAAGACACACTTCCTGAATAGTAAGGACAAGAACCTGCATCAGTTGTTAGCAGGTTGTCTGAATTAATCATCAACCACCTTGTTTACCTCCCCAGGGGTGAATATATAACATCCTTTGTTGCCACCTAAAAGATAACATAGCTGCCCCCTTTTATGGGAAAGACAGCTGAATGACAATCAAACAAAGTAAAAAATCATGAGAACAATTCTTCTTTGAAAAAAAAATCAAGCCACGTCAGCTGAAATGAGTTATATCTGTCATGTTATTTTTCTGTATAGCATTAAGGATTTTTTTTTCTTTTCCATTTAAACACTCCACTGAAGTTTTTTTTAAAGATCTCTGCCTTATAACATTGAATGACTATCTGTATCCCATACAGATTTCAAATTTGCCAAGATTTGGGCCTCATTTTTATAGAAGAGAAATAAAGCTAGCACTTAGGTGTTTACAACATAATGTATCTGTCAAGAATAAAAACACCAAGGCATACAGACTTCTGCAAATGCCTTTTATGTTCTGTCACTCACTGCTTGCATTTCTGCATTCAGGACATTTATGAACAAATGTGGGAGATTCATAGTCACCCTCAAAGAGTCAGTGCCTACATTTACAGGTCTAAATGAAAAGAGAAAAACTTTATGAGTGAAAATTGCCTTCCCCTAAGAAGGAAGTCTTGTATAGCTGTTTTGTCAGGGGCATTTTACTTCTTTTTCTCTATCACTGGATGTAAGCAGAAGCAAGGGGGAAACATTTCAGTGCTTGGAAGCAACACCAGCCATTCTGAGAACATGGGAAACATCAGGGTTGGCTTGTTTTTTATAAAAGGTCACTCTCATCAAGTGATTTAGAGTGTATTTTGAAGAAATGTGTTATTTCTGTGAAAGAGGTTTCCCAACTGAGTGGTTGGAAAATCTTCTACAAGTCATCCTTCTAGGCAAGCACAACGAGCTCAAAGAGAAGTGCCTGTTTCCTTTCTACCCTCTCCAGGCTTATTTTTGATTGGGGGAAATGCTAATCTGATCTAAAAAAGGACTCTCTTACTGATGTCCCAGTATGGCCATACGTCTGTGTATGATCCCAAGGTGTTTTTTTTTTCCCCTTTTTTGATTTTTCTTTGTCTTTTCAATAAATGTTTATTGTATTGTTTTGTTTTTTGGGCTCTATGATCCAGCGGATCATTTGGACCGGATTTGTGAATCCTGTGAGGTTTATCACTGGATAATGGACCATGAAAGAGAATGTTTATTAGGACTGGTGGCTGTTGTGTCCTATGCCCACTTGGAAAATTCCAGAGTCCAGGCTTCTTTTTAGCCTGTCCAATAAAGGCCCAGCCTCTCCCTGGGAAATCTAGTGGTGGCACATGTGAGGACAAAAAAACTCCTTTTGCCCCTGGGCTATGAGACTCTGAGCTCTTCTTTGTCCTCTCAAGGGCAGACAAGGTTTCCCTATCAAGGCACAATTCAAAGAGAAATTACAGTTTCTCTAGAAGGCCTCTATGTCATGATCACTGACAAATAGATAAAGAAAGTCATGGTCAAAACACTCAGCATTACAAGGTCAACTCAGTATTACAAGGGACTTCAAAGGTCACTTGGCATTGAATCTCTTCCACAACATTCTGAGAGTTCCCACTTTAATCCTTTCTCTAGTGGGGAGCTTCCTGGTTCCCTGGGGAGTGACTGCACTTGTCAGGACACTCAGACATTGCTTTCCTTATTTCCGTCTAACGTCTCTTCTTTTAACCCTCAACCTGTTTGTTCTAGTCATACACTTTGGAGCCAAGATTAGCATATGATTGTTGAGACCGGGGCTTCTCAAACTTGAGCTTGCTTGAGAAATTGTTGCTGTACAGCTTCCTGGGGCCCACCCCCAGACATTCTGACTCAGTAGGCCCGAGGCCCTGCCAGCATATTTGCATTTCTAATAAGCTCCCCAGTGCTGCGCATTACCGGATTACCACTGAGCATCTAATTTAGACTACCCAAGATCTTTCCCTCTTCTTTTGGGAACTGCACCTGCCTTTTCCTTTGGGGACTAGCTTGTTTCTTACTGCAGGCAGACTGCCAGCCAATCCTCTCCACCACCTACCAGCCAACAGGTGGGTGTGTGATGCAAGGTAGGCCAATGGGAGGTTGACTTTGGAGAATTTGAAACAGGGGCGAAAGAAAGAGGAGCTCCATTCATTGTCCCATTGATCACAGCTGCTACCTAGGTCCATGGGGCTGGCCTTACTGCAGTGGCTTCTTAGTCTAATACTCAAATTTTCCATTTATTCTTTGAACTATCTCCTATCCTCCGAATAAGTGATGGTTTTTCTTCTGGTTCTACTTCATCTTTTTCTCCTATGTCCTCCTTTTCTTCCTCGTCCTTTTTATACTAATGCATTAGTTTCTACTTCTTGCCACCAAAAACCTGAACAAAGATAGAACTACAAAATATACACTGGCTCTCTTGACCGTAGCACACAGTTCCATAAAGGCAATGTTGACTCATTCATACAGATCCAGTGCCCTACTTCTTTCATTGGTTCTTTGTAGAGCATGCTGTTTTGTTTTTTTTTTTTAAAGATTTTACTTATTTATTTGACAGAGATCACAAGTAGACAGAAAGGCAGGCAGAGAAAGAGAGGAAGGGAAGCAGGCTCCCCACTGAGCAGAGAGCCCGATGCGAGGCTCGATCCCAGGACCCTGGGATCATGACTTGAGCTGAAGACAGAGGCTTTAACCCACTGAGCCATGCAGATGCCCCTGGAGCATACTTTTTGTTTCCACACACTCATGTTTTCTTTTGGACCATCTAATAGTTCTCTCCATCCCTTTTCAAGCGTGTTAGACTGAGTCAGGCCAGTACTTTGCCAGTTCAACATGGCATGATCTGGATGACAGACAAGAAGGAGAGGTTTAATGACTCTCCCGTGGGCACTGCACTCTGATTAATGCCACCTAAAGCAGAATGAGAAAGGAAAAATGGACAGTTAGCTAGTAGTGTATTTGATCAGTGTCAACAATGAACAGAGATCATCCAGATTCCAAAGTGAATCTTTTGTCCTGAATGTTGAAGCTTGGATGTGATTTCCTGTCTCCCCTTAGTGTAATGTAGACTGAATAGAATACTAGAGATCTCTCAATTCTGCTGACAGGCAAGCAGGGACATTGGCCTGAGGTGGCAGAGAAAGCAAGGGTTTTTGGCTAGCAAGTACTCATGCCTGGCCTGTGTAAAGAACATTAAGGATTCTAAGCCACCATCATGTGCTCAGAGAGTGTGTTAGTGGTCTGGAAAATGGTAGAAGGTGAACTTCTCCTGGGATTTTCCCAAAATACAGAAAAGATATTTATTTACAGTTTCTTAGGCCTTCACTCTGGGAGAATTAGAGAAGTCTGAGAAGAACGCCAGGATTCTCAGGAACATTAGGAATTTAAAAACAAATTATTATTGATATTCTATGTAAATACTCAGAAACTTAATGCATCTACTTGACATGCATATTCATAACTAGTCATTTGTTGGGCGGGAACTTCTCTGGCAAAACAAACGGTTCTCTGTCCTCGATAGTGATTTTGAATTTAAAGCAGAATGACACAAAACATTTGTTCATTTCCAAAAACAGTGGTAGGGAAGAGAGGAATGATAAGGTTTTGGATCCTTCCTTGTATTTACTTAAAATTATTGCTATCTGTTCCTCATTTAGGGTCAGGCTAATTTTCTCTAGCAGAGTGGGGCTGGACAGAGGGTGAGGACGAAGTGTGATGCTTTTACAAGAAAGGCCTCTGCCAGTGCAAGGAGGTCTACCATTAGGATGGCCCTTCAAAGCTGTCCCCATACTGATGTCATGGGGCCGAGCCTTTGGAACTCCTTATCCACTGGTCACTGGATGTGGGTTGTCCTTGGCAGGGGGTATGACCTTGGGTGAGGTGGCCCCTCTGTTTGACTTCATTTCCCATGGAGGGCCTCAGCTGAGGGCTGTTGGGTGGCCACACTCCTGTCTTGTTTGCTCCCCTCTCTGGATGGTTCTGAAATGCAGTTTATGAGAATGAGGCATACCCTCCTTCTGTTGCAAAGGTACTTGGCCCCACAACCCCTTGTACATACTCTCTTCTCTGCTTCATTTCTCTTTTCTTCCTTTCTTTCCCTTGGGAGCATACGCTCTCACTAAAATGTTAGCATGGCCACTTTGCCTTAGTGTCTGGTTTCTAGGGAACCCAGGTTAACACCAAATGACCTTATTGAGATATCTGAACTTAGAGAACCAAATTGTGAATGCCCCCCTCTTCTCCCAGCCCTGGGATTTTCAGTAGTAGAGAGTCTCTAGGTGTTAAAGCTGGTTGGAATCAAAGAGGACATCAAGTCCTGTGGTTTCCAACCTATCTACCCTTAAGGATCCCTTCTGCTACTTTCCTTCTTCATCTCTGTTCCAAAACATCGTTTTACAAAGATTTTGTTCTGAATTGCTCTGTGAGACATAAATAATTTCCATTTCTTTAACTGACTAAAAACAAAACTTCCATCAGCGTTGTTGATGTGAGGTTACTGTCTTTCATGTTGCTTCTACTTAACTCTTGAAAAGAGAGAAGAGGGTCATGAAGCTAGCTTTACAGAATCCTTCTGGGAACCCCAGTGAGCAAGCCACTCATCTGATCTGCCCCGCACTCCTGCCCTCCACTGACTGCCCCAGTGGGAGCCCAGCAGATATCAGAGCCTGGATGAGAATCTGGGTCTCCTGACTAGACCCTTCTCAAGTTCACAACATTCCCCCTCAAGAGTCTTCATACCTCTCATTTGTTATTGTCAGGGTCCCTCCCGCTGGTTGTTACCATCACTACTCAACCGGCTGGGCCTGAGTTTCCCCTGCCTCTCTGCCTTATGGTGACTCCTTGGGCATTCCATGATGGAGCTGCCATCCTTCCTCCGGGAGACTCATCCAGGAGATTAGGATGTGGGGTCTTGTCAGTTAAACTCCATCTGTTACTTCCTTTTCCAGAAGCAGTTGTTGGTGAACTAGCCCTTCCAGACTGCTCAGTGCCAAACTGTGTGAATGACCAGGAGGGAGGGGACACCCTTCAGTGGCCCCCTGTCTGTCCATTTCAGGTGTGTCTGTGATTGGATTTCCTCGAGAAGAGAAGCCTGGAAGCTCCAGAGGAGAGAAGCCTGAAAAATGATTTTATGGGAGGCATTTTGTTAGGAACGAAGGCATTTATTTAGCTGTTAGGACTAATTAATTCAATAGATGGATTTTTTTTTTACTAGTTTCTTATTATTAGACTGGGAATCAAGAGTATTAGGTTCTCATCCTTCCTTCTGCTACTCATTTGCAGTGCCCATCTTGAGAATGTCTCAACTTTTTCTATAGGGCTCTGTGTCTTACTTTGTAAACAGGGATAGTAATACCCATTTTAGCTTTCTGACACTCCCTCTATCTTGGTTCTCCCTGGGTAACTGCATGACAGCCTGCTCACTGGCCGCACCATTACTTTACAAAAGACCACTCTCTACAGTGAAGTCAGAGTAATCTCTAAAAATGTCAATTAAACTGTATCACTCATGTGCTTAAATACCTCCACTGGCTTCCATGAGATTTACCGTAAAGTGTGAACATTTTGTTCTCTTTGCTCATCCCAGTCCTCATGTCTTCCCAAGCTCTGCTGGGGCACTCTGTTCTGTCTGTTCTTTGCAACATACCCACCTGTGTACCAGCCTCAGGACCTTTGCATTAACGTTTGCTCTGCCTGGAATTCTTCTCTGCTCCAGGTTGCCTCCTTCTTGACATTCAAGTCTCGGCTCAAAGTCTTTCCCCATCATACCTACCCTTGGCCTTTCTTTATTCTGTTAATCTTTTTTCTTTTTTAAATGATGCTATAGAGAAAGAGGAATAAGCATCTTTTTTTTTTTTCCCCAAAGATTTTATTTATATCTGAGAGAGAGAGAGAGAGATAGCAAGAGAGATATTGAGAGAGAGCATGAGTGGGGAGGAGAGGGAGAACTATGTGCTGCTCTAGCCATGAGGATTAGCACAAAGCCAACTAAACAAAGCCTCTGCCCTCCTGGAGCTTATACCCTGTGGGGCTGGTCTGGGGAAGGAATCAGTAGGTATAAACAAATATACTAGTAAATGCCTGTCAGTGGGTGGTAAGGGCTGTAAGAGGAGATGTACTAAGGAGGTCTTTAGTGTCAAAGGCATGATGGGGGTTGGGGGATTCTCATTCACATTTGATGAGAGACTTAGAGGGGTGGTAAACCTTGAAGGTAGGGGCAGGGTGGGGGAAGAATGTTCTGGTCAAAGGCTTTGAGGTGGGGTATGTACCTGGTGTGTTGGCAGAATAACAGAAAGAGGATCTTTCTGGGGGAATAAGACGTGGGGGATGGACTGAGAGCAGGTAGACTCTGCTGGGAAACTGGGGCGGCGGGGGGGCTGGGCTTCACTCTGAGGGAAAAGGAGACCTTTGCAGAATTTGGATCACCACTGATATATGATCTGTCTTACTTTCTAAACGAGTCACTCTGGCCTTTGTGTTGCAGGCAGCCTTATCAAGGAGTGAAAATAGGGAGATACTTAGGAGACCGAGGGAGGGTCGTTCTGAGTCTAGGTGTATTTCCAGGTGAGGCAGACAGGATTTGTTGATAACTGCAGAGTGGGGTGGCAGAGAAAAGAGTCAAAGCTGAATCTCAGGTTTTGGCGTGGGCAATTAGAAGACCAGAGTTGTTCTTCACTGAGATGGAGAAAGTCTGTGGGTAGAGCCAGTTTGGGGGAAAAATCAAACTGCACTTTTGGGGAAAGAATGACATAAACTTAAGGTAGTGCTGTCATTAAGATGGTCAGTTCTAGACCTTCAGGAGGCCCTTGACAGTTCTTCTAGTTTTTCTACCCTAACATCCTCTGCCTTCATTTAAAGACTATTCTTGATTTTAAAATTTATTTCATTTAAACTTTATGTGTATACACACACACGCATGCCCATTTGTGTGTGTTTGCACCTGTGTGTGTGTGTTTGTGTCTTATGGGACATATATAAATGGCTAAAGGGCATGAGCGAGTTGTGCCAATAATTGATAGAAGAAGTCTAGTTCGAGCACGTTGCTAGCTGGGACGTCCCCCTTCTCTGCTTTCCATCTCATTTTGGACAGTAGAAAATCAAAGCCCAGAGAGGCACAGTGGTCTCTTGGAAGCCAAACAGCTAATGAGCAGCAGAAAACAGCTCTGGAACAAAGGTCTCTACTGTCTCTGACCTCTGCCCCTTCCCCAGTATCATGCTAATTCAATAATTCTGTACCTTTACATCTTATTATACCTGGCATGTCTTGGATAGCAAGGTTAGAACTAGGTCGAGTAAAATACACACTTTGTTAAAGACCATTGTGTCCTCAGAAATGCTCGAAATCTTCCAAAAGCCAGAGAGGAGGAGAGAGAAGGCAGCACGAATGTTTATAGTCACAAGATGTGGAGCCCTAAGCATTTGCCTATAACTCACCAAAAAACTTGAGTATTTATTTCCTCTTCTTTATGCTTGTAAAGCAGCAGGAAGAGACAAGCTGTTCCGTTCAGAAAGCTCAGAAAAAAAATGCTTCCGTGATCTGAGGCTGCCTGTAGCATATGGGATAGATTCTTTGGACTGAAGCTGCAAACACTCAACAGATCATCCCTCCCTCCCAGAGTCCCCGCCTGTGACAGCGGGCTCTGCTGAAGGACTGGCAGACTGTGTGTGCCTCGTCGGGAGGGAGTGCTGAGTCTGGACTCCCATGCCCGCCCCCCCCCCCAACAGAAAGATTTTTGCTTTGCAAAGCTGTGAAAGGTCAATAGAAAAATTGGCATGCTCAGCACTGTCCCTGGATGTTTCTTAAGGTTGGAAAGTGGACGGTATAAATGTCTAATTAGGGAAGAAAGACACTTGCACATTTAATCTTGGTGGGGGCTGGGGATCACCCAGTCTCATTATCGCATATGCTACCTACAGTCTTCCCTGACACTTCTCCTATTACTTTCCAACAGCCATGCCAGTCAAGTGCACTTGGGCAGCTGACCTGCAGCTTGTCATTGATATAGAGGTGACAGGAGGACCACAGCCCTGGTTCAAGTTTCTTTTGTACTCCGTGGGAAAAAGCCACCAATTCAGAGCTGGTCAAGGATCACGGTGAAACTTCAGCTTTGCTAGATTCCTCTGTAGGAAACTCCCTCCGTAAGAGACAGACCAAAGTATTCCTATAAGACCCTATAGAAATCTTGTGGGGAGGCATGTTTTTTTTCATGCAGATTAGCCACCCGTGTTTTGATGCATTTCAGCTTCTGAGCTTTTCCTGTAGTGTGTGGGAACTCAACTGAGTACTATTCTTGAGATTTTAAAAGCAAATATATGAATCCTAACAATTCTTCATTAATTCCCAGGCTTATAGGGGTAAAACATTGGGGAAGAGAATATTAACAAAGAAAAAACATTCCAAAAAGCACCAAGCGCAGAAGTCCATAGGACATTTTTTTGTTGTTGTTGGGGAAGTGGGGTGGAACTTGGCTAATCAGCAACTATCCCATGGATTTGAGAGAAGAAATCTCAGTCTTTTTCTTACAGGGTGTCAAGGACCACATGGCAGAATAAAATATGAACAATTAACAGTGCCGAGTTTACAGTTGGTTAAGGGTTTTCCTGCCCACATAGTGGAAATTATCCTTTGTATTCCAAAAACGTTCCCAGTAATTCAAAGGGAAGATGATGCCAGCAGCCTGGGTTGAAGAAACAGAATGTAGCAAAATGGTACCTTCAGGTGTGGACCCTGGTGTTTTCAACTCAGACCTCGGGCAATGCTCTCCTGTAGGGAATAGCTTCCAGTACCTCAGTGGCAGGCCTTGACACTTTAGTTTTCCCTTCATCTCCCGGTAAAATAGCATTAAAAACAAAATCAGAAACCTATTTCAAGGGAAACAGCGCAACACCATGCGAATGAAAGGAAATCCCTCCGCTGACAATGGGGTCCTGGGCACTGGCGGAAGGTGCACACCGAACTGCCCTATGCGCGGCACAGGGAGACCCGCAGGTTGCTCGGCGGCCACAGCACAGGTACCATGGCCCGACATCTTTAGGACATCCAGCAAGGACATGAACAGCTGGTTCCCTCGTATGTCCTGTACCGGTGAGAGGACAGACCTTGCAAGAGCTGGAAGGAGGCAGATGATGGCTGGGTCTGTCCTAGCCTGGACTGAACTCTCCTCATGAGCAAAGTGTCTACTTGGTAATGGAGGCGACTTGTGCTCCCAGGGACTATGAGTTCCCGCCTCAGAAAGGGAGGTTTGAGACTGGTGATACCACTGGAATAAAGTCCACCATGCAAGAAATATTTCTGCTCAGGCTCCTTAGGACACATGGTATCCATCCAGGGCTTTCCACAAGGATATTCTATATGAACTTCTTGAAGTCTCCTTCTTTACCTATAGGCTCCTTTTATGGGGCGGAGAGGATCTTAAGCGCTCTCTAAGCCAAGAACAGTGGTTTCTTTTCTAAAGCTCTAAATGCTGCCCCAAAGCCATTTAACAATTATCTTGTTAATTGGGAGACTGTAGAGTTTGTTAATTGGGCTTCAGTATGTCTCCGTGCCCTTCCTAATTAACCCAGTTTCATTTTGAGACAGGGAAATTCCCCAGTGGGAAGGGGGTAACCCCTTCTAGGGCAGGCTTCTCACAATGGAAAGATTTTTTTTTTCTCCTCCTCTGTTTTTCCTAACACACAAAACAAAGCAAGCAAACCTTAGAATTGGCCATGGTAAATTAAGCCTACAAAAAGCAGCTCGAACAGAAGTGAAGCTCCCGGTTCGCAGAGACCAGTGGCTAAGTGACAAGGACACTTGTCTGAGGGCCCCCTGCTTGAGCAGCTCTTCCGGAGCTGAATTCCCAGCGCCCCTAAGAAGGGAGCAGGATAAAGAGGGAAGAAGAGGAAGAGACAAATGAGGCCAAGACCAAGGCGGGGAAGAACAACTGAGCGTTCTCCATTATGGAAAAGTCCCGAAGTGGTTTTATAGATCTATATTATTTATTTTCTTTCTTTCTTTCTTTCTTTCTTTCTTTCTTTCTTTCTTTCTTTCTTTCTTTCTTTCTTTCTTTCTTTCTTTCTTTCTTCCTTCCTTCCTTCCTTCCTTCCTTCCTTCCTTCCTTCCTTTCTTCTTTCTTTTTTTTTTTCTTGCTAACCATTTCTCTGTACAATTTTCAATTTTTCCCTCCTCCTTCAGCTTCTCCTCACATATATTATTTTTAAAAAAATATTTTCCATTTTTTAAAAAATATATATTTCTTAAAATAATTTTTAAAAAAAGTAATTGAAATGTATTTCCATTTCCCCTATTTGATTCATGTCCTCACTCTGAATGGTCCTCTACTTTCTACGTTCTTTCCCACCTCTTTTAGTCTACTGTCCTTTTCTTCCCACCATCTCTAACCCCTGTTGAATGTAGATGGGACATGGGAAAAGGATTTCCAAATCTACAAGCTCTCCAACAGTTGAGAGATAGTGTCTTTCTACAATAGTTTTGGTCTTTTGTTTTAGAGGCAAGCTTCTTTGTTTCTTAATAGACATGAGTTTTCTCATTAAACAGTCACAGAGCACCTGCTGGGCTCCGGTCACTGTTGAAAATGCTAGGAATATGCAGATGAATATGACAGTCAAAGCAGCTAACTCTGGGGGTGTCTGGCTCAATCAGTTAAGCATCTGCCTTTGGCTCAGGGTCCTGGGATTGAGTCCCCCATCAGACTCCCTGCACAGTGGGGCACCTACTTCTCCCTCTGCCTGCTGCTCCCCCTGCTTATGCTCTCTCTCTCTCCTTCTCGCTGTCAAATACATAAAATCTTTAAGAAAAAAAGCAACTAGCTCTTGCTGTGCACATACTCTATTCCAGGCACAATGCTTAACATTTATTTTTCTCCCCCTCTGTTCATCTTCACGGCCAGTTTTATTTTATTTATTTTTAAGATTTTATTCATTTATTTGACAGATGGAGATCACAAGTAGGCAGAGGCAGGCAGAGAGAGAGAGAGAGAGAGGAGGAAGCATTCTCCCTGCTGGCACAGAGCCTAATGTGGGGCTCGATCCCAGGACCTGGGATCATGACCTGAGCCGAAGGCAGAGGCTTTAATCCACTGAGCCACCCAGGTGCCCCACTCACAGCCAGTTTTATAAGGAAAGGCAATTTCCCCCACTTTCTGACCATTGCCTTTTAAGTGTTGGGACTGCAATGTGGACCCAACATTTGGGCTAGAGAGCCCCTTTAACACTTGCTTGAGTGACTCCTTAGTCCTTGCCATAGAGTAGCCTGTGCTCTAGTGGAGGTGAATGATGTGTAAAGTGAGGACTACTGCAAAAAAAATGTGTAGGATGCTGTGTGGTGCCATCATGTACAGGTGCACAGGTTGTACACTATGCAACTCCAGGAAGTATCATTCAAATCACATATCCCTTGGAAATGTGCAGTGCTCTATCAGGAGACAAGAGTCATACAAATAATTTGGGGAAAATATAATAAGAATTTTAAGCTAGTATTGAGGATTAACTACTAAAGGCAAATAAAGAGAATTTTAAAGACTACAGAATTAGGAATATAGGACTCTAGTGTGTCCTGATTCCTTTCTGAAATCAGAAAGGGCTTATGGCATGAAAAGCTGTGTTTAGCAATTGTAAAGAATATTTCATTAACATCTCAAGTGCAAATTAAGACCTTAACCTTGCGTATACAAATTAAGAGGTGTGAATGGGAAATGGTGTATCTGAGAGATTTTATTTCCCACAAACAAACTAATGTTGGTGTGCCCACTTAAGCCATACCTCTAGGCCAGAACTTTCCTCTAGTCACAGCCATTATCCAAACACCTACTGTAGGTGAAAGGACACAGGGACTAATCTCAATTAAAATTAGCTTGATGGTACCCCCAAGAGTTGTCACATAGCTTGTATTGCAGTTGTCATTTGCCTTTCACATTATAGGGAACCAGGTGGCTTATTTAAGAACCAGTGGACTCTATTTGTGGTTATGTTCTGTTTAATCCTTTTTCACCATCTTGGGAATACATAGAATTGAGAGTCCCAGGATGGAAGTTACCAGAAGACACTGTAGAAAATAAAATGATTCCCTGGTTTTTGCAAGATAGGAGCTTCTAAACTATTCTTAGAGTAAATACAATTTCCCCAGGCTAATCCTCATAGGAAAAAGATATGGCAAACATGTCCTAGGAAGAGGTGGACTGGATTGCTCAGGTAGATTTCAAGACCTGAGTCATTCTAATTTTTAAGCAAATTTGGTGCATGCTCTGTGCACTTGTATAAATTGTAATGTTGTCTTCTGGGTTCCACTCAGTTATTTCTGTATGTGTGCAAAGCTATCACAGGACTACTGAGGTATCCTAACCTTGAGGCTGGGAAGGACTCCAAGTGGCCAATTTGAAACAAAACTCAACAGAAACCCTCACTCTTCTGCTCATTTTTTCCCTGGTCATAGCCTGTGACAGCATCTTTGCCACCTTCCTTCATTCCATAGGAAACAGCATTAGTGTGTACCATTGGCTACTTGTGGTTGATCATTAGTTACTCTCCTTAGAGTGGGGTGAGTGCACAAGGCATTGAGTCAAGGCACGGGAGGCAGATCCCATCCCTGCCTTTTTCCTCTTTCCCTGGATCCCCATGTCATATGAGAACTGATGGATTGCTGAAGGCTTTATCTCCAAAGACAACACAGTGTACTCTGGTGTTTGTGTTTGTGAACTAGAAACCATGGCTGAAATCAACAGGAGAAGGTGAGAATTAAGAACATGCCCATGCCTTTGTATACATTAGTTTTCTAGGTTGACAATACATTTGTTCATTAAAAAAAAAAAAATAGTAAAAATGTGATTTCATGTAGAAATTCTGAGATATTTTTTCTTTTTCTTTTCTTTCTTCCTTTTTTTTTTTTTTTTAAATAAAAGGGCAAAAGATGTATTTGATCTGAAGAGAGGACTGGAGTTCTTATTTTTTTCAGCCTGGCGATGAGATGCCAGGTTTTATAGGCCTTGAGGGAATTATGCAGCTGACTCATGAAGCCAAAAAAGGAGCAAACTCTTCTGTGTGTTGCATGTGTAGGTCAGTTTTCGCTCATGTAAACACTGCTCCAGTGGGAAAGGAAAGGGTTTCTGGTGTGAGGCTGAAAATGAAGACAGAGTCACTCACAGAATGGGCTCTGGACCCACAAAAAGGTTTGTGGAATATCATGGTAGCCTCCAGCATGAGTCTGTTGCCAACACTCAGATTTGTTTGGATGCTTCTACCTGCTCTTTTTCCTTTGATAATAATAAGTTGCACATATTTAAATGACATAATTTAATATATTATGTGTTTTATACACACACACACACACACACATCAAAATGTTATATATTTAGGTGACTGAAATGAAGATGGAGGGATCAGCTGATCTCATCAGGGAGACTCTGGAGACCAGGAAACTCCCACTCGGAGCAGGGCCCGGTTTTATAGGCTGAGCAGAAGGGATGGATGCACGTCCTTGTGATTTAGTGTTTTGTCATTTTTTAAAGATTTTATTTATTTATTTATTTGAAAGAGAGAGGGAACAGGTGGAGGGGCAGAGGGAGAAGGAGAAAGAGATTCACTGCTGAGCAGGGAGCCTGACTCAGGGCTCCAACCCAGGACCCTTGGATCATGAACTGAGCCTAAGGCAGACGCTTAACCAACTGAGTCACCAGGCGCCCCTGATTTTGTTCTTGTTTTTGTTTTTAATTGAAGTATAGTTGACATACAATATTATGTTGGTTTCAGGAATACACCTTAGTAATTTGAATTTATATACACTACAAAATGCTCACCATGATGGGCATACTTAGCGTCTGTCACCATAGAAAGTTACTACAGTCTTCCTGACGATATTCCCAAGAATGAACCATTCATCCCTGTGACTTATTTATTTTATAACTGGAAATTTGTACTCTTAATCCCCTTCACCTGTTGTTCTCATCTCCTGACCACCTTCCTGTCTGACAACCAACAGTTTGTTCTCTGTATTTATGGTCTCTTTCTGTGTCGCTATTGTTGTTTCTTTGTTTATTTGCTCTGCTTTTTAGATATAAGTGAAATCATATGGTATTAGTCTTTCTCTGTCTGACTTCACTTAACACGATATTCTGTAGGTCCACCCAGGTTGTCACAACTGGTAAGGGTTCACTCTTTTATGGCTTAGTAATTCCATTGTGTATACATGCCATATCTTCTTTATTCATTCATTTATGAATAGATAATTGGGTTGTTTCTAATCTTTTTTTTTTTAATTTTTTTTTTTTAATTTGACAGACAGAGATCACAAGTAGGCAGAGAGGCAGGCAGAGAGAGAGGAGGAAGCAGGCTCCCTGCAGAGGAGAGAGCCTGATGCGGGGCTCGATCCCAGGACCCTGGGATCATGACCTGAGCCGAAGGCAGAGGCTTTAACCCACTGAGCCACCCAGGCGCCCCTTCTAATCTTGACTATTATGAATAATGCTGCAATATACATAGGGGGTACATATATCTTTTTGAACTTTTCATTTTCTTTAATATCCAGAAGTGGAAATCCTGCATCATACGGTATTTTTAGAAATAGAAATTTCTAATATTTTTCAGGAATGTCCATACTGTTTTCCACAGTGGCTGTACCAATTTACACTCCCACCATCATTACACGAGGCATCCTTTCCCACCCCCCAATATTCTTACCAACACTTGTTGTTTCCTCTCTTTTTGATTTTAGCCAGGCTGATAGGTAGTGAGGTGATACCTCATGGTGGTTTTGATTTGCATTGCCTTGATGATGAGTGATGTTGAACATCTTTTCATGTGTCTGTTGGCCATCTGGATGTCCTTGGAAAAATGGCTATTCAGTTCCTCTGCCCATTTTAAAAATGAATTATTATTATTATTTTGGTGTTGAGTTATATATGTGCTTGCTATATTTTGGATACTGATCCCTTATTGGATATGTCATTTGCAGACTTTTCCTTTCCAGTAGGTTGCCTTTTTTTTTGCTGTTGATAGTTTCCCTTGCTCTGCAAAAGCCTTTAGTTTTATGTAGTCCCAGTTGCTTAATTTTGCTTTATTTCCCTTGCTTGGGCAGACAGATCCAGAAAAAATGTTGCTAAAACCAATGTCCCACAGTTTACCACCCATTTTTTTCTTTAAGGAGTTTTATGATCTCATGTCTCACATTTAGGTCTTACCTTTGTGTGTGGTGTAACAAATTAGTCCAGTTTCATTCTTTTGCCTGCAGCTGTCCAGTTTTCCCAGCATGATTTATTGAAGAGAATGTTTTTTTTCTCCATTGTATATTCTTGTCTCCTTTGTCATAGATTAACTGACCATGAAATCATGGGATTATTTCTGGGCTCTCTATTCTGTTCCATTGATCTATGTCTCTATTTTGTGTTGTACCATACTGTCTTGATTACTAAGGCTTCATAGTACAGTTTGAAATTAGAGCTTGTGATCCCTCCAGCTTTGTTCTTTCTCAGGATTGCTTTGGGTTCCATACAGATTTTAGTATTTATTTGTTCTAGCCCTGTGAAAAATGCCATTGGTATCTTGATAGGAATTACAGTGAATCTTGCTTTTGGTAGTGCATTGCTTTCGGTCATATGGACATTTTAACAATATTAATTCTTCCTATCCATGAGCATCATATATCTTTTTATTTATTTGTTGTATATTCAATTTCTTTCATCTATGTCTTATAGTTTTCAGAATCTTCACCTCCTTGGTTAAATTTATTCCTAGGTATTTTATTCTTTTTGATACTGTTGTAAATAAGATTGCTTTCTTAATTTCTCTTTCTACTACTAAGTATTTGGGGTGTAGAAACAACAGATACCTGTGTATTAATTCTGTATCCTGTCAAATCATTTTACAAAGACAATATCCGTCATCACCAAGAGTTGTCTCATGCCCCATTATGATTTTTCCTTGCAACCTCTCACCCCACAAGGCTGTCACTGGTCTATTTTCTGTCACTATATATTTACACTTTGGAGACTGGTAAATGGAATCTTACAGTATGAACTCCCTTTGTCTTCTTTTATCAGCAAAATTATTTTGAAATTCATTTATGTTGCTGTGTGTATTAATAATAGTTCCCACCATTTTATAGTAGAGGGCATTCCTTTGCAGTTTGTCCATTCACCTTTTGATGGATTTTTGGGTTGTTTCAGGTTTTGGTTGGTGTTTTATAATAAATTTTGAAGTGAGGTGGTGCAAGTCCTTCATTTTTGTTTGTTCTCAAAGTCGTTCTGCCATTGTAAATCCTTGGCATCTCAACATGAATTTTAGAATAATCTTGCCAATATCAACAAGAAAGCCTGCTGGGATTTTGATTGGGATTATGTTGAATCTGTAAATTACTTTGGGCAAAATTGACATGTTAATATTATGAAGTTTTTTGATTCATGGACATATTACATTTCTCCATTTATTGAGGTCTCCTTCAACTCCCTTTAGCAATGTTTTGTGGTTTTCAATGTCTTGCACATACTCTGTCAGATTACATCCTGAGAATATTACAGGTTTTGAATCAATTTTAAATGACATTTAAAAAAATTCAATTTCCAGGTATTCACTACTAGTATATTAAAATATAGTTGATTTTTAAATATTGAACTTATCTTTTCATCATGCTAAACTCACCTGCTAATTCTCCTAGATTATTTTATAGATTCCATTGGATTTTCTACATAGACAATCATGTTGTCTGTCAATAATGACGGTTTTCCTTCTTCCTCTCAGTGTACACATTGTGTTTTCAATTTCACCTTGTTGAGTTCTGTAGCTTTTTTATCCCTACCTATAAATATTCTTAAGCTTTGTTCTTAGACATGGGTAAGTTACTTGGATATGGTTTAATCTTTGAAGGTCAATTCTAGGCTTCTGCAACCTGGTGGGAACTCACACCTAGTGCTGTTAAGGGCACTGACTTCTGGTTTGCTTCTGAAACTTACTAGAGAAAAAGCAATGGCAGTCACCTCAATTTTCCTTTAACCATATCATGTTTAATTCCTTTCTCACCACTTTAAGAGAAAACCAATATAAAAGCAGCCTGGAAACAAAATTGAATAATCAGCCTCATCCATCTCCTGAAAGATTCTACAACAACTCTGAGACTCCACCAGCTCCTGTATTTTCTCCCACTTTGTCTCTCTATGTTGCATTACACGTGGTTTCTTTAGATGTGCCTTCTAGTTTCAGAATTCTCATTTCACCTGTGTCTAATCTGTGGTTTAACCCACTCACAGAATTTTGTTACTTTTTTTTATTTTTATTTTTAAAAGATTTTATTTATTTATTTATTTATTTGGCACAGAGATAGAGATCACAAGTGGGCAGAGAGGCAGGCAGAGAGAAAGGAGGAAGCAGGCTGCCTGCTAGCAGAGAGCCCAATGTGGGGCTTGATCCCAGGGCCCTGAGATCATGACCTGAGCCGAAGGTAGAGGCTTATTAACCCACTGAGTCACTCAGGCACACCCCCACCCACAGAATTTTAAAAAAATTCTCTCTTAGGTTTTTCTCTGAAACTTTTTGATGTTTCAGTTTTCCTTATTAATATTTTTTTATTCCATTTAATTTAATGTAAGCGTTTTACTATATTTATTTTGTATTGCCTACCTCATCATTCCTAGGGCTCTAATTCTGTTGGCAGTTGTTTCTGTTGATTCTCACTCATGACAGCTTGGGTAATCATATACTTTTGGATTTTGAATCTGTGTTCTGTGGTGCTTTATCTTTGGGAATCTTTTGAGCTTGGGTTGATTACATTTTTCTGTGGAGTCAGTCTGGTTTTATAATTGGTCTTCTGGATAGCTACTAATCTTGGAGATCTTTAAGTTAACATCTTGCTTATTTTTCCCTAAAGTACTTTGGCCATACAAGTTCAAGTCATAAACTCATGTGAGGGCATGCATGGGATTAAAAGTGCTCAGGGGAGAATTCCCCCCTCTTGAGCTCAGACTAAGACAGATTTTCTTATTCTCTCAGTTTGCCAGCAAGCCAGTTTTATTAACTTTTTCTATTTTATTCTTCCACTGAATGTGTAGCCCTAACACAACTGGGGCTTTGCAGAGAGTTCTTAGTTTCAACTTATCCCTTCCCTTCCTGGCTCCTTTGTGGCTGTCAGAAGGCAGAGCTCTTGGTTGCCACAATTGACCAAGATACATAGGTTGGCTGTAGTTAATACTTACCCACTACTTTACCATAGCTTCTTCTCCTTTGCTTCTGAACTTTTCCTTAAATTTTTCAAGCTGAGCTCTACATTTTAATGGGTGAAAACTACATTTTATTTAGCATTTCTGTGTTTTATGATTTTTGTATTTGGAGGCATCTCATTTCTTATGCAACCTAACATACCTTTATATATTAAGCAAGCTAGAAAGACAGTAGTTTTTCTTTTTTTTTTTCATAATTAATAACTGGATTGACATTGGAGTGCTCACCAGATCCATATGTCAGGTGACCAAATGTCATAATCATGAGGTACTGAAAGGTATGAGTGGGGATTCTATCTCATGGTGGGGGGTAGTTGACAATGGTATTCTAATTTATTTTGTTGCTTTTGGTGTACCCTGAGATATGGAGGTTTACGTGCATATGGTTATATGGGTTTATGATTTACATTAGCTAGTTTCAGTTAACACCCACACAAAGAACATATGGCTTTAAAAAATTCCTTCAAATAAGCCATGGATTGGGACAGTATTACCAGGGCAAGCACATGGAAACAGCAAGAGAAAGGCAGAGCTGATGATGCTCTTGTTCCTAGGATAAGCTCAGTCTCATTTTCAATCACTACCAGAAGTTAAGATCACTTTCTATTTCCTCCCTTTTATTTTCTGTAAAGTACGGTCTAGTGTAATTGCCAGGTCTCTGAATCTCTTCTACACAGCTTTCCCACGTTTTCCCATCAGCAGTGGTAGAGTGTGATGCACGTGTGATAGGTGTGAGTCAGACTTCCTGGGTTTGGATTCTGGCCCCACACCTTCCTGCCTCTAAGACTTGACCAAGTTCCTTAGCTCCAGTGCCTCAGTTTTAATCACTGTAGTTATGTGTACCTCACAGCTTCTCGTGAGGATGAATGAATAGATGCAGAATGCTTAAAACAATGCCTGGCACATAGCAGGTTTAGAGGGACTGAGCTCCTGCTCTATCCTCCTGTCACAGAGCAGTTACAAAACACAGATGGGAAGTTGTATGTAGAACTGCATTATAAAGGGAGAAGTGGTATTAACAAAACAAAGGATCATGCAGGTAATTTCTCTAAACCTGGTGCCTTTGTCTAGAATCTATCAGAGTGACAGAAGGGAGAGGAACTTGTTTAGCAGGTCTAAACAGTCTAGTAGAATTAAGTGAAAAGTAGAAATTACGTTATTCTAATGTTAATATACTGAATAGTGCTACTGTTGAAGGTATTATGACAAATATCTCACTTGCTAGGAAGCTGGAGGGACTAGTTACTAGAAAATGCTCTAAACTGTTAACACCCAACTGAATAGGAAAAGATGGAAATAAATATTTGAACATCAGAATATTTGAACATCAGAATTATTACTTTCAGTCAATTTTTTTTAAAGATGTAAACTATGGTAGAATACACATAATATAAACTTTGCATACCTTAACCATCTTTTCCGCCTTTAATTAATTATTTTTTATAATTAACATATAATGCATTGTTTCAAGGGTACAGGCCTGTGATTCATCAGTCTTACACAATTCACAGCACTTACCATAGCACATACCCTCCTCAATGCCCATCACCCAGCCACCCCATCCCTCCCATCCACCCCCCTCCCCTCCAGCAACCCTGAGTTTGTTTCCTGAAATTAACAGTCTCTTATGGTTTGTCTTCCTCTCTGGTTTCTTCTTGTTTCATTTTTTCCCCTCCCTTACCATATGATGTCTGTCTTGTTTCTCAAATTCCTCATATCAGTGAGATCATATGATAATTATCTTTCTCTGATTGACTTATTTTGCTTAGCATAATACCCTTTAGTTCCATTCACGTCATTGCAAATATGCCTCAACCATTTTTAAGTGTACAGTTCAGTGCTGTTAAGTAGGTTCTCATGTTGTACAACCAACCTCCAGAACTTTCATCTTGGAAAACCAAACCTCTATACCCCATTAAACAATAGCTCCCCATTTCTTTCTCCCCACAGCCTCTGGCCACCACCATTCTCCTTTCTGTTTGTGTGAACTTTCATTCAGTTTTTTAAAACCTCATGCTGTCTTTGGGTAGAATCAGTGCCAAAGAAGGAGGATTAATTAATAAATTCCAAAGCAAGGGGAGCCTGGGTGACTCAGTGGGTTGGGCCTCTGCCTTCAGCTCAGGTCATGATCTCAGGGTCCTGGGATCAGTCCCATATTGGGCTCTCTGCTTGGCGGGGAGCCTGCTTCCCCCTCTCTCTCTCTGCCTGCCTCTCTGCCTACTTGTGATCTCTGTCTGTCAAATAAATAAATAAAATCTTAAAAAAATAAATTCTAAAACATTAATTTTATGTGTGGAATCATCCCATGGAACTTATGAGAATCAGCAAGGTTCACAAAGGTATAGCAAGTGCATTGACTGCCATCCAATGAAAGGATGTATGTTTTCATTTATAAATGAGTTAGCTCCTAGAGAACAGTTAAAAACTGTTTAAAAAGTTGAAATTCACCTCTTCTGTGTTTTGTTACTTGAGAACATTGCCACCTGATCTCTTGTTTGAAAGTTTGATGACTACCAGCCACTGGAACTCAAAATTCAAGACCTGAAACTAGAGCCTTATTCAAGGAAAAGCTTCAGGATCCTCAGTCTCTTTAGTGACTATGACCTTGGGATTCCATTTTGTCTCTAAGCCAAACAATCATCACTTTTGGGGGATAGTGACTTGCCATTTGGGGCTCTGTAGGAATCATGTAATTTCTAGATCCTTCCATCACATAACTTAACCTTTTTTTTTTTTTTAAAGATTTTTATTTATTTATTTCATAGACAGAGATCAAAGTAGACAAAGAGGCAGGCAGAGAGAGAGAGGAGGAAGCAGGCTCCCCGCTGAGCAGAGAGCCTGATGCAGGGCTTGATCCCAGGATCCTGAGACCATGACCTGAGCTGAAGGCAGAGGCTTTAACCCACTGAGCCACCCAGGCGCCCCATAACTTAACTTTTTAAAAAATATATTTTTACTTATTTGAGACAGAAAGAAAGCAGAAACAGGGAGGAGGATCAAAGGGGGAGGGAGCAGGGAACCCGACACAGAGCTCAATTCCAGGACTGATCATGACCTGAGCTGAAGGCAGTCCCTTAACTGACTGAGCCACTCAGGTGCCCCACATAATTTGATTTTGAACACTTTTGAATTTCAAGAAATTTCAGAGCAGAATGAAAGTAGGTTGGTATTCATTACAGTATCAAGTGCATACTAAGTAAATAGTGAATATTCTTTATAAACAATTATATGAAAATAAATGACTTACTAAAATTTCTTGTTATATTTAAGATATGTGGTAAGTCAGACAGCCATTGGAAGCATCTGATCCTAAAATAAATAATCTCATTAAATTATCTCATCCATTGAGATACGTGTAATTACTTTACATCATGGATAGTTTTTATATCTTTATTTTATATCATGGATTACTTTATATCATAGGTATATCTTTATTACTTTATATCATGGATAGTACCTATAAATAGATCATTCACATGGCAATCCATGTGGGGAATTTAAATATTTAAATTTAATACTGATTTACATTTTTATTTAAATATGAGAAATAGATTTGGTGTTTATCCTATTGAGATGGAATCCATTTTACTAATTTTTCTATTTTCAACTTCCCAGGAATGAAATAGGAGGCAAATGTTATGCCTTGTGACCTTTCAAGTATTCTGATACTCTGGCAATCAGAGGCAACCACACTTTTTTGTGTCCCTGACACTGACGGTTGTGTGGGTCTTGGAAGAAACATCCATCCCTTTGCTTCCCTTCTTCTCCACATGCATGGAAAGGGAGATCACAGCATCTTTTCTATTGTGTCTCAGGTAAAGAGTGGACATTTGTTTCACATTTCAACTTAAGAACAAACATTCTCCCTTCAGTAGCTGCCAGCTGAATGAACTTGCCTCTTTTTAGAGGCAGGCCCTCTGTGGGGTCCATTGCTATGAGGTGATGGAAAAGTCTTCTTTGTAGCATTTCCTCTGCCAGGATGAGGACCATTCAGCTACTGCGCTGATGCCATTGCCCATTACAGGCAGTTCTGGGCCTCTGCCTCTCTCCCAGATGGGCTCCTCTACCCAAGGAGGCAAGACATTCTCTTCATCACATACCACACACACTGTCCGCTGGGAGGCTGTGGACAGACCCATAGCTGATTTCTTCCAAGGGCCATTCTTTTGTTGGAAAAGATCATCATCTACAGTCTTTGATACAATACAAAAGAGAAAAAAAAACAGAGACAGGGGAATTTTAATGATGGAGGATTATTCTGAGGCCAAGATTTTACCCATAAACTCAAAGGAAGAGATACAATTAAGATAATTCCACACTACCTTTCAAAATGTGTCTGACTTTTATTTTTTAGTAGTTACCATCTCTATCTTCTGATACGATGGCAAGGCCATTTTGTTGGGGAAAAGGAGAGGTGAGGATAGATCCTACATAGAACAACAATTACTGGCTTCAGTGACCAGATTTTGAGTTTCTTGGCTTGTCCTGCATGTGATGGTATGGCTTTGGGGGAAGCAAGGAGGTATGGTGTTTCTTCTCTCTGTATAGGTTACTGTGGCGCTTGGGACATAGCCATTTCTAGCTGGGGGCCATTAAATAAGTGACTTAATGTTCCAGTCCTTCATTTCCTAATCTCCAGAATAGGAATAGTAAGAGGATCTTCCTCCTATGATGGTTGGGAGCAAGACCGGATGAGGCACTGGGTAAAGGGTTTAGCTCTGTGACAGGCACAGAAGAAATGCCCAGTTATCCTTCTTACTAATTTTATCCATTAAACTTTTAAATCAGCTTCAGAAAGCCTCAGAATTAGCTCTTTCCCCTTTTCAGGGAATCCTGAGTGTGAAGCATGGAGATGATGATGACATAAGGGGACCATTTTGGGGAACCTCTCTATAATGATGGCGGACACACCAGTGGGGCTGTTATCAGAGCACCCAACAAGAAGGTGTGTGGCAGGGGCGCCTGGGTGGCTCAGTGGGTTAAAGCCTCTGCCTTCAGCTCAGGTCATGATCCCAGGGTCCTGGGATGGAGCCCCACATCAGGCTCTCTGCTCAGCAGGGAGCCTGCTTCCTCCTCTCTCTCTACCTGCCTCTCTGCCTACTTGTGATCTCTGTCTGACAAATAAATAAATAAATAAATAAATAAAATCTTAAAAAAAAAAAAAAAAGAAGGTGTGTGGCAGGCAGATGCTCAGCCTCATTCCAACCTAGCATCAATGTCATGGGGAAGATGCGATTTCTTTCCCACTTCAGAGAGGAGAAAGCAAGATTAGAGAGTGAACTTACTCAGGGTCACATGCAAAGGCCAAGCCCATACAACTCTGCGAAGAGGGGAGGAGACTCTGTTCCTCCTTTCCTCTCCCATCCTCCAGCCAGACCTGAGATTGTTCTGGATGACCCCAAGTCACCAGAGTCACCTCCCGGCACCTTATGGCACCTGGTTTCTCCACCGGTGCTGTGAGAATGACATTGAATGGAAATAAGAATGGCACAGGACATTTCTCATGAGTCTGCAAAACTAGTAGTCAGTAGTGATCTATGCAAAGGCTAACCGATCAGCTAGAGCAAACGGCCTCTGGAGTCTATTTTCCTTAGTTTTTCTAATTCAGGTATTTGTTTCTAGGTTTAGTGACTCATTGACTTTTGTTTTTTTGTTTTTCACATTTGGATTTTTAACATATTCAGGCAGAAGTTTTAGAAACCTGTGGCAAGTTTTCTGGAGATCTGAAATTGCTGTCAAAATGTGGTTGAAGTTATCTCAGAACTCTTCAGACCCTGATAAGTCTGAATCTCAGTGAAACAGATTTCTCTGAAAGAGGTCTCTTGTTTGTGGGTTTGTTTGTTTTAAATAAGTTCTATGCCCAGTGTGGGGTTTGAACTCATGACCCCGAGATTAAGTTACGTGCTCTACTGATGGAGTGACCGGGTGCCGCATGAGGTCTGTGTTTTTTGAGAAGTAAAGAAATAAATGTTTGTTAAGTTATTTTTTTCTTTTTTAAGATTTTATTTATTGATTTGACAGAGATTACACGTAGGCCGAGAGTCAGGCAATAGAGAGGAGGAAGCAGGCTCCCCGCTGAGCAGAGAGCCTGATGTGGGGCTTGATCCCAGCACCCTGGGATCAGGACCTGAGCTGAAGGCAGAGGCTTTAACCCACTGAGCCACCCAGGCATCCCAAATGTTTGTTAAGTTCTTACAGGGGCTGAGTCTGTGGTATTGTCACATGGTTTGCTCTGTTTTATTTCTAAGATACTTCTGTATCATATGACTAATCACTAAAATTCATATTTCTAGAAGGGTTTAGGACTGCATGGGACTGATCTTGGATTCCTCCCTGCCTTGTCTGTGCCTAACATGTGGGAGTGCTCCATTAATCTGATGAACACCTGGATGACTGTTTCCTTTTTTGCATATTAGAAAACAGTTGTGAGGACACTGTATCCAATGCCAGGGAGCATCTCCATGAAACAGTTGACAACTAGAATGCACAGATTTCTTGAAGGCCGTGGAAAGTCCAGAACGTCTACATAGAAGGGATTTGGAGGAGCCATGCCTGTTGGACGGGAGGGCTTCAGGACAGATCTTAAAACTGTTGGTAGAGCAAGCACAGGATTTTCACTTTTATTTGGAGTGGCTTTGGAGGTACTCGATAGACTCTAGAGATGGTAAAGCCCTTCAGATCACTTTTTGCTGCCATGGATATACATAAGCTTCTGGAGAAGTGCTCCCAGAGGCAGACAAAACAGACATGGAAATGTCTTTATTTGATTTAATTTGACCAACCTGTGTGAGTCAGTGGCAAGTAGACATGACCAACCTTTAGTCAACAGCAAACATTATAGCAGAGAGGCTCTAAAGGCAGTAAGCTGTTCCCTGCTCTTTGAGTTAGTTGTAACAGGCTAGTCATTTTTGTTCTGTTTTTGTTTTTTGGTAAATGAGTTAAAGTTTCCGGCTTCTGGTAGCCAGGCAACTGACTATATGCTATTGACCCTTGGAGAAAAAGATTTTTGACCTAAAAATTGAAAGGGCTGTCAATGATGACTAGCCTAACTATAATCATCGAGTGTTGAGGAATTTTTGGACAGTGTCTCATTTCATCTAATCAGGTAGGTGCTCTTACGAACTCCACAATATGGATGAGAACATAGAGGCTTGGACATGCTGCATTACTTGCCCAGAGTCAAATACTCAACTCAGGGACGCTGGGCCTATCTGGCTCTTGAGCAACTCTGCTCAGATTCAGAAGGCCACATCACAAAAGAGCAGTCTTCCTAGAGGGTGGGGGTGGGACTGGAGGAGGGGTTGCCTGAGTGAGAGAGCAGAGCACTAGTCTCCAGTGCTGTGTTTTTCACATTTTGATATGCTCCTTAGAACTGGTTAATTTTTCTGTCCTTTTCATCACAAGATCGATCTGCAAGAGCACAATTAAGGAGAAAGACCAGCTAGTGGGAGGCTCTGTTAACCAGTGGTAGAAACAACTGTTTGAGTAAGTAGTTCTGAAACTTTGAAGTGAAAAAAAAAAAAAATCACCTGGAGGCCTATTAAAAAGGCAGAGTCTCACTTTCTCCCTCTAGAGAGTCTGACTGTGTAGGCACAGGGCCTGGGAATCTACATTCTCAATGAGATTGTCCAGGCAGTTCTAAATGCGTGTGGACCACACTTGATGAGTTCCTGGAACCACCACCACCTACTGGCAGTGTCCCTGAATTGCAGGCCAAGAGGCCCTTGCCCACGAAAATTTAAATGGCTTCCTCCAGGTTGAGGTAACGATCCCGTCCTACCAAGAGATAGTACTATTTCAGTAATACACTTTTGAGTGATTGAAGAGAGTATGTGTCCCTTCTGACCTCAGGATGCTACCAGCTATTTGCCAGAATGATTTAGGATTATTAGTTTTTTGCTTAGGTCATAAAAAGAAAAAAGAATCAAAGCACTTGAAGATAAATCGATTTCCTTTTGTTTCCCAGCCAAAAATACAGATCCAAATCAAAACCCTTCTCAATGTCTAGAAATGGCTTTGCTTAGTATGATGAGTACTAAGATGGGCTCCAGTGTTCTGGCTCCAGGTTTGCACTAACTAAAGAAATTTTCCAGTCTGCTGGAAAGCACTCTAACTCTTAACACAAGAGGAAAACTCTCCCAAGAAAGTCCAACACTGCAAGAAATTCTAAAAAATAGTCTCTGGTCCCAGATGACTGTCTCTCTCTCTCTCTTTTTTTCTTCTTGAAGTTTGCATTACGATAGAAGCCTTCTTGCTAGGGAGGATGAACACGCTGGTGGCCAGTTGACAGAGCTGATCATTTATTTAAATTCAATGTCTCAGTGAGAAGTATCACTGGCTTAGCAATGCAGTTCCTTGGCAAAGAGCTGGCCAGGAAGCACTGTCAGCAGTTTCTATTACTAATTTAGTCCTGTGTCCTGCATTGCATTTAAAGATCACCGCTGCTCAGCAAAGTCTCTGGTATCATCAGATGCTCAGATGGGAGAAGAACCACTCAGAGGGCTACCAGGACAGTGGGGGCCCTCAGTCGTATTGTATTACAAGGATAGGAGAATCAGCTCTAGCATTTGAAAGTAGGCTGTGACATTATTACATGCAATTAACTAAGGACTCCTTGGGCAGTAGCCCAGCTTGAGATTTTATCTGACAGGGTTGCAGAGAAGGGGAGAGGAGGCGGGAGAGGCCTTATTTTAGCCAGGTTAGGGGAAAAAAATGTCAAAGGTCAGTATGTTGATCGAAGAATGTCCTGTATACTGAGAAATGAAAAGCAGTTCCCATAATACAAAGTCTTCTCCTTCTGCCACCTGAACTATCTGAAGCAATCATTTTCCAACTATTTCCTACAGTAATGTTGGTGCACAGGGTATTTATTCCCTCCTTGTGTATTCTCAGAGAGCTAGAAAGAATGTTAAAGGAAAGGCAGAGTAGGAAGTGAGTTGAGGGCAGCTCTCACCGAAGTCAGATCGCATCTTTAAGGCAGGAAACGTACTCTTCTCTACAGAATAGAAAGAAACATGTTTGGACAACGACTTGGTAAAATCTTTGCATGATAAAACCAATTGCAAAACTCGGAAATAATTCTCAGACACAAATGTACTGGTTAATGTCTTTCCAGATCTTTTTCTTTCCTCTTCTTTGTTTAGGAGGAACATTAACTTTATAAAGAAACTAACACTTATATATGTTACATACAGTGATTTCAGATAAAATGCAGGAATTCATCTGAAATCTGGGATTTATTTTCTTATATGAGCTGCTTTGCATGACAATAGAAATGTAGTGTGTGGCTAGGGAAATGCATTTCTCAAAAAGACAGACCACGGATTGTCCTATAACTTTTGAGGATTTCAATGTTTGTGTACTGAATGTCTTCTATTAACTATGGTGGGATAATTTTAGAAAAAACAAATGGGTGCATGGGTGGCTTAGTTGGTTAGGCATCTGACTCTTGATTTCAACTCAGGTCATGATCTTAGGGTGGTGGGATCGAGCCCCAAATCAGTTCTGCGTTCAGTGGGGAGTCTGCTTGAGATTCTCTCTCTCTCCTTCTCCTTCTGTGCTGTACCTCTCCACCCCCAAGCTTGCATATGCGCTCGCTCTCTCTCTCTCCTCTCTCTCTCTCAAACATCTCTTCAAGGGAGGAATGAGGATGGAATTGTGAATGAAGAGTTATATAGGCATGAGAACAAAATTATGTGGCCTCTTTGGGAGCATAGGATGCCAGTTCCATGCAGTGGTTTAATGGTGCTCAATGAACAAACTTCTCAGAAGCAAGCCCTGAAGGAGACATTCCTATGAGAAACTCTGGGAGAAACTCAAAAGACACTATGTGATCTTTCTGAAAACCTAAACCATAAATAATTTTACTGTACCACATAAGACTTTAGCTATTATTCACTGCCATTTTATTCTATTAATTTTTATGTGCTTATTTGACAGAGAGAGTGAGAGAGCGAGCACAGTAGGCAGACACCGGGCTTGATCGCAGGAGCCTGGGATCATGATCAGAGCCAAAGGCAGATGCTTAACGGACTGAGCCACCCAGGCTCTCCTTGTCTGCATTTTATGTTTAACAGGTATAGGCCACCTCCATGCATTACTTGTCCGCTAGATGATGGTCTTTGGGTCAGGCTGATCCCAGGCACAAATTTCTATCTTTTCTATCTCTTTTTACCCTAAAGGACAGTGTTTTCTCTTTGCTGAATGGATCTGCAGGCTCCGGTCTTTGGCCCTGGTCCTGTGTGTCTTTCCTCCTGCTCCTACTGCTCTGAGCTGAAGCGGGACTCTGCACTCACTAAGGTGGCCAGCACCTTCATTCAGTAGGTCATAGTACCCCGTAGGGCTCAGCGCCCAGCCCATTCTCTGAAGCTGAGAAGGTATTAGGTATTTAGGTATTAGGGCTTCCATCTCTGTCCCTCTCTCTACCTTCCTTTCTTTTTTGAAGTAGGAAGGAGCTCTAATCGGTTTTCTTTTTAAAAAAATTTACATATTTTAGGTCAAATTGTGTTATGGCAACAGACTGGGTAGGGTAGGATTTTCTAGCCTAACAAAGACCCCCTTTTTCAGGAAATGTTATTTGTGTCAGATATTGCTTGAAATCTGTTCCAACACCAAGTTTTTGGTGAAATAAAAGAGAAATGTGTGGCAGAGGGCACAGGGGATGGGGATGGGGTTGGGGGGTAGGGGAGGGCAGGGAGGCACGAGACAGGGCTGTGCTTAGCTTTCCTGAGCAGAGCCATTCCCAGAGCTGGGACAGTCACTCTGTCCTCTGGCCTGACCTTTCCTACGGGGACATGAGAGCTCTAGATTTAGGAACTCTTCTTCCCCACTCTCTAGAGCCCATCATTCTCTGTATTTCACATGGATTTACCTGAATTCTGAATTTTTGAGCTCTCTACTTCCTTCCTTCCTTCCTTTCATGGTCTCTCCCTCCTTCCCATCCAACCTCTCCTTTCCTCCCTCTTCCTGCTTTCCCTTCTCTTCCTCATTTTACGCTGAGCACCTTCTGTACCTTTATTTTGCTTCTCTGTTTCTTAGGGTCCATTTTTTTTTTAAAGATTTTATTTATTTATTTGAGAGCGAGCAAGCACAAGCAGGGGAACAGCAGGCAGAGGGAGAAGCAGGCTGCCTGCTGAGCAGAGAGCCCAATGCGGGACTCGATTCCAGGACCCTGGGATCATGACCTGAGCTGAAGGCAGACGCTTAACTGACTGAGCCATCTAGATGCCCCTCTTAGGGTCCATTCTTCTACAGAGGGGAGATGGAGGATCAGAAGTGTTAAGTGATTTTTCTAGGGTTGCACAGTTAGTGGCTTGGTAAGAACCCCAGTGCATCTTTAGAATTGGGCCTCCCTTTCTGCTGTCTTGTATGTTGATAATTTCTCTCTTGCTTCATGCTGGTGATTCTTCTTAAAGGTAATATGAAGGCCTCTAAAACTAAAGATAAGTGCAGATGATCAGGTTGTACTTTTTTTTTTTTTTTTTAAGTAGACTCCATACCCAGCGTGGAGCCCAGTGTGAGGCTTGAACTCACAACCCTGAGATCAAGACCTGAAGAACTGAGCTGAGGTCAAGAGTCAGACGCTTAACCTACTGAGCCACCCAGGCGCTCCCAGATTGTACTTTTATTTCAGAACACAGGAAGGGGCAAGAGAGGGATGGGCAGTAAGAAATGTGCAGTGACTCTTCACCCCAGGAAGTGCGGATGAGTCAGGTTTGGGCAATAGAAATGTTTTCTCCCACAAGATACAGGAATGTGAGTGAGGTGTGTAGTTGCTAGAATTTGCTTAGGGAAGGCCCTGGAAAACGGTAACCACTGCTATCACCCAAACCTGCTTTCCGATCTCTGCTCCAAACACCTGCTGGGGTGACCTTGAACAAATGACCTCACCACCCTCTTAGGGCATGAGCTGCGTGTACAGTAGTGATCTGTTAAATATCAGTAATAGTGATGATGATGATGATGATGATGGTGAATCTTCCTCCAGGCAGGGAGACCGGATCTTTGCCGTCTCTCTGGATCCCATGTTCTCAGATTTGATTTGATAACTGAAAAGTAACCTTGGACAGACATTGTCGAAACTGAAAAAAGCCTTAGTTAGGGCACCACGTAACCCAAGGATTAACAAAACAGCTGGCCGGAACCAGGTTTTTCTCAGGTGCCTGGGTGGCTCAGTCAGTTGGCCGTCTGTCTGCCTTCGGCTCAGGTCATGATCCTTGGGTCCTGGGATGGAGTCCCACATAGGTCTCCTTGCTCAGCAGGGAATCTGCTTGTCACTCTTCCTCTGCCCCACCCCCCACTCATGTGCACTCTCTCTCTAAAAAAAAAAAAAAAAGAAAGAAAGAAAGAAAGAACGAACGAACCAGGTTTTCTTCATTCTAAGCTGAAAAATGATATGTATATCTGGTAAGTAGAAGGTAGTTTCTCCCCCTCTTTTTCTGGCTCTTTATAGCTTTGCATAGTATTTATCTTTAGAAGTGAATTAAAATAATTTTTTAAAAAGACTAAACCATTTTCGGGGTGCCTGGGTGGCTCAGTGAAGCATCTGCTGTCAGCTTAGGTCATGATCCCAGAGTCCTGGGATCAAGTCCTGCATCAGGCTCCCTGTTCGGCGGGGAGCCTGCTTCTCCCTCTGCTCCTATCCCTCCCCTGCTTGTGAGCTCGCTCTCTCTCTCTGGCAAATAAATAAATAAAATCTTTATAATTTTTTTTTTTAGGTTTTATTTATTTGACAGGGATCACAAGTAGGCAGAGAGGCAGGCAAAGAGAGAGAAGGAAGCAGGCTCCTTGCTGAGTGGAGAGCCCGATGCGGGGCTCGATCATGGGATCGATCCTGGGATCATGACCTGAACCGAAGGCAGAGGCTTTAACCCACTGAGCCACCCAGGCGCCCCTAAATAAAATTAAAAAAAAAAAAAAAAAGGTAAACATTTTCTTGGTTCTTGCCCACACCTCTATAGGCAGAGTTCCAGCAGCCCACAAATTCTCCCCGTTGATTGCTTGCGGGAGCCTTGGTTTCTCTATCCTTTGCTGCTCCATCTCCCTGAGGCCAGGCTCTCTCAGCTTGGGGCAACCTCTGTCTTCTGGCTTCCCTGTCTCCCAGTCCCTCTTGGGTAACTGTTGCTGGGTCATGAGATGCTGCAAAGCCCCGGCCCCTCGTGACCTGAGCCCACTGAAGGCAGAATCCCTTGTGGTATCCCACACTTCCGGAGACTCCTAAACAGTGTGGCCAGTGTCTCCACAATGAGACCGTGTGCTTCGTTTTTCCTTATTCGCTCTAATTCCCTAATAGGGTTCCAATTCTGAGTATTGAGAAAGGAGCCGGGGGGATGCTGCCCATGAGATGGCAAAGCTGGAAGAGAGACATCTTGATACATAGGCAAACCCTGCTCCCTGCTCTCTTCCATGTTGTACATACTCTGTTTTGTTTTTGCTTTTTGTTTGCTTTTGTTATTGTTGTTGTTGTTTTGTTTTATAAAACACAACCTCAGCAGGACTTTTGGTGCCAATTTTCCAATAGTACTTGCTCACCTAATGTCTCTGTGGCACCGTTTGGTAATAATTTCACTATTTCCAATGTTTTCGTTATGATTGTGTTGGTTACGGTCATCCGTGAATAGTAATCACGGCTCACCAGAAGCACAGACCATGGTTAGCGTGTTGTAGGCAACAGAGTATATTTCAAGGTAGGAACAGTGCCTAACAGTTGGACACCATGCTCTTACACACTTGCCTAGACAATAGTATGGTGGAAACATTGCTTTCACATGCATGAGGAAATAAAAAAATTCCTTTCACTTGCTTTATGGTGATAATCTCTTGATGGCAGTGCTCTGGGACAGAATCGCAATATCTCCAAGGTAGGCCTGTACTTGGGTCCCAGGGAGGCTTTGTACTTGGACCAAGCATCCATGTGTGTCTTGGATGACCAGCTCTCCTGGTCTCCTGGGCCTGCAGAGTTTCCCAACATGGGGACTTACAACGCTAAAACCAGGCCAGTCCCGGGCACATGGGAACACTTGGTCACCCTAACGGCTCTCCCAGTATCACCTCCCTAGGGGTTTCTCAGAGGCCCTGGTACATAGTTAGCTCTGCACCCCAGCAATGCATGTAGCTCTGACCTAGAATAGGACTGATGCTTTCTATTGATATTGATTTTAGCCTAGAATAAATAAAACTTGGATGTCTTCATTTTTCCATTTCTGGGGGATCCATTGGACTTGGTACACCAGCCATAAGAGGCAGTCCTCCCCACCTGGTGCATTGGTCAGAAGTCATGGCCAAGTGTGGGGAACTCAGCAATCTTAGGAAATATTTAATAAAGACTGTTAGGACCCTACACAGACCTCAGCCTCCTAAGGACAGATTTGAACCACCTTCTTCCTAACGGAGCAGAAATATTCTTCACCATTTCCATGTTTTCCTTCAAAGCACCCCCCAACCCCCTCCAAGGGGGATTTCACTTCTTTCGTCTTTAGATCAAAATGTGCAATATCATTTTAATTCATACCACCCAGATAGCTGAACCCAGCTGGTAGCTTACAGAGAACAATTGGTTTCTCAGCTTTGCCCTTTAAACCACGTGAAGGTAATTCAGCCTGCTGCTAATCACTGTCTATTTAATTATAACACGTGCGGATGTAAAAGCAAATACGGACACAGGTTTGCAATTCATGCATCATGTTGAAAAGCTGTGCTTGTGGGATTGGGGGATGGAGGAAGTCCCAGAGGTCTTTTAGCTCATTTTCCCATGGCAGGGACTTGGTGCCACGTATATACCACACTTTGTGTGTACCTCTTGTGATCACCCCGCTGTGCACAAAAAGGTAGAAGAGACTGACACTAATATTTATTCTTTATGCACCAGCTACCAGATGTGATCTGGGGAGATAACGTCGATGGTTTCCCTTAGTCTGCTCAGCGGCCCTACAAGGCATTTCCTTGACCCCTATGTGCAGGTGAGTTAACGATGCCAGGAAAAAGAGAGAAAGAAGACACCAAGATTCACAGCGTGGCTTGGCCAAGGCTCTGTTACAGAGCGTGAAGTCTGGAAAAGACACTGCAGGGCATGAATCGGCTGGCCCATCTGATGTCGGAAGAAATGGAAGTTCTGAGAAGCTAGGTTGAGCTTGCTGCCTGCTGACGTAGCCCATGAAGCCAGGCTCCCCCCACCCCAGTCCGTGGCTCTAGTGCAGGAACTCAGATAACTTTCCCTCTGCTTTCCCGCACTGCCTCCTTTGCAGAATCCATTTCGAGGTGACTCTGTGCCTGGAGCTTTGCTTCCCTCCACGGAAGGTAGGGGAGTAAGGGATGGAGAGTTAGGGTCTCCCTCTGCAAGAACCCTTCTGCCATTCCGGTGTTTAGGAATTAACTTCCAAAATCTGGGCGAAATTTGGTCCTTCCCTAGCCACGGTGCAGAGCCGGGATGACTTTGAAACCCGTGGACACACACACAGTCTAAGGAGGAACCCCAGACTGCGTGAGCAGAATTAGATGTCTTGCAAAATTGGACGTAATTCTGATTTTTTGAGAGTGGGGTTGGGCTTGTGAGTCATGCTTTGCTTGCTGGTACACCCCAGACTTCAGCTCGCAACAAGAACTGGAAGGGCCTGTGAATTCTCAGATGCCTAGGTCCAGGCCCCGGAGGTTCTATTCAGGAGGTTGGGGTGCGGCCGAGAATTCCCATTTCTCATTAACCCCTGGGAGGTGTGGGAGTGTAAGGTCCGATTGCCAGCCACAGCCCAGGAGTGCTGCATTAATGCACTTATGGAATGCATCTCGGCCTCCGCATGACATCCAGCTCGGGGGACCCAACGCACCTGAACATGTGAACATGACCATGCTTCTTTACAGTTTCTGTTTTCAGCCAAACATAATTTAAGAAAAATGAACCTAAGGATTTCTACCAGTGAGTCCTTTTGCCAATTTATTTTGCACTGTAGACAAATGTAGGTCCTGTAACTTATGCATACATTGGGTTATATGATGGGTGAAATACCGTCTTCTGAAATACGACAATCGCCAATCTAGTAAGACTACCCACTCACCCCACTCTTCTGTGCAGTCAGTGCCTCTGGTCTTTGGGTTTTTGTTTTAATCCCAACGTGAGTATCTATGGTGTTTCCATTGCGTTTTTCGTGGAATCCTGTGTCCTTCACACCAGGTTCATTTATAGACTTGACTCCTTACTAGTGGCCCTGGTCTTTCTGATCCCCTCCTTGCCTTCATTCCAAGAAGACCAAAAGTCCCAGGCACAATGATATTTACATGAATTCATTCTCTTTATCAGTGGCTGTTTACTGATTAGAAGGTTCTGGCAGCACAAGGGAGAAACACCCCCATTGAAGAATGACTAATCGATCAAAGGAACCAAAGGCTGAAGTGAGGAATCACTTTTTAAACTGCAACTTCTCGCTGACTTCATTTGCAAAAGACCTGCCAGACACTGACAGCACAGAAACCAGGGAGGGCGAGGAAACAGTATGTTGTTTCCCCTACACCTTTGGAGATAATAGTCCATGCTGATCTGTGATTTATTTCCTGTATCGAAAGCTCAGAGGGAGGGAATCCATTCAGTGAAAGAGAAAAAAGGAGAATCCAAAACACATCTTTTTAATTACTGTAATAAAATGTAGACTGCCAGAAAGGCCTCCTGACAACGTGTTGCCATTACATTTGATTAATGAGTTGGGGAATTGTAGGACATTGGCCTGCAAAGCTCACCATAAAAGAGCACACTTCTTTGAGAACTGGAAAGACCCGATTCTCAAGCAGAAAATCACATGATGCTCTGGGGTGAGAAGAGGTCCTCCCACAATGCAGTTACTTGTGTTTACGCCTTCAGCCTCCTGGGCCTGTGTACCCCCTGCCATCCCCTTTCTCTTGCTCCCTTGAGTTTTTCCACTCACTTCCTGCTGGAGTTTGTCTCATTCTGAAAGGGGTGGGGGTGGGGGTTGAGGAGGGGAAGAAATGGGACACAAATGCTTCTTTTATTGTCTGCTATTTTGGGAGGTATTTGAGGCTGTTTGTGACCCTTTTTCCATTTAAATTGTTTTTCCATGCAAATGTTTGTTCTCTACCTAATTTTGGTCAGTTCGTTGCAATGCCCTTTTACAGAACAAGACCAAAAATAGGTGCTAGTGTCACCGAGTGGAAGTTTGCTTCCCAAATGCCCTTAATTGTCCTTCATCCCATTCTCTCTCGTCAGAGAACTGTAGCTGCTGGTGCTGCTGGGAAGGAATCTTTTTCCTGCTTCTGACAGGTTCTTTCCTGAGTGCGTTGACCCCCACACCCTCTAATTATGGTTAAGTGTCCTGGAGTTATGACACCTGAACATAGATGGTCCTTTTACAGCTAGATTTTCTTCTGGCAGTTTAGTCTTTTGACTTGTTATCAACAATTATGTAAAAAGTCTTGTGAACTTTTAATGGCTATGACAAAGTCCATTTACACTACTTTTAACCATTCCTCCACGCTGAATATTTAAGCATTTTTCTTCACGTATGTAATATTTTACTTGTTTCTGCTTTATTTAAGCTGAACATATTCCCAAGTGTGTGTGAGATTATTGGGTATTAATATTTTTATAGCTCTTGAAACAGTTTGTCAAACATAATCCAGTGTGTGAGGGAGGTTCACTGCGATGTTGGTGGAATTTGGTGTTATTCTTCTTTTGTTCCACTCTCTTAGCAGATATGAAGTGGTACCTCTTAGTTTAAAATTTTCATTTCTTTCATAACTAGTAGGGTAGTTTTCTAATTTTCTAATATATCCATTTGTCATTTGCATCTATCATAAAATGGCACTTTATGTTGGTAAGTATTAGTTTGGCGAACACTGAGTTGATTGGACACATTCTAGTGTAGGGTAGGGTAGGGAAGGGAGGGGAGGGAGGGGGAGAAGAAGGGAGAGAGGAAGTAAGGAAGGAAGGAAGGGGTGAAAGCTTGTGTCCTAACAATAGGCATTAGAAGAGCTTAACCTTGTTCAGAGATGGGCCGATCTTACAAAACCTGTCCCAAATTAAAATTAGACTACTGTAGGGGGCAGTCCAAATATACAGGTGTTAGGAACCAAAGCCTTCTGTTTATCCTTTGCTTCTTCGTTATGAATGTGTTTAGTGTTACCATATGCTCTTCTCCCTTTGAGATGGGCATTTTGCCATGTGTATAATGCTTTGAGACTATTAATTACTCTGTATGAAATAAGTTATTATTACTGTGAATCTCTTCTCTGATGATTCCAGTTCTGCAGGAGGAGTAGGTCTTTGTTCTGTTGGTTTTAGAATAGGTTGCTTTTTATTTTGAGACTTAGGTTCAGAGACAGGACCTGCAGATATGGCGAGCTTTCATGATAACCCAGCTCTTGGGGGTCTGGATAATTTGGGGAAGACATTTGTCATTGGTGACACTCTTGGAAGACTTGGACATGTTACATGGCTTTTGCTCTGCTTAGAGACATTCAGTATTTCCAACATATATTTTATGGCTAATGCTAATGAGGACCTATAGATTCTGAGATGTGAACAGTCCTTTGCTCTAAGTAGGACAAGCAGCAGGTGGGTTTTCCCCCCCTATTCATTTGTTCAGTCATTCATTAGTTCATGTATGAATCCAGCTCATGTTTATTGAAGAACTACAGTGTCAGGCATCCTGCTAGGAATTCTGATTCAGAATTGTTTAGGGAGGGAAACACAGCCATGCTTTCTTTTGATCTCCTGCTGCTAATTCTCTGGTGTCTGTCAGGTAGTGGTTCAGAAGGTACCAAACTAACTTCGGCTAATCCAACATACAACCTCACCCCACCCCTCTAGACTGTGCAGGCTGTTAAGATCCTGGAACAAAGAAAGAGGTTGGAGAAAGATACATGACTTCAAGATCTGAACATGGAGAAAATGGGCACCTTATCAGAAATGGGATCCAGGCAGAGAAGAACGAGAAAGAATTATTGGTCAAAACTTGGTGCTTCATATTATTGTGAAAATTACAGAGGATGGCAAATATAAAGCACTTAATGACCTGATCTGTGCTTTCTGAGGGTCTGTGACTACTAGGTTGATTAGATTGCAAGAGAACAAGAGAGGCTGAGAGACTAAGCAGAGGCTATGGGAGTGTTCAGAGTGATGGTAAGAGGTTAGATTACACTGTGGAGATGCAGAGAGAGGTGGAAAAAGTACAGCTATATTTTAGAAGCTAAAGTGACTGTAGTTGATGAATGATTGATTGTGAAAAAGAGGACAAAGGGAAGAATCAAGGACGGCTTCTGGGTCCTGGCTTAAACACATGGGTGCTGTGGTTTATTACATCATGAAGGACAGGAATGGAGGGTATGTTGGGTGGGGGACAAGTTTGAGTCTGTTTGAATGTGGGGAAAGAGGAAATTCTGGGACCACCATTTGGAGAAATCTTGTCTATAGGTTTCTCTGGACATGGCGGAGAAAATAAATTGGTTACTTGAATATGGGTCATCTTCCACAAAACTGGTTGGGTAGATGGATTCAATTGGCAAAGATTGTTTCTGCCACTATCTCTAGGTGGCGCTGTTTCCCCTTTAACGCTACTCTGAGTAAGCACAGGCTATACTTTGCTTATGATAACCTCATTGTACAACGAGGTAAGGCTGAAGACTGCATGAACATCATCATTCCAAGGTAGGGGAATAACTAGGTGTCTGCGATGCATAGAGGCAATCCGCTCTGCTTCTTGTCCAATTGCCCCAGTTGGAAAAAGGGCTCCAGAACCCAAGAGTTGATGAACTGGAGAACAGATGGTAGAACATATCCCTCTGGGGAGAAGTAAGGAAGGTATGACTGGGTTGAAGGGAACCAGAGGGATCATGTTCAGTGTTTGGGGAGTGTGGGGAACTAAAAGCTATTAAAGAAAATTCATTATTTCATCCTGCAGAAAGATGTGCCCCTGAAGGTGTGGAAGATGGGAAGACCTTGGGATAGAGAAGAAAGCTTGTGTTTTGTTGAGACTCTGGCCACGCAGGGTAAGTAGATGTGAAGAACCAGGCATGACTTGTGGTTTTTGAGCCTTTCTTTAAATAGAGGAGGAGCTGGAACATGGGTCCATCCACTGTGGTAGAAGTGAATGTCCTTGGTCAGTGGGAGACTTTTTGAGGAAAGAGTCCCCAAGGGAGAGTTGTTAAAGGTTCATCTCAGGAATTAGGAAAACCCACGGAAGACTGCATTGACTAATGTGGTGATTTCAGTGAGAAGGAGAAAGAGGGCTGGGATTTTATCGCTGTACACATAAAGCCTTATTTTCTCTTCTTCAACTTGAACTACAAAGTGATACACAGTCTTTCCTTCAAGCTCTGCTTCTTGAGGTGTGTTTATACATGATATGAAGGAAATACTGGTAGGTATTTGGGGTTTTTTTTTGTTTCTATTTTTCAAGCAGGAAATGATTCTTTCTACTAAGAGGGACTTTGGGTAGACATCCTTCACTGAAGGATGCTTGTCTGTCTTTACTCATGTGGACGGCTCAGAGGAGAGAAGCAGGGAGCTGCAGGGTTCCTGGGCACAGTGTGCATCCTGCAGACAGTGCTGAATAAGTAACGCCTCCAGCAGAAATCGGAGAGTCAGTGACCATAAGCTGGGCAAAGAGAAGCAAAGACCAAGACTAAGTTTCAAAGTTCATGAAACAATAGGGATTTCTTTAGAAAAATTGCGCTTCTCAGAAGAGAGGCAGACAGAACAGCATAGACACTGTTCCCTTGGGTCGGGGGTGGGGGATCTGAACACAGCAGTGTGATTTACAACTGTATTCTTTTTCTTACAGAGACTTATATTATGGAAATTTTCAGTCATCCATAAATAGAGACACACTAGTATACTCATTATTCAATTTCAGCAATTACCAACTCATGGCCAATTTTTTTCATCTGTATCCTCCTTTTCCCCCCATATTATTTTTGAAGCATAGCCCAGACATTGTATTATTTTATCTATAAAGATTTTTAAAAAGATTTTATTTAATTATTTGAGAGAGAGAGGGAGAGAGAGTTCATGCAGGAGGAGTGGCAGGCAGAGGGAAGGAGAGGGAGAAGCAGGCTCCCCACCGAGCAAGGAGCCCAGGACCCTGGGGTCATGACCTGAGCCAAAGGCAGACACTTCACCTACCAAGCCCCCCAAGTGCCCCTTTATTTGTACATATTTGAATGCAGGTGTATCAAATAGCTCATCAGCATTCAAACTTCTAATTGTTAGTAAATGTCATAATTTTTTTTAAGCATATATCTAAAAAAGATATATCCACTATGATTGGTTTATTGTCCTTTGGTCTTTTAAAGACTATTGGTTCCTTCCACTTTCATTTTTATTTATTCCTTGCAACAAGTATGTGGAAGACAGCTATATTCTTTAAGTTGTTAGGATGTGAGCATCTCTGTGGCAGACACTGGTCACCAACCAAGTTTCCTTTTCCTTTTCCTTTCAGGCACGCAGCTAAACCAAATTTCCCAGCATTCTTGCAGTTACATAGGATCTAGTGACTGAGTTGGGGCCAGTAGAGTGTTGGGGGAGCAGATGGGTGCTGCTCATGCCTGCGCAGTTAAGACCTCCCATGTGCTGTCACCAAGCTCTTTCTCTTTCCATGCATTAAAGACGGTGGAACGACAAGATACAAGGAGCTTACATATCTGAACCAGTACTTGGAGGATAACACCTGCCTGCCCAGCAGGTGTTTTGCTGAGTTTGCTTGTAACATCAGCTAACATTTCCTCAACAAATAAAATTTTATATGAGTCTCACTGTAGAGTGGGTCTTGAGTATATATTATTACAAACATTGTGGGAGCTTTCAAAAAAGCTTTGCCCCAGGACAATTAAATCTAAATCACAGAGAAGGGTTCAGGATATTTAAATAGGATACTTAAACAGAGCACAATGTGTAGTTCTAACATACTTCTGGGGTTGAGAATTACTGTTAGTGATTGTGGGTTCTGTTATACTTAGGGACTCTTTTTCTCATTTTCCTAAATGAGGGATGAATGAGCTGAAAAACCCCTCTAGATCTTGTTCACTTTAACTCACTGAGACACCCAGGCACCCCTAGATCTTGTTCTCTTTGTTACATATAGTTACTAGGCAGGATACACACTGCCTGGTTATAGTCAAGGTTCTGGAATGTCATGTGGCAAAATCAGGCATACAGCTTCTCACCCCCACTTGTCTACCATTTTAATGGCATTTGTTTTTTCTGGGACACACTGGTATAACCAGTCTTGAAGCTCTCCATTGTGATCCTATGTTTGCATGTACATTTCTGCTGGGAGATAAGAACCTCCTGTAGAAGAAGAGCTCTGTGTCCTATCCCTGTGTCTGTTGACAAAAATAGTGGCAATCATATGATAGGATTTTACTACATCCCATTGATGGATGAATGAGTTAATCACAAAGAGATTATGGAAGCAAGTCCAGAGAGGAGTCATTCTTTGAGAAAGGAGAAATAGGTATGACAAGAAATGAGAAAATAGTTGACTCAAAGCAAGTAGAGCAAGAAGGCTTCTGGTAAATTAGGTTTGAAGAAGCATACACAGAAGAGAAGGAGAGAGATCCACAGCATCCTTAGAATCATGAGTTATGCATAGAAGCAGATAAAAAGGCAAATGTCCACAGCATAAAATGGTGGACTTGGAAGGGACCACAACATTGATCTAGTCCAGTGAGTCCCAGATGTGTGGACCTCTGGGGGTCCCTGAGACCTTCAGGGAGTCTTCAAAGTCAAACTTACCATAATACAACATATCATTTGCCTTTTTCATCACATTGACTTTGCATCAAAGGTACAAAAACAATGGTGGGTAAAACCACAGCTGCTTTAACACAGATCAGGGCAGTGGCACTAACCCGTACCTGTAGTCCTTGCATTTTTCACCATCGCACACCCACCATAAAAAATAATTAAAAAAAATACAGTTTAAAGAATGTTCTTGATGATACAGTGAAAATTATTTTATTAAAATTTGGCCCTCGAGTAAGTGGCTTTCTACTATTCTCTCTGACCAAACAGGAAGTAGTCAAGAAAACATTCCTGCTGCATGCTGAAGTATGAAGTTTGCCTCTAGGAAAAGTACTTGTGTGGTTGTTTGAGTTGCAAGCTGAACTAGCCACTTTTTTTTTTTTTTTCCATCCCTTACCATTTTTATTTGAAAGAATGGTAGGCAAATTATGGTTATACAGGCTTGGGAGGCTGGTAGACATTTTCTTGAAGATAAAAGAAGTAAGCCTACTAGCTGAAGAAAAACTCCTGAAAGTATTTGTGTCCAGTGATAGAACGTTAGCTGTCAATCAAAAATTAGAATTTAGGATAACAAGTGTTTACCACTATGTTTAATAGCATCCTATAATATAAGGATTTCCTGGCGATGATACTAATGGACATGATTTTTTTGATGTTATACAAAGTAATGTGTCCACACTTGTAGAATCTGAAAAAAGCCAGTGAACTAATATTTCCAAGTGACCAATGAGTGCTTTTATAAAGTCATATGCGATTCAAAGTGACATCCAGAGAGCAAGATGGCCCACGGATGTCCATGTAACAGGATGCAAAAATTTTGTTGTAGGGTTTCTGGGTTACACCTTCAAGGAACTACAACCTATGAAGTTTGGTAGAGCATCATGGATGACTCTTGGCAATTCTCTGCAAAGGCTATTAATGTATCCCTCCTTTTTCCAACTACAGATTTCTGTGAGGCTGAATCTTCTTCATATACTCCAATCTAAACAACATATCACAATAGATCGAATACAAAAACAGATGTGAGACTCTTGTCTCCCATCAGGCCAGACATTAAAGAGATTTGTAAAATTAAAGGCATTTCTCACTAATTTTTAAATTTGTTTTAGAAGATGGTTATTTTCCAAAAAAATATTTTATAGGTTAACATGTCATAGGATCTACTCGACCTAATTTAAAAAATTCCCTGCTTTTAATCCTAGTATGTTAAATATTGATGGATGTAGTCTACTTACACAAAGATTTTGGGCTCCCCCATAATTCTTAGGAGTTTAAAGGGGCCCTGAGATGATAAAGGGCTGGGAGTTCCGGTAGTCCATCACTTTGTCATTCTGATGGGGGAAAGGAGGTGAGAACCACAGAGAAAGATGGAACATTAGTAATTGCTGGGATAAGTTGCCAAGATATAAAAGATAGTGTGGAAGAAAGTGCTTTCAGACAAGAAAACAACCAAACAAACAATTCTTTGTTGGGAGTGCTTCTCTTGAATGTTTTTATGACCTGGAAATGCAGTTGTCATCAGGGGAAATTCTCAGCTTGAATAATATATGGCGTGATGCAACTTACCAGAAACAAGTGCTTTACTTTGTTATTCTCAACTTAAAAAACTTTCCATATGCATCTCCATCACTTGTCTTTTTGGGAACACACAGAAGAAAACAAGAGCAACAACAAAAAAAGAGTCATAGCCATAGGCAAATATGTGACTTATAGTAATTAGAGCTGGTTAACTGTGGGGCAGAAGTCCAGTGTCCTGGTTCTCAGCCCAGGTGACTTTAGGAAACAAGAGAGACAGGAGACCCTCAGTAGCAATGTTCTGCTGAGACAGATGTGATGGAGAAGCGCAGGATGCTTTAAAAAACGTGTCCTGCAGACCATGTTACTGTCAGACTCTAGAAGGCTCAGCCAATCAGAACTTTCTAAGGACCAGTGACGTTGAACTTCAAGTTGTGTACCATTGTTAGAGACGCTTGGGAAGAGAAGCAGAAGGGGTCCACATCCGGGGAAGTGGCAGAGAAGAGGGTGATGTGGATCTGGGGTAGAGAGTGCGGTTGTACAGTACACTATTCACCCGGAGTCACCGCGCATTTTATAGATGTTATTTTTAAGCAGTCTGTACACCCAGTATGGGGCTTGAACTTACAACCCCAGGATCAAGAGTCAAATGCTCTACTGAGTGAGCCACCTGGTGCCCCATCACTAAACATTTTAAATGAGAGAGATCAAGGTCTCAGAACCTGGACTTGGGCTAGAGAGGCCCCAGAACTGGACTCCCCTAGCCACATACCTCCCCACAGGACAAAGCATCTGCAGGGCCAAGGGGGCATTCTCTCACTTAGCCCATGCTGCTTGCTTGTAGGCCATACTCTGGGTTCTAAGTTCCTGGCATTTTCTACACAAATAGCCCCCATCCTGTATCCTGGCTGGGCCTGTCCTGAGAGGGTGATGCTCTGTCGGAGGGATGGCGATTTGAAGGGAGGGTGGGGGAGTTGGACATTTGGTCTGCAGTGCCTCCACTCCAGCACTTGAGGTCCCTTGTGATATGGATGGAACCAAGAGCCATGGATGTTTATCCTCATCTGACATTATTCCTGCACAAAACTCTGAGGAGTCTAAGACTTGTAAGTCAAATTGACCTTCTCTAGTTCATCACCTTGTCGTTGTCAAGGTAGGGAGACAACATACTTTGTTAATGATGAGATTCAATTTGGACCCTTGTCTGGGGCCCCACGGGTGTTAGGGGCAGGTCTGTCCAAAACCATGTTTGCAGACCTACTAGCTGACCTTTAGTCTTGGTGAGTCATGGTCTCTGTCTCCAATCATTTCGTATCCAGAAACTCAAACTGCAGGATTACGACCTTTGCTCACATGGTGAATTCTTAGCAAAATAATCATGTTTGTATCTGGGCATTATTTCAGAATTTGGGTATTCATTAGAGTTATCAAGGGGTCAAAGAACTTGTCCCTGAGGAGGAATCAACTAGGCCAGTGGGCCATTTCCAAGCTAGTGGGTGTAGAGTAGATGTCCTCTCAGGAGTATCCAGCATGCTTTCCTTCATTGTTGCTGAAATCTTCCCCATACATCAGGCCAGACAGATGGCTGCCCCAGAGCAGGGCCACTGACTTATCTGTAGCTCGCCCCCGTGAGCGAGGCCTGCTGACTCAGAGACTATCAGACCCAGTGGAGTGGCGCATGGAACCAGAGATCCTCAATCATGACACCGTCTGGGTGCCCGCCATACCTTGGAGACATGCCTGTTGACTCACCCTCCCAACAGCAGATGGCTCAATTAACAATCAGAGCTGTGGCTACCTCGGGGAGTTAAAGATAGGACGTTCTAAATTTTTGCGAGTCGCTCGTAAAGGTAGCTGCCATTATAGAGTGTCACCTATGTGCCACTAGGTACTTCATGGTCACTCCTGTCTTAACTTAAATTCACAGAGCGCTGTTCTAAGCATTTCCAAATGTTCATTCATACAGTCCTGGTAACGAGCTTGCGTGGTAGGCATGGTGCTGAATTCCATTTTATAATCGATGAAACGGAGGCATAGAGTGGGTAGGTATCATGTCCAGGGTAATAAACTAGTCGGTGGGAAACTGGGGGCACAAACTGCTGGCAGCCTGCTTCTAGGGACTAACATACCAAATCCACCCCGGGAGCCCTTCAGGGCAGACACCATTATCCTTGCATTTCAGGAGGTGGGGACACGAAGCCAAACCCTTTAGGCTCCCCAGCTTCCCTGGGCGAGTGAGTTGGCTACGGCTGTGCAGCAGGTAAAAGGTACCAGGCTTGAATCCTGCCCACTGAAGCGGCTGGACTGTGAGTGCCCCCTTCCCCTTTCCTGAGCGTTCTGGATGAGCAGGAGTTGGCCGCCTATTGGAAGATTTTGACCCTTGTCCAGGTCAGGCCTGTGTGCCATTTCCATTTTGGGCTAAGGGCCTACAGATGGACTGGGAGAGGCCCCGTGATCACTTCTGAAACGACTGAGATCCGGGAGGGGGAGAGACAGGCATTGCAGGGATTTCACTCAGCCTCGCTGCCTCATGGCTTGGAGACTTTGGTTCCTGAGCATGCCACTGATGTATGTCTCCGCCGTAACCAGGATGGTTGAAATGCAATGCTTCACCGTCCAGTGGAGAGAGCACTGGTGTTTGGACACCGGCAGGACTCGGGTTTCCTTGACCTCCCGGGGACTCCTGGTTTCCACCTGTGCAAAATGGGGATGATGCTGTCCCTGCTGGGTTGAAGTGAGGACAGGCACAGAGCAGGCAGCCCGTACAAACGCTGGTGTCCTCTCTCTTCTTTCAGAGCCTCGCATGAGCTCTGCAAGGACCTGTAGCCAACTCCCTGTGAAGGGGATCTGGCAAGTGAGAGGAGTATCATGCCAATTTCTCTATCCCCTGGACTCCGGAAAGCAAAGCGAAGATCTCCCTGGCCAGCATTGCGGCCTGCTGAGTTCACTGACGTAATGGCTCAGGCAAGAAGGCCCGGCTCTGCCTGGCCCTGAGCCTGGGCTGTTGAGCCAAAATGGAGGAGCCAGGAGGTCTGGCCCGGGGAGGTCTGGCCAGCCTTTCTCTTCAGGCCAGGGACTGCCCCTCCATTTTCCCAGGGTGGCTGGGGGGCTTTTGCAGAAGTGGAATGGGGAAATTGGTGCCAAATTTCTCTCATTCTATCCCGTGGGCTGTGTTTTGTGTTGTCGGATGAAGACAGATGAGTGGTGAAGCCATTCCTGAGGAGCAAATCAGAATTGACAGTTTGCCCCTGGGCCAGGACCACAAAGGGTCAGGCAGCCAGAATGTAGCTGTTTTTTGGTATTCTTTAGGGGACAGTAAGGAGCCCAGGTCTAGAAGTACTTCTGAAGCATTTCCTTAGCTCTCTAGCCTGGCTGGGAGGTAAGAGAGGGAGCCGGAGCATATGCTCCATATTGATTTGCATTTGCACACTTTCCTGCATCCATTATCGCACCTCATTAGGGCTTGGAAGGGGAAGCAGAGCCAGTGTGGTGGCAGCATGAGCTTTCCTGAGCCCCGTGGAGAATTGTCCTAAACAGTAAATGAAAGTTGCGAGGGCTGGCCAGGAGCCGGCAGGTGGCTGGGCGCCTCCGGGCCCAGGCCCAGCTTCCAGGGGTCCAGCTGCGCCTGTGTTATGTGGCCCAGTGAGGGCGCCCCCCTGGGCCTGGTGGCCCTGTGATGGATGATCCCGCTGCAGCTTGCAGAGTCTCCCCGAAGACCCGAGGATCCCTACACATCTGCACTCCCGGTTTGGTATTTCTTGAGCTGTAAAGCCAATGGTTAGAAATAAAGCCACTCCTTCCCTCTTCTGTGGAAGGGAAAGGCTGAAATTGACCACCTTTTTAAAAGGGGTTGGGGGACAGAAAACTATTGTTTGGTTCTTAATGAAACGGACCTAAGGAAAATCCCAAGGTGAGGGTTGATTAAGAAGTGGGAGTGTGGGGGCGCCTGGGTGGCTCAGTGGGTTAAAGCCTCTGCCTTTGGCTCAGGTCATGATCCCAGGGTCCTGGGATCGAGCCCCGCATCCGGCTCTCTGCTTGGCAGGGAGCCTGCTTCCCTTCCTCCCTCTCTGGCTGCCTCTCTGCCTACTTGTGATCTCTGTCTGTCAAATAAATGAATAGAATCTTTAAAAAAAAAAAAAAGAAGTGGGAGTGCAGTGATGGGCTAGGCGGTAGGGGGAGACTTACCTGCATCACTTTCACACACACCCCAAATTTATAACCAAATGAACCCAGTTGTATTCTGCATCCGTGTGTCAAAAATATACATATGTGTATGTATGTATGTACAAGTATATAATCAACCCCATCATTAAAGTGTAGGTATAGAAGTGGCCCAGGCCTTGCTAGACTTCCAAACTTCCCTGCCCAGAACTGTACTCAAAAGCCTAAATGAATGTTGCTTTCCATTCCTGCCCCCCACCACCTTTTTTAAACAGGGAGAGAGAGAGTGTAAACTGGGGTGGGGGGAGCCAAATGGAGAGGGAGAGAGAGAATCCCAAGCAGCCTCCAAACTCAGCATGGAGCCAGTGTGGGCCTCAATCTCACAACCCTGAGATCATAACCCAAGCTGAAATCAAGAATCAGAAGCTCAAGCGACTGAGCCACCCAGGCACCCTGCTTTTCATTCTTTGATGCCTGTCTTAGAGTTTACTTCCAAGACGTTTCTCCATCCTTAAGTGGGGACCTGGTTTCTAGACCTGGCTCTGTCACTCGTCAGCTGTGTGAGCCTGAGCAACCCAAATGGACCCCATCGAGCCTCAAATATTTCCTCATCTCTTAAGTAGACAGCGCCATATTGATTGACCTAGTTTCGGTGTGGACGTCGGTGAAAATAAAATGACCCAACAGTATTTCCAACATTCTTTCATGGCAAGGCGCTCTGTAAAAGTCAAGCGGTATCATTTGGGAATGAATAGAGCCATTTTTCTCCCTTGCCTGTGAAAAATTGTCTTTATTGATCATCTATTGAATCTTTTCCTTAAGGTAATCTGTACTAGCTCTGGGTCTGTCATCAAGAAAGCATTGCAGACCAAAAGTTTGCCTTTGGAAATAAAAGGACTCCTTTATAATCTTCCTCTGAGGGGAGGAATCAAGGAAATTCAGGGCTTGTTGTGGAAGGCTGTGGAACTGAGGTATTTCGTGACTGTTCTTGCTTTCATCCAGAATGGGAAGTGGGCAACGGAGCAGCCACTGACCTGCACAGTGGTCCGGAGGAGAGAAGGGTCCAGGCTGGGGGAACATCAGGAAGATCATAGAGGCCGGTGACAAGAGGTAAGGTCTCAGCCAGCCCTGGGATGTTGGCACAACCCAGGCACAGGATGAGAACATCATTTCATAGATTCTAATTTCCACTAAAGAAACCCAGCTGCTGTCAGGACTGCTTTTCACCCTGTGTCCTCTGAGAAAGGTTTCTCACGGGCTCTTGTTTTATCAGCTCTAAATTAAGTGGTTCACAGCGCCATTTGCTCTAAGGTAACTTGAAGAGAAATCACGAGGCCCTAGAACGCACAGTACAGAAAAGTGAGGTGGACTAAGAAGTAAAATCAGGCATCGGGATGACAACAGTTTACCCTCATGGAAAGGAATATTTCGCCAACTGTTCCCATATACTTCTCTTTCTAACATCCCCTCATTACCATTTTAAAACATGTGCTTACTCAGCTGCTCTCCAATTCTGCAGTTTGGCAAAGTAAAGTTGGTAGTATTAGGCCTTCTGTTATAACTCAGGTGTGAGGCAAGTGGGTCCTTGGCAAAGCCAGGCATGGGAGGGGCCTGGAAGGAGATGGGGATCCAGTTATAGAGCCCCTGCCTTGGGCAGCCCCAGATACACAATGGGGAATGGGATACCGGAGGGGATTCTTGGGGTAGTTGCAGACCAGGGCATCAGGCAGCCTGTGGCTTCTGTTCCCAGACAGCAGGAGCACTCTGCCTTCAGCTTGGAGGGTGGCAACCCATCCAAAGAAAAGCCTCTAGAAGACCCCACAGAGGCACAATATCCAGACCAGCCATATGGACTATGACCCAGTTTGGGCTTGGGCTCTAGATAGGGCAGCAGTGTACTCAAAGGAGGCGGCAGTGCCTGTGGCCTGCCAGGATCAGGGGCTGAGCAGAGCTTGGCCAAGGGGTTCAGAGGAAGGTTTGGGCTTGACCCTGCTGTGCCTAGGCTGGGGGGGGGTCCACTTGGCAGGCCGAACAAAAGCCCAGCTATCTTGATGGGACTTCTAGTAACAGATCAAACGCCTTTTGGGTGGCCTTGAGTATTTGGTGTTGGACCCAGGATTGGGGCTCCCTGAATCTGAAGGATAGATCTTATAGGAGATGCCCTACAAGGATTTGGAGAAGATAGAGGCTGAGCTTTGGTGATAATATGGCTCTCTCAAATATTATTTGCTGCCATCCAGTGACAGAATTACAAAGCAGAGGACGTTTCCTCTTGAAAAAGAGTGTCTTTATACTTTTAACACTACCTTGGATGAAGATGGGGCACAGAATGGCTCTGAGGGTACTTTACCCTTTCTACCTATCCCACCCACAATCATGTGTTTGGTAGGCTGGTGGCTGAAGTTGAGAGTAGTCAAGTAGCATGGCAGGGGAAAAACACATGGGTTCAAATGAGAGTTTTGACCTTGGCCTCATTAACCCCAGGCTTTATTTTTTAAATTTAATTTTTAAAATTATGTTAGTCACCATACAGTACATTATTAGTTTTTGATACAGTGTTTCACGATTCAATGTTTGCATATAACACCCAGTGCTCCATGTGCCCTCCTTAATACCCATCACCGGGCCAACCCATCCTCTCAGCCCCCTCCCCTCTGAAACCCTCAGTTTGTTTCCAGGAGTCCATAGTTTCCCATGGTTTGTCCTCCCCTCCACTTTCCCCCCGTCATTTTTCCCTTCCTTCTCCTAATGTCCTCCATGCTATCCCAGGCTTTAATCAGTTGAGTCAAACTCTCCATTGGATGGGAGGTAGTTTTGATAACTGCCACTGTTTCGAGGAGGCAGAAAGTGCAGAGAAGTTCTATCATAACTGGGGAAGGCACTGGCAGGGCTCATGAAGGTGGTCGGGCTCTGTTGGCCGGGAGGCGGGGCAGTGGGGAGGTTTGGACCAAGGGTCAGTGTTGTTTAAAGAGGAGGACTTCCCTTGGAGTTAACAGAATCTGAAGCCACAGGAACTTGACTCTTGGATCTCCAAAGTGGGGGAGGTCTAGCCTTGTTTGAAAAAGGTCTTAGGTTCTGAACAACATCCTGTTCTCGAGAATGACAAACGTACCTGGCTCGGCTGAATTCATTAGGTGTTTTTCTCAAGTCCCATGATTCTTTGGCCAGTATTAGCTGAGTAAGGACAGCGTGGGTGCCTGAATAGTGTGTATGTCCTGTGAAACTCCCTGAAGCACTTAACACGACCTATAAATAATGCATAAGGGTGACCAGGGTGATGACGAGGTACATTTTCTGGGCATAAACTCATATGTCATTATCCTGCTGAAGAAACGGCTTCCTATTGGATTGCTAAATTATTCTTTTTATTTTATTTAAGGCACAATGTTGAGTGATTTACTCATCTTTGTGATTAGGCCAGGTGATTAGAGAACCTTGCAGTGGCTCTGTTCTTTCCCTTGTAGAACACGCTCTCGGGGAGTCTGAAGGCGATGCGCTGCTTACCAAGCTGAGAAACACTTAGGGTTCGCTCTTAATATTTTTGCAAAGTGAAAAGAAAATGAAATATTCTCCAGAGAGTGCCATCAATAATGTTTGTGTAAAAAGGTAACAAAATTCCAGTGGCTGGTCTACCTGCATGGAAAGATGTTCTACACTGAAAATAACAGTTCTTCAAAATATAGTTATGAAGAGTTAGGTCGGACATCTCAAATTTCTGAAGGCTTGCTCTAATACGAGCTTGTAAGAGGGCGAGTCTGATGCTGAAGTGGTCTCCTCTTGGCCCACCAATGCAGACTTCATTGTCAGAAGGGTTATCTATTTTTCATCTCTGCTGTTCTGAGTCACCCATAGCATTCCCTGCAGAGGTGGAACTGCTCTTGGAGGTTTCTCCACGGCAAAGGGACATCCAGAATGCAGTGGTTTGAGCACAGTCAAAGCCTTCATTGAAACTTTTAGGAGCAGCCTCTGTCTGTAGCCTTTTTCCCTGTGGGCAGTCTGGGGAGAGGGAAAGGCAGGCAATAACTAGTGTCTTCAGTTGTGATCCGGTTATCTCCAGGATCATGCCATTTTATCTCGTGTGTGTGTTTAGCATGCATATCCTGGTCCATGTGTTTGGGGGAGGATAATGGCCAGGAAGATGGCAGAGCAGAGGGGTACCCTGCGATAGAGGGGTTGGCTCCCATTCCCAGCTCCCAGTGTGGTGAGACAGGAACAAAGATGCAGCCAGTTAAATTTTATTCACACATTAATTTTTGATTTTTCAGTGCCAGAGCTTTTTAAAATGTTTTCTCTATGAACCCTTGCTTTGAAATCCTTCATCTGCCAGGCTGATCTATGGAAGACGGCTCTCATCGTATCTTGACAAGTATCATTGTTCTCTTGTTGGCTTGATGTTCTAGGCAATAACAATAGCAACAGAAAGAAAAAAGAAACTTGGATTGGTTGGTGTATTTTCACGATGGTTTTATGTATAATTTCCATTGGTATTTTTGAAATACTAAGAATAATTTGATGAGCTTATTTGATTTCCTTCGTAATTTGTACAAGTCTAGGCAGGTGATACAGTAAACCACTCTCTGATTTAATATGGCTGTTTCAGATCTCTTGTTCACAGACTGCTTCCATAGGGCCATGGAAGGCTTCCAGCCTATATGGGGTTCACAGAGCAGCATCTGCCCTAAACAGATGCTCAAGTCTTAGATCTTTAAGTGTTGGTTAGCTCTGGTTTGTTTGTTGGTTTTGTTTTTAATATCAATTGGCTTTCTGTGAACTATCGCATTCTTAACTCAGTAATATGACTCTCCACGTCCCCATCATCATCCTTTAGCCAAGAATATTGTGGCCCTGATGCCAGATCCCAATTCATGTACAGCGGGGTTTTAGTTAGATATGGTGTTTTATTGATTGATTAATTGATTGATTGATGCAAAATGGTGGTTTATTCAAGCACAGGGACAGGACCCATGGGAAGAAAAAGGTGCTGCATCTGGGGTTGTGAGATAGGGTTGTTTTAAAATATTTCTTGAAATTCACTATGTGGTATGATATACCTGCAAGATACTTAGCAGACATTGGCCTTGGGGAAGTCTCTATTCTTAGTGGTGATACTTGGCAACTTTGAGAACCTGGTGATTTCAGTCTTAAAGATGCATGTTTGTGTTATTGGGCTAGTTCTGCTCCGAGGATTAGCAGAGAGCACTTTATTGTGCATTGATGGAAATGCATGAATTAGTGGACCTGAGGGCTCTTGAGCAGGTTTAATGGCAATAATGGAACAAACATTGGCCCCATGTTTGTTCACCAGTAGAGTGAACCAAAATGACATGATAGTTCCCACTGTAATGTTCCCAGAGACATAGCTCCAATAATTTCTCATTTATGCTATTCACACATCTGACCTTCCCCTGGTGTAACTCCAGCATTCTAGGAAAAAAATCATTTACGTTAAAGGTGACACTACTTTCTCTTTTGGAACACGTACTTGGCAAGGAATTCATTAGCCAGACAGGTGTTTATGTCACTGTCAAATTGTAATTGCTTTGTTTGTTTGTTTCTGCCTATGGGAATAGCACAAGCTATTAGATGTTAATAAGCAGCAACTAACTTCCTGTGACCTTTTCCGACTTTAGGCATCTGAAAGAAACTGCAGCCGTTATTTCAAGGTTGCTTCTCATTCTTGGTTTCTTTCTACAAATTTAAAATGGTGGGAGCCTGGAGGTAACCTCAGATGAGTATGCTTAGGGGGCTGGTTGAAAACTATCAAGAGTATAAAATCAATGCAGGAGGCAATTGGGAGCCTCTCATTAGAACGAAAGACATCCAACAGCACATGAAAGAGTTGATTGCTGCTGTGTAATTATATATTGAGGATCAGGAAGGAAGAAAAGCAGGAGGGCTAGATTCACAAGAAGGTTGGAGAAGTTGATGCACAAGTAAAAATGATACGGAAGTTGAAACAAAGGGGGCAGAGGGATACACTTAAGTCTTATCATTTGGGAGAACTTGGCCTTGTTAGGCTAGTTACATAGGTAAAAAGAAAAAAAAAATCAAAGATGTCCCCATGGTTAAAGACATGAGGGAACAAACTGGAAAGGCCAGCCACTGGGACATGATGAGGAGAGGGCTAGAGAGGGAACACACAGCTGTGTACTTTTAACGGCAGTGAAGCATGGGAGTGGAGAATCTGGAAGGTTAGAGCTGAAGGAATCTTAGAAGTCACTCAGACTGTTCATCCCAGAGGTAAGACTGTAGCTCACCAACATTCAGTGAGTTGGCTAGTTAGTGACACATTTGGGAATACTGCCCATGTTTCGTGGTTTGTGTTTTCTATCAAGGTGCCTTGTCAAGGTCTCATGGAAAATGAACGTGGGAGAATATAATTGTATTTGGGGCATCCATGGAGCAGGTCAAACCAGAGGTCAGGATTGTGTTTATTAGGGTGGCCACCAAAGGTTTGAGTATGAAGCAGAGTTCAAGAACAGCTCCTTTCAAAGCAGACGTAGAAGACGGAAGATGTATTGGAAAAGACATTCGGCTTAGAACATTCAGCCTCAAACTCCAACAGTAGGACTGTGTGCCTGCGGGTTTCCTAAGTGGGTGTGGGTTCCCGGGGAGCCCAAACCTGAGTGGAACCAGGGTTGGGTGGGGGACACAGGTTCTAGGGCTCCTATTGAGGGGACTCCACTTAGCTATAACATCTCTAAGAATTTTTAAGTGATCCTGTAGGAGGCCCCCCAAGGCTGGCCAATATGTTACAGTGCTAGGTCACATGTATCAGTTGCCTTGGTTACTCTGACTAGAGATTTAAAAATTAGCATGGCAAACCTGGGGACTCCCACTGAACTGTCAGATAATCCGGGAGAAGACTCTGGAGACATCGTTAATTCAGTAAGCTGGTCAGAAGCCAAGACTGGCTATTTTGAGAGCTTGAGGGCTCCTCAGGGGGAAGTAGGGATGGAGACTGCAGTTAATAGGCAGTGACTCCGAGGGTTGACCTTGACTTCAGGGGACTTTGCTGGGCAATCTGTGTCTAATGTGAGGGGCAAAGCAGCTCGTGAAGCCCCAGTTGAATCTTTCCCTGGGAGCTATTTCTGAGGGGAGTTTCCAGCTCTGCTTAGTAGTCCTTGAAGAGCTTGTTGGGGCTGGGCCATGATATTTCATCTGCTGGACTCTTTGCCTGGGTGGGGGTGGCAGTGGTAGAGCATCTGAGCATGGCCCAGTTATGTGTAAGAAGCTCAGGGAACATAGTAGGGCTGGTTTCAGAGGGTTTGTTATTGTAGTGATTTCAGTGGCAATATAGCCTAGTGATGAAGAGTGTTCAGATTTAACTTTGGTACGTTAGTTCTGTAATCTTGGGCACATTGTTTAACCTCTCTGAAACTTAGATTCTTCATCTGTAGAATGGACATAATAACTATACCTATGGCATTGGGATTTAAGGATAATTAAATGAGACAGTGGGGTGCTTAACCCTTTGCCGAGCTCATAGGAAGCCTTCCTTAAAATGCCAGGTATTGTTTTTATTGTGCCTTCTGGTGAGTGAGAGTCTGGACTCTAGTTTAAAGAGACCTTTGGAATTCTCAGCCCTGGAGTGCTGAGCAGCAGTCTCATCTCTCAGAATATAGTAGGAAAAGTTCTCCCGGGCTTAAAGGAAACCCATGGACTTAAGCCTCAATGAAGTCAGAAGGAAGAAAGAACAGGACATAACAGATGATCTCAGCACCATCTCCCTCTACCCCCTTGAAAAATGGGGTTTGTGTGTACTTTTTCATGATTCTGAACCCTGGTCCCCAACATGGAGTTTCCATGAGCCCCAAAGATGGGGCTCTCTGGCTTTGGGTACCAATAGGAGCACCAGTATTTGAACATTTAGGGGAGGCAGAGATTAAGAAGATAGCTTACCTTCAGTGGGCCAGGAGCAAGAGGCAGAGACCACATGGTGTGTTTGTGGCACTTGAAATAGAGGTTTTCAGAAATGGCTGGGAGGCAGAAGGCTTCACTTCTGGGGAGATCCCAGGGTGAGGGTCCTGACATCAGAAGATATCACTAGGACTGAATTCTTGCTACTTCTGGGCAGTGTGTCTCTAGAGAGTCAGGACCCTGGGGGATGAAGCATATGCCAGTAGGGCAGGCATGCCCACAGAGGGGGCAGAATCCAGGGACTCCTGAACAAAGAGTTCCTATTGTCTGTGGAGGTATAAAGAGTCACCACCACTGCCTTCCACTCACTGGCTCTTTATAAAGTGCTTTGTGTTGAGAAGTAAAGAAATATGGCCATTTCACTGAAGGGCACCAGTTTCTTTTACAAAATAAGTTGTATTTATGTATTCAGTACTTTGCTAAGGGCTTGGGAAGGGAAGACAAGACCCCAAGGCATGAGTCTGAAAGAGACAACAAAGAACTGAACGATTTTGTATCAAGGGACATAAACTTTTGGATGGTAGGAGAGAAGAAAGTTGAGATGGGACCAGGGAGAGAGACCAAAATATGGATTGGAAACATGTTGCAGGAACGTCATGAGTGTCTTGGTAAATGGGGCCCAAGGAAGACCAGAAACTGTGATATCTCATATTTTACTTTGAGCTGTTTCTCTTACTAGATTCTCATTCCCTCCTCTTCTCGAAGCTTTCAGTAATGTCAGCATCTCCCCTGCAGGTGTTAGTGAGCTTGTCCAAGAATGTATGCAAGCCAAGGGATGTGATCTCGATCACTGGCTGGGTAGATGCCATGAGAATCACCCATTGGCCAGCTCTGTGGACTGTGTACTTGAGAATTAGGAGGAGAAAAAAAAAAAAAAAGCAGGAGCTCGGGGTGGTCCCAGTTTCTTAGATGTTTCATTTGCTCCTAAGGCAATGTGGAGAAAGAGACATTTTAAGCACTGACATGAAAATAATCCCTTCGACAAAAGTCTTTACAATTGCCAGTTTTCTTAGGCACGTAAGAATTCCTTCCTTTTATGAGACAGAAACTCAGTTGAGGGAAATGTTCAGCAATTACTGTCAATAAATAGATGGGACAGGGGACATACTCTGTTACTGCTCTCGAGATGGACCCTGCTTCTGGTGACATTTTCTGAATCACCATGTCTGGTGGGATCTTAGAGCCCCATTAGCATCTTCTTCCCATAGATCACAATTTCCCCCAATCTGTTATCAGTCCAAAGGCAAGAGTTTTGCATCTTAGATTTCTCAGAGATCTTTATACAAAGTGATACCAGGTTCAGTAGAATGGTTCCAGATCTTTCTAGTTTTTTTTTTTTTTTTCCAGAGGGATGGAGGTTCATGGCACTCCACACTAGTCATTTGTTTGTATCTTCCAGTGCCTACTGACTTAACCATCCTTGGGTTTCAAGCGCCATGTCCAAATGTCAGCTTTCCAAATCTCTGTCTCGTCAAACAGGGCTTTCTCTTCTCCCCATTTTTAGTTCATAGATGAGCCATCCCTGGTCTCCACCTCCAAGAGATTTCTATTAGTTTACAGCTGTTATGAAAAATAATGAGAATTTCCACATTTGCACCTGCATCCTAATGGATATATTTCCTAGTAAAAGAGCTTTTATGCTAACCTACAAATGAAAATACCTTTAAAGAAATTAAAAATAGAGCTTCCCTATGACCCTGCCATTGCACTACTGGGTATTTACCCCAAAGATACAGATGTAGTGAAAAGAAGGGCCATCTGTACCCCAATGTTTATAGCAGCAATGGCCACGGTCACCAAACTGTGGAAAGAACCAAGATGCCCTTTAGTGGACGAATGGATAAGGAAGATGTGGTCCATATACACTATGGAACATTATGCCTCCATCAGAAAGGATGAATACCCAACTTTTGTATCAACATGGATGGGACTGGAAGAGATTATGCTGAGTGAAATAAGTCAAGCAGAGAGAGTCAATTATCATATGGTTTCACTTATTTGTGGAGCATAACAAATAGCCTGGAGGACAAGGGGAGTTAGATAGGAGAAGGGAGTTGGGGGAAATTGGAAGGGGAAGTGAACCATGAGAGACTATGGACTGTGAAAAACAATCTGAGGGTTTTGAAGGGGCGGGGGGTGGGAGGTTGGGGGGAACCAGGTGGGTATTAGAGAGGGCATGGATTGCATGGAGCACTGGGTGTGGTGCAAAAACAATGAATACTGTTATGCTGAAAATAAAAAAAATATAAACTATATATAGTTTTAATATATAAGTTCCCTTTTGGGGTTCCTGGGTGGTTTAATCTGTTGGGTGGTCAACTCTTGATCTCAGCCTCAGCTCAGGTCTTGGTTTCGGAGTAGTGGGTTCGGGCTCTGCACAGGGCATGAAGCTTACTTAAAAAAAAAAATGTATCTAAATCCCCTTTTAAACTCCTTTCATTTCCAGCTATAGTACATATTTACTATTTACTATTTACTCTTCCATTTCTTAAACATCAAATTCTACATAAAAAGCTTAAAAAGCAATATGCCCTAAATTATCAACTTCCTCTTTTATCAATCCCTTGGTTCTAATTTTCTTTCCATTTGAATCCTATCTGACAATTTCTAGTGGTGTCAGAATGTTACGCCTTTACTATGAATGATCTTTGAACACAAGAGGCATGCCAAGTAACTCCCACAGATAAGTTTAAAGAGTTTAAATTTCTTTAAAAATGTTTTGAAATTTGCTTCTTTTTATGTAATATATTTATAACATTTTGAAAAAGACATTAATATCTTATAAGTACACAGTATTGACTTTTCTAGCTTAAGCCTAATATATTTTGGTAAACAGAGTATGTGGGAGAATAGCAATACAGAAATCACTGTTGTTTTCTGTCATGTCTTCAGAGGACAAGATGGCTGAGTTGTTGTTGTTGCTTTAAATAAAATAGCTCCTAGGAAATTCCTTTTTTTTTTTTTATTTATTTGGCAGATAGAAATCTCAAGTAGGCAGAGAGGCAGGCAGAGAGAGAGGGGGAAGCAGGCTCCCTGCTGAGCAGACAACCTGACACGGGGCTCGATCCCAGGACCCCAAGATCATGATCTGAGCCAAAGGCAGAGACTTAACCCACTGAGCCACCCAGGCACCCCAACTCCTAGGATATTCTTAAACAAAAAAAAGTGTTGGATCCTAAGGCTCTGGGTGGACACATCCCTTTGACTGCAACTCTAGTGAGTTTGTTGGGCAAGACCACAGAAGGGGCAGAGCAAGTTTCTCTAAGCAAGGGGCCCAACGCAAGCATCCCACTCATCTAGAGTTTAAAGGCTATATGGTATCAGAGGTGGAGGATGGATGCGAGATCCAATAAGAAATGGGAATGAGTCTGTCAACTGTATCAACACCATCAACTTGGCTAGGTTTTAATCTATCAGGATCACTGGTCCAGAAGAATATCAGGTTCCTCTTTCCTGCTAAATCCTTCCACTCCCAAATAATTAACTATAACCAGTAATAATATAGGGTCATACCATCCATCCATGTTTTGGGATGACTTCCAAGAGAAAACCCTCAAAGAGAAATCCTATTTAAAAATTTTTATTTATTCTTGCAAAGTATTATATGATCCTGGTCCAAAACTAAAAGGATACAAAAGAAAATTCAGTGAAAAAATAAGTCTTTCCTTTATGTCTACCTGAACCACCCAGTTCTCCTTTCCAAAGATAGACATGATTACCAGTTTTGTGTGTATCTTTATAGGGGTAGTTCTATGCATTTGTTACTTTAAAAAATACATAGATACTGTTATGTACCTTGATTTTTTTTGTCTTAATATAACCTAGGAATTCCATACCATCTCAGTACACTTAGAGTTGCCACAGAAAATGGTAATTGTTGCCTCTATCCTTAGGTTTTTCTGTTAGTTGAATAACTGTGCTGTAGTTAAAGATGTAAGAAACAGGATTCTATAATCTGAAAATCAATAAGACTTTTATATTGTATTTTTCACATTTCTTCTTCAAGCACGGCCTTCTGATGATTTAATATAAAAACTGAGACTTAAAAATATAAAACTATCTTATCCAGAACCATATTTAGATTCAACTTCTAATTCAATCATAGTTTTCAGTAAGTAGATGAAACACACAGACAAGATAAAAAAAACAAGTAGATCATCCCATTGAGACTTGTGAAATAGGAAGATATGTCATCAAAATTGCCATAATATCCCTGATAAGACACCTCTGGGGCACTTGGTAAACTAACAGTTTCCCAAGCTTCTCCCTGCCTAGGAGAGCTCATTCAGTGGGTCCGAGCGGGGGATGGTTTATAGCCATTAAAAGTATACTTCAAGTTACAGTATTAGTTATCAATTATTACCTCAAATTACCTCAAAATTTCATGGCTTAACATAATCATCATTAAGTATTATCTCTCTCTCTCTCTTTTTTTAAAAAAGATTTCATTTATTTATTTGACAGAGAGAGAGTGAGATCACAAGTAGGCAGAGAGGCAGGCAGAGGTAGAGGGAGAAGCAGGCTCTTCACTGAGCAGAGAGCCTGATGTGGGACTCGATCCCAGGACCCTGGGATCATGACCTCGACTGAAGGCAGACGCTTCAATGACTGAGCCACCCAGGTGTCCCTAAGTATTATCTCTTATGATTTTTGTGGTTCAGTTGTTCCCTCAGAGTATAGTGCCCAGGGCTAGTCACTTCTTGATGCCTGGGGCCTCAATGAGAAGACTCAGGTTGGGGCAGGAAGCACCTGAGGGCTGTTCACTCCGTGTCTGGTAAGTGATGCACATTGTCTGCTGAGGGTCTGGATGGCACCCATATAGGATAGGACCTCTGTATGTGGCCTGGGTTTTCTTACAATAGGGTGGCTATGTCTCGAGGGCAGTTATTCTCAGAGAGGGGTATGGGACAGTACTAGGCAGAAGTTGTATCTATGTCCTGGCCTCAGAAATGTAATAGCATCACTTTGACCAGACCTCCTAGTCCATTGGTTGGGGCAGTCAACCTCTCCCTGCACCAGGTCAAAGGAAGAAAACCTAGATCTCATGTCCTGGGAGGAGAAATACTCATCATATTATAAGAAGAGCCTGTGGGATGGGATAAATATACAGGTGTGGCCATTTTTGAAGAATACTCTGTCTCTGGCCACTCTATGGCCACAACAATTCATATTCTCTTGTGTATAGAACACACCCATTCCCTCCCCTGGGACTTCCAAGTCTCACCCAATTACAGGATCGGGCTTAGGATTCAAGGTTAGAGGGTAGACTGTGTTGGCCAGACTCTAAAATTGCCTGTCCCTAGGAGCCATATCTCCCCTGTGACTCATGGCTTTGTGTAGTCTCCTGCATTGGATGAGGCTGACCCATGTGGCCAAAAGAATACAAGCATGTCTGAGGTGAGTGACTTCTAAGGGCAGGCTGTAAAAGGCATTGTGGCTTCTGCTTGGTCTGTCCTGCTCTCTCTCTGGGAAGTTGGCCTCATGGCTGTGTGGATGCCCAACAGCCATGAGATGAGGAACTCAGTCTTTCTAACAAAGCCACTAACTCATCAGGCATGTGAATGAGCCAACTTTGAAGTTGATATTCAAAGTCCCTGGTCTCGCCTTCCAATGACTGCAGCCCCTGTGAGTGTCTCGCTATAAGCTCTTGAAAGAGTCCCAGCAAGAACTGCCAGCCATGCCTCTTCAGAATTCTTGTCCTGCTAAGTTTTGAGGTGACATGTTTCATAGCATTAGATAATATAGCTCCCCAGGTAAATCTCATTGTCACCAAAAATTGAGACCCCTGGCTTAAGACTGTACTGGTTATGCAGATGGAGTTCCGACCAGAGACATGGAGGAACACTTCATCACCATAAACAACCTTGTTAGTGATCAGTTGTAGCCACTTGAAGGGGAAAGTGATGATTCTGCCTCTAACTACTGAGATACAGCATGGAACAGGGTGGGGGCGTTACCCCCAGAAAGAAGCAGGGTGTTTAGCTACATTTTCAAGTATTTTGGGGAAAGCACATCTGGACCACAGGTCAGTCAGGAAGAAGAGTCCACATTGGACAATTTCATGCAGATTTTGATTTGAGTTTGTCTTGGCAGATATTAGCCTTAATTCCTTCAGGAATAGAACTACAGAACATTGTGTTTAAATCTTCCTTCTGAGATGAGGTCCCCATGCAAACAGTAGTTTCCAACCTAGTTGTTTTTCCTGCAGGCCGCATGTCACTAAGTAATTATCCTCCCAGGGAAAGTCTACTAGATCAATTCTGCTCCTCACATCCCTATAGTCTGCCAGGAAGTGGGGCTGTAAGTGTTTTTGAAGGTGTGTAAACAGTCTCCCAGGGAAAGAGTTTATGGTGATACCAGCCACCGACTAAATTTTCAGTATTGTAGGTTAACAGGGTCTGAAAATATCAAACAGTCCTTAAATATTCCGTGACTTTTTCCTTTGGAAAGGGAGAACTGAAATGTCGGACCTGATGTTTTGTTTTATGGTAGGAATAATATAAAAAGTTTTAAAAGGTATTATGGAGGGCACATATTGCATAGAGCACTGGGTGTGGTGTGTAAACAATGAATTCTGGAACACTGAAAAGAAATTAAAAGAATAAATAAAAATTAAAAAAAATAAAATAAAAGGTAGAATTAATTAAAAATTGGAAGGTAGAATAAATTAAAAAAAATTTTCCCAGAGGGAGTGGGAAGTGGGTTTATACACCCAAGAATAAACTTAATATAATAGTTGCATCAACCATTGGCTGTTGTCTTTTTTATCTGCAGCCTTTATGCCCTGCACTATTGCCCAAGATTTACCCAGTTAGTGATAATTACATTATATCCAGCCTAGGTCTGGGTGATAATGGAGGACCATGGCTCTTAAGGACATATTCTCTGCCATCAAGTAGCTGAGGATTGTGTAGAAGAAAGAGACACATAGATGTCTATGATATAAGATCCAGGTGACATTGAGTGATAAATGAGTGCTTGGATATCCTAAAAGGAGATTGTTTGAGAGCTGGTTCTTAAATAATAGCTAAGAGTTTTCCAAGTTGTACATAAATAATATGTATTCATAATATGTATGTATTTATTACAGAAAGTCAAGCCGATACAAATAATTAAGAACAACTGTTATTCAGCCCCATAGAAACAATGCTATTGGGAGTTTAGTGATATTCTTTTTATTCTGTCTTTCTGTTTAGTTACCTAGATAATATCAATCTATGTACTACATTTGAAAAATAATACTGGTATTACATTATATCCCTTCTGTTATTTTTTGATATATAGAGAGTGTATTTCTATATTGACAAATATCTCTCTATGTTTTAAAAATGACTGCATATTTTGTTATTAAATACCCTATTATTGATACATTTATGTTGTTTCCAGTTTTTCCCATTACAAATGGTGATGATGTAAACATACTTTTAGCCAAGTTTTTTCTTCATATCCCTAATTTCTGTAGGATAAAAATCCCAAATGTGAAATTTTTGGATTAAAGTGTGAGTGAAATTGTAAAGCCTATTGACAGTTGCTCTCCTGATAACTTGTACTGGTCACACTTCCATTCGGGATATGCATAATTTTTATAGCAGCAGTGGAGAGGGAAGACATTCCAGGCAGAGAGAGTGGTATAAGAAATAGGATTGACGGAAAGTGTCTAGAAAGTTTGGCTGAAGCACAGGTTCTGTGCAGGATAGTGGCAATAAATGAAGGATATATGAGACATTTGGAATGTGAGAAATAAGGTAGGCAATAAATGAAGGATATATGAGACACTTGGAATGTGAGAAATAAGGTAATGTCAGAGGTAACTATAAGGTTTGGTGTCCCCTTGAAATGTTACTAAATTTCACAGGTGACTATAGGGTTAGGGTTTACTTGAAGTGATACCAATATTGAATGAACTGGGGGAGCCATTGGGTTATGAAGGTTAGAAATAAGAATGCTAGAGGAGGAAGATAGTAAACTTCTGCTTTGGATATATTGTATTTAAAGTGTTGGTGGTTAATCCAGGTAGAGTCTAGTGGAAAATAGGAGACTTCAATTTGAAAGAGAGATCAGTCCTGGAGAAATGAAAGGGTTGGGTGTAATTTTAGAGATTTTTTGGTTTTGGGGGCTCTCAGATTGATGAGATATGAGGAAGAGAAGATAATAGAGTATTCAGCTGAGTAGTGATCATTGAAATTGATCATTGCATGCAGGTGCCAACAGAGGTTGGTTTAAAAAAAAACCACCAAACACCCAAAAGTATTAGAGATATCATTGCCTAGTGCCTGCATAGAGATGGGTATAGTGATTGTTCCCAGCACCCAGGCCTGAAAACCTCATAATTCAAGTTGCCCTAGGTAAAATAAATAGATGGGTCTTGCCTCACTGTAGGGAATGATTTGCCCTGGAGTTAGCACTGTTCTGGTTCTGATTAATAGATCTTAAAAGAAAAACCTGAAAGGAACAAACTGTTCCTGAAGCCCAACTTCTTTGTGGAATGAATCTCAAGCACATTTATAAGAATACAAAAAAATTGAACATCTAACAAGGTACTATTTACAATGGTTAGAATTCATGAAAAAAAAATTATTAGGCATGCAAAGAAGCAAGAAAATACAACCTCTAATGAGGAACTAAACCAGTCTGTTGAAATTGCCTCCAAACTGATACAGATACTAGAATTAACAGATAAGGTCATTAAAATAATTAGGGTTCAAGACAATAGGTAGAGATGTGGAACATATGAAAAAGGCCCAAATTGAATTTCTAAAGATGAAAACTACAGTGTAAGATAAAAATTGTTTGTTTGTGATTAATTGCAGATTAGAAATTTCAGAAGAAAATGTTAGTTAACACAGAGGGCACAGAAAAAGAGACTATTCAAAGTGGAACACAGAGGGAGAAAAAACCAAAATGAAGAGAACATTAGTGAATTGTGGAGTATTGACTGAAAGCTGCCTAACATATGTATAATTGGAGTCCTCAAAGTAAAGATGAAAGAGGTGGGGATATGAAAAATGTTTGAAGAAATAATGGCCACAGTGTTTCCAAATTTGATGATAATTGTACATTCACCGGAGCTCAATAAAACTCAAGCACAATAAACATGATGAAAAACACACCAACATATACAAATTGCTCAAAACCAGTGATTATGAGATCATCTTCATGGTAGCCAGAAGAAAAGGACATGTTGTATAATGGGGGACAAAGATAAGATTATAGCAGATTTCTCATAAGGAGCAATAGAATCAAAAAGACAATGGAGCAGCTGGGGAAAAAAGCTGTCAACCAAGAATTCAATGTCCAGTGAAAATACCTCTCAAAAATAAAGGCAAAATTAAGATTTTTAAAGATACAAAAAACTGATAAATTTTATTCAGCAGCTCTTCACTTTAAGAAATGTTAGAGCTAGTCTTCAGGTAAAGGAAAATAATACCTTTTGGAAATATGAAACTACAGAAAGGAATAAGAGCATCAGAAATGGTGAAAACACGCTAAATATGTAAGAACATTTTCTTATTACTTAAACTTTTTAAAATGATAATTGATTGTTTACAAGACTTTCTTCTTATTATTCTTTTAAAATAACCAATAACCAGTCACCGTTTAAACAAAATAATGCCAATGCAGTGTGGATTTGGCAAAAATGTGAAAGAAATGTGTAACAAAAATGTGAAAGAAAATGTGTAACAAGAATAACACAGAAGAGGATGTCCGGTTGGCTTAGTGGGTTAAGCATCTGACTTATGCTCAGGTAATGATCTCAGGGTCCAAGAATTGAGCTCTTCCTCAAGCTCTGTACCCAGGGGGGAGTCTGCTTGTCCCTCTCTATCCTCTCCTGCTCCTACCCCAACTTTTGCTCTCTCTCTGTATCTCGAATAAAATCATTAAAAAATAGCACAAAAGTTGTGAGAGGAGTATTAGAAGCCTATGGTTAGAAGGTTCATTTCCTATACATGAAGTGGTACAAGATCACTTCAAGATGTCTTCTACACCCAAAAGCAACCACCAAAATTAGCCAAGAAAGGAGCTATTAAGAACTGTAAAATAGTTCAAAAGAAGCAGAAAAAAAGGAAAAAGAAACAAAGCACAGGTGAGACAAGTTAAAAACAAATAGCAAGATGATAGATTTAAACTTCACAATTAAACTTAGACTTAATGATCCCATTAAGTGTGAATGGCCTAAATGCTCTGATGAAAACACAAATAGCACCAGATTGGATTAAAAAAAACAAGACCCAACCATATTCTGCCTACAAGAAACACACTTGAAATATAAGGACACAGATAGGTTACAAGGAGAGGATGGGAAAAGATTTCTTTGCTGACACTAATTAATATCAGGCCATATTAATATCAAACAAAGTAGATATTAGAGGAAAGAATATTACCAGGATAAAAGAAGGTCGTTTCTTAAACAGAAAGGCCTTGACGCATCAAGGGGAGATGATAACTCTAACTTACCCAGTCTGAACAATGAGGACACATTATCACGCATGACAGAAAATGCAGAGTTATCTGCTTCCAGGGGCATCTAGTTCAGTAGCTTAATGACAACATCAAGGACTCGGTTATTTCCCTATTTCTGCTCTGCCATTCCAAGGATGTCAGCTTGGTCCTCAGACTGTCTTCCCTAATAAATGCAAGATGGCCACCATCATTCTAGGGAAAACATCCAGTAGGAAAAAAGGAGCCTCTTTTTTTCTGATTGCCCCAAAACAGACTTCTCCTCAAATGTCATTAATCCACACTGGGTGCCCTGCCTACCTATAAACTAAAGCAGCAGCAGGTGGAATGGTATCACTATGACTGGCTTACATCAGTGGTCAGGAAACTTCATCCGGAAGGGATCAGATGTCAAATATTATGGTTTTGCAGGCCGTATGGTTTCTGTTGCAACTACTCAGTTGTGCTATTCTATCATAAAAACATTCATAGACAGTGTGTAAATGAGTGATGTAGTTGTAGTGTATTCTTATTTACAGAAGCAGCCAGTGGGCTGGATTTGACTTGTGAGCCATAATTTGCAGACTTCCGACTTAGACTAATGACTTGGAGAGGGAAAAGGGCTACCTTCCTTGAGGGCTGGATACTTAAATAAAGTTGGTTCTCTAAGCAAGGAAATTGCAAGGAATGGGTAAGTGATTAACAAATCTGTCACATGCTGTATCCCCATTGCTCTGAAATACAGCTGTCAGATGCTCAAGACTGGTTGAATGGATGGCGTGGTGACCGATTCACAAACTGATATGGTAAATGAGCACCTCTGTAGACAGCCTCGGTTTTAATCCTTTGAGGCTAAGGGAATTGTTTTCAACAGTTGCCTCTCCTTGTGCTAGGTTTCTTGCAGACCCTTGAGGTAAGGTTCTTCTCCTTTACAATTCTCGCATGGTACAATTGGGGTAAGCTCGAAAGAAACCAGGTGAGGGAAAGAGAGATCATGGTGCTGAAGTCACATCCTTACTTACTTCCCCAAGATGATATCCTTGCTTCTCTCAAGTCCCTTAACATCAAAGTTTCTCAGCGGCAGCAGCAGCAGCAGCGGCACAAATAATAAATTAAAAGGGAAAAGATCAAGCATGGCAGCACATGGCTGAAAGGCTGAATTATGATGTTATGAAGAAAGAGGAAGGGATCCTCTCCTCCACCCCTGCTTTTAAACCTAGGGTTATATTTCTTCACTTGGTTAGTGAACACCATTCTGTTTTCTCTGCAAATGCATTCTTTCTGAACTGTGAAAATTTGTGGGTGCCTGCTGGGATGATTCATTTCCCAGAAACATCCAGCAATGAGGGAGTCATGTCACCCCTTCTAACTCTAGGGTTGGGGCACCCCTTCCTGCCACTAGCCAGGAGTTATCATACTCATGAGCCATTTGTTGTTCATCCAGCCACTATCCTAAGGAATTCTGAGCCAGGAAGGCACTTCGCTCAAGAAATGATAGCTCAGTAGTTGGTTTTTAAATGATTTTATTGCTGGAATGAATTCTAGGAAATGAAATCTCAGGGTCAATTATAAAAGTTGTCTACAGAAGTAAGAGCTTTCAGGAATGTTGCCTTTAAATTAATAGAAACAGAATATCTCAAACATGCTGAAGTTGCTGATTCCAGTTCTATGCCCCTTACCTTCAGTGCAAGGACACTGCGGTATGATCCAGTTAAGACATAAGGAACACAGTGACATCTGGGCCCAGGCTTCTGGGTTCAAATCTCAACTCTGTTATTGACCTGCCTTACAACTTCAGTCAAGTTGATCAAACTCTCCAAGCCTCTATTTACTTTGCTAGAGGTCAGATGAAGAGACTCCAGCTTTGTTGAATGCAAAGGAAGGGATAGTGGTGGAACAATAGATATAGAGACCATATTACTGCAATTTAACAGCATGGAGAATGGAAGTCATTAAGAGCTGGAAATGGTGCTCTGGTGGTTATCCCTTCCCGTTCTTGTTTTGAAAAGAGAAAAAACAAAGGGTATTTCCTGGGCTCTCTGGCTCAGGAAGCAAAAGTATGAGCAGTTTGCCTCCATTGGGCCCACCCATTTGACTGGGTTTCCGGGGAAGCCAAAGTGGGATCCCATCTCTGGCCGTCTCTGCTGAGACCTCTGTGCCTTCTCAGGATTTGGTTTGTTTTTCCATTCTCTCTTCTCAAAGTGGAGCCTTGAAAAAGCAAATTCTTGACAGTTTAACAATAACCCACAACCTTCGGACCAACTTCTCAGCTTCTTGAATCAGTCTTGTTTTGGTTCACAATGGCCAAGGTACGTAGAGTCACTGTCTCCAAAATTGTTGAGATATTGTTGTTCTCTGTCTTTTCCAAAAAGAATATTAACTAAGGAGTTTAGGGTGGTTCCTGGGACCAGGAGGCCTTCTCTGTAACATGGTCCAGGAGTTACCCTTAGTCTCTTCTTTTACGTTTACCGACTGGAGAGTGAAGTACATTTTTTTCACATGTGAATTTCTATCATTTTAAGCGGGGCTTAAATCAGAGGCCTGAACATGCAGGACTCATGACAGAGAAAAGACTGAGTTGTTAACGTAGAATGACAAGGCCAAATGCCGTTTTCTGTTGATGGCCTTGAGAAAGTCGCTTTCTTTCAGTTTTGTCTGTAAAATGAGAACAATTGAAACACTCATATTGTGGATTAATGAAGTATCAAGTTCAAACCTTTATGCGAAACTGCTCTTTGGTATTTGTCTAGGTGTGTAGGGCTCAGTTTCTTAGGGATCTTTGCTAGCGATGTCTATTGTGACCCAGAGCACCCATTGATTGATTCAATACCTCCTTGGGACAGTAAGAAAAACATTTTTCTCCCCCCAGTGTTTGTTTTCTGGCCCCAAAGCTGTGGCTTCTCATGCCTCTGTCTCTGCTCAGGTACCCTTTAAACTGTAGGAATTCGACTAAGATTCTGTCTCTCTATTCTTTCTTTCTTTCTTTCTCTTTTCTTTCTTTCTCTTTTTCTTTCTTTCTTTTTTTCTTTCTTTTTTAAAGATTTTATTTATTTTAGAGAGAGAGAGAGGGAGAAAGAATGCGTGAGTGCACTAATGGGGGGAGGGGCAGAGGGAAAAGCAGACTCCCTGCTAAGCAGAGATCCTGATACTTTATTTGATCCCAGGACCCTGGGATCATGACCTGAACTGAAGGCAGATCTTAACCAACTGAGCCACCCAGGCGCCCCTACTCTCTTTTCTTTCCCTTGATTTTATAATTATGATCTTTTTTCCTTTTTGCTTTTCTATAGCAACTTCTGCACGGCTTTTGCAATATCATTAAATATCAGACTTAAAATAATAATCCTCCTTTATCGTGGAGACTCTTTCTTGAGGAAGTCTTTAGATAGAGGGTGATCAAATCCAGGGTAAAGCTTTATTTTTATCTATTTCCATCTCACTTTGTTCCTGATGTAACAGTGACATCTTGTTCAATCTGCATAAGCGGCTGTGTAGAAGAGGAAATTGCAAAAGGAACACGAACCTCTATCATGCCTTTCACTAATTTATGCATGTGGGGTTCATTTCCTCCAGCAGAGCCCAGGATTAGAAGTGATGGATGCCTCCCCAGGGCCCCGATCCATCATGAGTTGAATGTTCTGCCACATCCTTAAGGAATAGCCTGGTTCTTTGAGATGCTGCTTTCCTTTCCCTCTTTATTTTCTTTATTGTCTCCTGCTTATAGGCATTCTCTTTCTTCAGTAACCTGGGCTTTCCCATGGCCCTGAATAACAGAATTGCTCGTTCTTGAATGTATTTATCCTTTCTTTAATGTACTCTGTAAAAATGCACAGAGGGTCTACTCTGTGCTGGACCTTCTGGTAAACACAGAAAATAAGAATGTGAAAGTAAATCTGTTCCAGCCCTCAGCCTTTCCAGGCTTGGAGAGGCAGGGGATGGATGAGCCAGGTGATGCTTCTCATGTTTCCATGCTGGAAGAGCTTGTCTCAGTACTATTGTTAGTGGAGAATGGTCATAGCTGAAATTTCATTGTTTTCACTGTGTGCCAGGCACTGTTCTTAGTTCTTGGTATGCATTCACTCATTTCATCCGCACAACAACATTAGGAGGCAGATACCATTTTAACTACTCCTTTTGCTGGAAAACTAGGCACAGAGTATTGAAGGAACTTGACCAGGGTCACAGAGCTAATGAGTATTTTTTTTCCCCCCAAAGGAAAGGGGAGCTGAAAGCAATGAGTCCGGAGTACTGGTGTTGGATGGTGTGTTAGTTAGTGATAGATAATGCTCTTGTGGTTTGGGTTCAAGGGCTGCCTTTAAAAGGTATAGATATTGGATTTCTACCTTGGTGCTCTTGTGGGGAGGAGTCAGGGCCCAGGAAAAGAGGCAGAACTCAGATCCAGAGGAGGGATTATTCCTGCCTTTCTGTGGGCCTTGCTCTTTTGGGTTTGGACTCATGCAGGCCCAGATACTATTATTCAGGGTTCTGCATGGCGGAGCTGCTGATTGCCTTACCTTAGGAAGTCAGCTCTGAGGGGAGCCTGGGACTGGGGATGAGGGCTTGTGAGTTCCCAGAAGAAATCTTCTAAAGAAGAATTATAACAAGCCACAATTGGGTCAATAACGATGGCCATCATTTATGAACATGATAGCTACTATTTATTGAGTACTTCTCCAGCAGACAGGAGAATGTTCAATGCTTTGAATATATTAGCACCAACCGTTTAAGGGTGCAGTGAGATAGCTATTATTTGCATTTTGCAGGTGAGAATACTGAGGAGTAGAGAGGTTAAATCATCTGCATAGTATTACACTAGTGAGCAAAGAAGTTGCCCCAAGGAATTGAGAAGAAGGCTTGCAGTCATGCTTCGTCCAGAAGTATTAGGGGAAGGCAGGGCTTAGTGCTAAACTGGCACTGGTAGCCAGGGCCCAGGGGGGTAGTGGTGATCAGAACCAGTGTGAACATCAGCTCAGGAGGGGTCTTGAGTGCAGGAAAAGTGAGGTGGGCAGTGGCAGCATAGTCGGTGGCCCCCTTTGTGATGATGAAGGAGGAGCTGGAGCACAGCAGGGGAGAGACAACAGCTGTGTTAAGGGCATCCTCATAGCAGATACCAACTGGGGCTGCCTGAGGTAGGAGAGCAAGTGTGAGGGCCAGAAAGAAGGCAGGAGGGGGCTACAGGCTCGTAAAAACTACATACACATGAATGTAATCAATGTACTCTCATCTCCCAGATATTTACTGAGTACCTATTTTAAGCTTGGTATTGTTCTAGACACTGGGGATAGAGTAGTAGAATAGAGCACACAATGATTTCTGTCTTCACAGAGCTTTATTCAAATAAGGGAGAAATCCAATAAAGAAGAGAAATAAGTAAAGGCTGTACATGGCATGGTAAGAAGTGATATGTGCCATAGACAAAGAAAGAAAGATAAAGCGGGAATAGAGGATAGGAGATGAGTGTGTGTGTGTGTGTGTGTGTGTGTGTGTGTGTGTGTGTGTGTGCAGGGCTTTAATTTTAGATTAGAAGTCCAGAGAAGACCTCACTAAAAATGTGACATTTGCTACAAGTCTAAGGTGAAGAAGGTGAGAGATGAACCACACATCTGGGGAAGAGAATGGTAGGCGGAGAAGGCGCAAGTGCAAAGCCCTTAGACAAGATAATTCTTGGCTGGTTTGAGGAATGGCCAGGAGGCCATGATGGTGGCTGAAGCAAGAAAGCAAGGGAGGAGGTCTGAGAAGGAGGGGCGGGAACAGAGATGATAAGGTCATATACATTACTGTAAGACTCTGTGCTTTTGTTCTATGTGATCTAGGAAGTTAATTCAGGGCTCTGAGGGAATGTCATCAGACCTACATTTTGAACAAAAACACTCTGGATGCTGCATTGGGAATGTGGAGGTCAGGGAATAAGTAGGCAGATTACTTGGGTGATGCAATAATCCACTGAGAGAAGATGGCGGCTTGGGCCAAGGAGGTGGCATGGTGAGTGGTAAGTAGTGGTCAGATTCTGTGTATAATTTGAAGATAGATACAAAAGTTTTTCTGCTAGATTGGATGTAGGGTATGAAATGAAGAGAAAAATATAAGATGCTCCCTGTGATTTTGGCCCGAGAATTTCAAAGAGTAGAATTGCCATATTCTGTGATGGGGAAGTTTGGGAAGGGCATGTTGGAGAGTATGTAGAATGAGGGTCTCCTACTTGAATGTGTCAACTTGGGAGGCCCATTACACATCCAAGTGCTGGTGTGTGCTCATGTGTGCCCAAGATTGCTGAGAGAGAGGATACCTTGATTTGAATCAAAGCAAAGGAAGTAAAAAATGTGTTGACAGTTCTTAGATGGAACAGACAATGCAAAGTCTTGTGATGTCATGTCGCTGATATTGCTTACAAGTTCTGGTTAGATAAATTTATGCTGGGGAAAGCCTTGAGCAGGGTAAGTTCCTCAGCAGAGTGGCAAGCATGGTGTACCCTCAGAAACTTGCTTTTTTAAACAAAAAAACCCCACAAATATTTTATTTATTTATTTGACAGAGAGAGAAATCACAAGTAGGCAGAGAGGCAGGCAGAGAAAGAGGGGGAGGCAGGCTCCCCGCTGAGCAGAGAGTCTGATGCGGGGCTCGATCCCAGGACCCTGGGATCATGACCTGAGCCGAAGGCAGAGGCTTTAACCCACTGAGCCACCCAGGTGCCTCCAGAAACATGCTTTTAAGAAGCAATGTCTTGGACTCACAGCTCTAAGAAGGAAATGTCAATGTTATATATGTAGATGGTCTTTCCTTTCCTTTCTCTATGGTACCAGTAATTCTTCTAGAGCTTGCGACCAGTTACTAAGCTTTTGAGAACCCCCTGCATTTTCACCATTTGAAAGTCCAAGTTCAGACATGACCTAGTATTCATCTTGAACAGGTTGAGAAGGTCTCTGGGTCAAGACTTTTGATAGATCTGGCTTTACTGCTTACTTTTCTTTCCACCTTTACATGCGTTGTCAACAACTTCTCAAAAGGTGAAATGGGTGATTTGATGCTATGCTTTTTCCAACATTTCAAGGCCCCTGAGTCTAACTACATTAATGGTAAAGGGGTGCAGGATAGAGTATGGCAAAGATTTGGAAATGCCTTACCTGAAACAAGGATTATGTCTCTGACTTGGATCAGTTATATTTGACTACAACTTGGAAGCCCGGAAGAATTCAGTCTCCTTCACTATTTACTCTGAAGCAGAGAGGGATTTATTATGTGGACTCTTGAGTCAGTTAATTTTGATTTATTACTGATAATGCTGTAGCTACAGGCAGAGGAACTCTCTTTATATATGACTGAAGAGTTCTAAAATGTTTTCAAGTTGAAAAATATCTTCTAGGGTCATCTGGGTGGCTCAGTCAGTTAAATGTCAGCCTTCAGCTCAGGTCATGATCCCAGGGTCCCAGGATGGAGCCCTGCATCATTGGGCTTCCTGCTCAGTGGGGAGTCTGCCTCGCCTTCCCCCTCTGTCCCTCCCTCTGCTCATTGTCTCTCATATGAATGAATGAATGGATAAATAAAATCTTTAAAAAAAAAATATCTTCTAGACCTGCTAGGAGGCCTGCAATTTTAATCATAAAATGAGTTAAGGCATTTTTTCTGTAAGGTCATAGAACTTCAGTGCATGCTGATTTTATTAAATTCATATCTTGGGCATGCTACTTTATGAGATTACTTTATCTAGCAAGGTTCTTCATTACTCACTGCAGCTGCAAGAGGTAAGTTTTGAGAATAAGAGATTGGTGAGGGCTTCCAAATAGTGAGCCACTCATTTAAAGTAGAGTGTTGTGTCTGGGCTGTTGTTTCTCCCAGTGAGATTCTGAGCAGCAGAAAGTGACTAGGAACTTCAGAGACCAACCTTTAATGGGACTGGGGGCGACAGCAGAGGAGATGAGTATAATGGAAGATGAACTTCATTTGTTTAATACCTGCTTTAAACCAGCATTGTTCAGCACACATGGTTTGCTTGAGAGTAAAATCAAATCATATCTTGTCTAGTCTTCTTAGATTATGGCTCCCACTGAAAACCTAGCGAGTAGAGGAGGTTGGGGCATTCAAGAGAAAAGCATGGTTCCTGGACTTTGCCATGAATTCCAAAGGGACCCTGGACATCCAGTGTTGTGCTGGCTAGCAAAGGGTTGAGTTCCAGACATGCCTGGCCACCTTGAAATGAAGGCTGAAGGTGTGGAAGCCATTTATAAAAAAGCCACCACCAGAGCACTTGTGACTGTTAAGAGATCAAGGGGAAATTTTCCTGGTAGAAATTCCAGGGAAGATATGTCTCTGTTGCCTATTACCATTCTGTACCTTGTGTATACGATTTACCACTCTTTTAAAAGGTGCAAACAAAAGGTGAATGATAATGCTTGTGGATTAGTCTTGATGGCAAGCCTGAGCATGTCCTTGGTTTCTTACAAGGAAGGAGAGCACAGGTGAAGAGAAGTTAAGTGTCCCAGGGCAATCAGCTAGTGTAGGGGTCAGGGAGAGAATGAGAACTCCCTTGGGTTGGAGTAGACACATTCTGGAAGGGGTGAGACCATCCCATGATTTAGCTAAATCTTACTGTTGGAGCAAATTGATCTTGGATCTCTACAATCCTGGCCTACTTGTGTAGTCCTAAACTGAATGGATATGAATCTTAGGGAAACATTTTCAGGTTGCTAGCAGGGCAGAAAGTTCAGTATTGATTTGTCTGGCAATAATTTTTGCTACAGAAATATGGCAAATATTTTAAGAAGAATCTGGATCTGCTCTGTCCACTTTGGTAGCCACTAGACTCAAGTGTCTATGAATGCTAAATTAAATTAAAATAAATTCAGGTTCTCGGTACACTAGTCAAATTTCAGGTGATCAATAGTCACGTGAGGCTAATGGTTATTTCGTTGGACAGCACAGATATGGAATGTTGCTGTCCTCACAGAAAGTTCTCTTGGTCTGGCAATCTGGATCATGAAAAGCCACAGCATTTCTGTCTCCTTTAAGGAAAGGACAGACACAGGTGAAAATTATACACCTGATGCAGGTTAGGTACTTAAACATACTTCCTGGCTTGGCTGGGGGAGGATCTTAGAGTCTGAGCTGCATAACCAAATAAGTACAAACAGCCTTTTTCTTCCATCTCCATCTCTGAAAACCTAAGCTAAGAGTAACTTTTGTTCCTTTGAGTGGTGGTTCTGCACGGATTTGTAGCATTTTGTATACATCCTAGAACAGAGATTGTCATGCCATGCATCATGACCCATTAGGTTGTAAAATAAACCTGGTAGGTTATACTAGCATTAAGAACAACAAAAAAAATAGATTATATAAGCACACATTATGTGTAGTGGCAGTAAATATTTTGCAAAATTTTGATTCAGATATGTATATATGGGGGTATACTGCTTTACTGGGTAAAAGTGTGTATTTTATGAAGTCATGTTTAAAACCTGTTTGAGAGAAATCTCTGAAATTGATGAACTATGAAATGACCTGAGGCCCTAAAGCAAATGCAAGCAGCAAGTAAATGCTAAGAAGCTCATTTATTTATACCGAAGACTACTTATTAGGTATTACTTGAAAGGCATTGGTAGAAGCAAAAGCCTCCAGGGCGTTTTGATCCTTTGGGAGATCTTTAAGGCAATTCTGTAGTGGTCTCTGGGGTCTGAATAGGTGCGGTGGGATAATGCCTGTTCTCGAATGTCCTTTAATAGCTAATAGCAAGTGCATTTTGGAAGGAGGTATCTCACAGATGTGAAATAGGTATGTAGTATTCAATCACATTCCAGTACTCCATTCCCTTTTTGTTTGAAACAGTTTTAGCTTCAGTTACTTGTCTCGTTTTCATGGATTTTGCTGGGTCAGGTGGTCTGTACGTGTAATTTGTATATATAATTTCACTTTATTAATTTTTCCTTGTGTGTCATTAAGCATTGAGTAAGAGAGGCAGGGAGAGTTCTGTTCTCTGATACAAAAGCCTTATGGTTTTCCCTCCTGGTTCTAAGAAGTGTAGCACAGTGCTTCCCAGGATTGTAAACAGAAGGAATGTTCTTCTTTGTTCTCTGACTTCTGGATTTTCTGGCCAGGGATGTTGTTGTTGTGTTGTTGTTGTTGTTGCTTAGTTTGAGAAGAGAATGGCTAACATGTATAGTTCAATTTGTCTTGCTGGCTCCAACGCTCTAATGGCCAGAGGAAAAGGACACTGCTGAAGAACAGATACCAGCACACTGTATTTGGAAATACCATTCCCAACCCTAGAGAATTTCTGTGAGGATGTAACACTTGGCAGTGCTAGAGAATTCTGCTCATTTGCTTATTTGCTTGTTGTCTGATGTCTGTTGATGAGACTATAAGCTCTATGAGAGCAGGGACCTTGGTAGTCTTGTTGACTGCTGTCTTCACGCACCTGGGATGTACTGGGACCAAACAAGCACCGAGTGTAATCATTTTGTGCAGTGATTCTTCAAGTGTGGTCCCCAAATTGGACACATTGGCCTCACTGGGGACGTGCTAGGCCATTTTTGGGCCCCAATCTGACCTACTGCATTGGAAACACTAGAGGTGGGGGCCCTCTTTATTTTCACAGGTGACTCTGATGAAAACTGATTTTGACAATCTTCGGTTTAACGAGTCCTTAAAATGAAAGTTGAAGCAAAGGCATTATGGGGGAGTTTTGTATGCTCTTTTCACACGTAGGTGTTCTTAGGTTTCCAGCTAAGGTCTTACAGAGTGGGTTAAAAAAGAAGAGACTCAAACTGTAGTTCAGAGTAAGCTAGAAAGTTACTCTATTCTAACTAACCCAACTTTAGCGAGTGAGCTCATGTCTTGAAACCTTTGTCTGTCAGTTTTTGAATTCTTGATTTGAAATGATCTGCCCCTATTATGACTGGAAAAGAATGAGTACCAAGGGTGCCTGGCTAATGTTGATCATGGAAACCAACTCTGATAATAATTTTAAATTTTTTAAAAAAATTTAAAACAATTTTTAATTTAAATCAAAATTAATTTAAATTTTACATTAAATTTTTAAAATTTGAACTAGAAATTCTCCTTATCAAAACTGATCATGTGTAAATAGTGAGAAACACCATTACTGCTGGTAAAGTATTTGTCTGAAATATTTTGTTATTATAATGTCTAAATGTCCAACTATAGAAGAAATAAGTAAACAGAATTATGTAAGCTTGGGATTGTTATGTAACCAATCAAATATTCTTCAAGAATTTTAAGTGACCTGAAATGCTTAATTTCTAAAGGTAAACTAACAAAACATACCACAAAACATCACGTTTTATGGTAAGTATATATTTGTAAATAGTATAGAAAAAAAGAACAAAATAAAGTCATAATATGGATAACTTTCTGGAATGTGTAAGACTGTTGATTTCCTTAACCTTTTTCCCAATTTTTGATTTGTTTACAATGAATATATTTTAAAATTAAAAAAAAATGTATATTATTCTTACAAAACACTAAATTAAGAGAAACTTAGTCATTCTTCTACTGTGCTAGTCTACAGCTATGTTCATATGTTCGTATTTTGTTCTAATTTTAGTCCATATGTGTGTATTTTTTTATGACTGTATTGATTAATCAGATTTTCTCATTTTATAAAGGTCCTTAAATATGGGAACTTGAAATTTGTTATTTCTTAGTGTATTCCTTCTCAAACTGATATTTTAGGATTGCAAATTTCTTGATGCAGTCTGAACAGTTTCAGAACAGTTAGTGCCTGAAATGTATTTGAAAAAGGAACACATTGCATAGAACACTGTCAGATGAGGATGTGTTTCTCGGGGGTATTTCCGGAGTAAAAGAAAAGAGATCTGAATCAGTGAGGCCAACTTTTCCCAAGAAAGATAAGATGAGGATGGTACGTGGGAAATAAGAATGGAAAGGTAGAAGGATGGACAGAGGTTTAGAGAAGATCCCGAAGCATGACCCACCCTTCCATGAGGGTGGGATTGGGGTTCACACCCACAAACACGCAAGACCAGTTCTGTTCCTAAAGCCAAGTCATGGCCTCTACTTTTAGGAAACTTACTTGATTATTTTTCTTTCTTTCCTTCTTTTTTTAAAGAGTTTATTTTTAAGTAATCTGTATACCCAATGTGGGCTTGAACCCACAACCCTGAGTTCAAGAGTTGCATTCTCTACTGACTGAGCCAGCCAGGGACTCCCACCACCCCCACGAATGAACTATAACTCAGGAGGAAAAAGAATGGAAGTAACATTCGAAGCCAGAGTCTAAGGGATGGAAAAGGAGATTTAGACCATTTCAAATTAACCAGGAGACATGTCTGGGATGGCACTCCTTTAGAGTTCCTTTGGAATAAGGAGGAGGTTTTCCTTTGGAATAGCCAGTGTCTGAGAACTTGGCCTCCAACTTGAAAAGTACATACAATTCTGGCCACCACACAACATAATGGGTCTAATACTTTGTAGTTTTACTATTTAAAAATACTTCTAAATCTTCAGTCCATTTGGAAGTTTCACTAATCTAGGAAGTCACCTAGTCTTCCCCCTGCTCCCAGATTGGTGGGTAGCCCTAATATCATTCATTGATTTGGAATGCCAAATTTATTACATACAGAGTCTCCTATGTATTTAGGTTATTTATTTATTTATTTATTTATTGGATGTAATGGCATTTATTTCTTTTTTTTTGATGTAGTGTTCCATGATTCATTGTTTGCATATAATACCCAGTGCTCCATGCAATACATGCCCTCCTTAATACCCATCACTAGGCTCACCCATCCCCCCACCTTCCTCCCTTCTAAAACTCTGTTTCTCAGAGTCCATAGTCTCTATGGTTCATCTCCCATTCTGATTTCTCCCCCCTTCATTTTTCCCTTCTAATGTCCTCCGTAAGGAATACCTTATGTTCTACAAATAAGTGAAACCATATGATAATTGACTTTCTCTATGTGGCTTATTTCACTCAGCATAATCTCCTCCAGTCCCATCCAAGTTTGTGCAAACGTTGGGTATTCATCCTTTCTGATGGCTGAATAATAGTACATCATGTATATGGACCACATCTTTTTCTTTAAAGATTTTATTTATTTATTTGAAAGGCAGAAATCACATGTAGGCAGAGCAGCAGGCAGAGAGAGGAGGAAGCAGGCTCCCTGCTGAGCAGAGAGCTGAGCGGGGCTCGATCCCAGGACCCTGAGATCATGACCTGAGCCGAAGGCAGAGGCTTGAACCCACTGAGCCACCCAGGCGCCCCTGGACCACATCTTCTTTATCCATTTGTTGAAGGACATCTTGGCTCTTTCCACATTTTGAATATTGTGGACATTGCTGCTATGAACATTAGGGTATGTATGGTCCTTCTTTTCAGTACATCTGTATCTTTGGGGTAAATACACAATAGTGTAATTGTTGGGTCATAGGGTAACTATTTTTAACTTTTCAAAGAAAACACTGTTTTCCAATGTGCCTATACCAGTTTGCATTCCCACCAACAGTGTAAGAGGGTTCCCCTTTCTCCACATCCTCTCCAACATTTGTTGTTTCTGGCCTTTCTAATTTTGGCCATTCTAACTGGTATAAGGTGGCATCTCAATGTGGTTTTGATTTGAATTGCCCTGATGGCTAACGATGATGAACACTTTTTCACGTGTCTGTTAGCCCTTTGTATGTCTTCTTTGGAGACATGCTCATGTCTTCTGTCCATTTTTTGACTAGATTGTTTTTTAGGTGTTGAGTTTGAGGAGTTCTTTATAGATCTTGTATATCAGCCCTTTGTCTGTAATGTCATTTGTCGATAATCTCCCATTCTGTGGGTTACCTATTTGTTTTGTTGACTGTTTTCTTTGCTGTGCAGAAGCTTTTTATCTTGATGAAGTCCTAAAAGTTCATTTTCGCTTTTGTTTCCCTTGCCTTTGGAGATGTGTCTTGAAAGAAGTTGCTGTGGTTGATGTCAAAGAGGTTACTGCGTATGTTCTCCTCTAGGAGTTTGATGGAGTCCTATCTCACATTGAGGGCTTTCATCCATTTGGAGATTATCTTTGTGTATGGTGTAAGAGAATGGTCCAGTTTCATTCTTCTGTATATAGCTGTCCAATTTTCCCAGCATATTTATTGAAAAGACTTTCTTCCATTGGATATTTTTTCCAGCTTTGTCAAAGATTATTTGACCATAGAGTTGAGGGTCCATATCTGGGCTCTCTTTTCTGTTCCACTGATCTAGGAGTCTGTTTTTGTGCTAGTACTGTGCTCTCTTGGTGATCACAGCTTTGTAACACACCTGAAATCAGGCAATGTGATGCCCCAGTTTTGTTTTTCTTTTTCAACATTTCCTTGACGATTCAGGGTCTTTTCTGGTTACATTAAAATTTTAGGATTGTTTGTTCCTGCATTTTGAAAAATGCCGTGGGTATTTTGATTGGAATGGCATTGAAAGTATAGATTGCTCTGGGCAGCATAGTCATTTTAATGATGTTTATTCTTCTGATCTATGAGCATGGACTATTTTTCCTTTTTTTGTGTCTTTGATTTCTTTCATGAGTGTTTTGTAGTTCCTAGAGTACAGTTTCTTTACCTCTTTGGTTAGGTTTTTGGTGCTATTGTAAATGGAATTGACTCTCTAATTTCTCTTTATACAGTTTCATTGTAGTGTATAAGAAAACAGGTTATTGTGCATTGATTTTTGTAACCTGCCACATTACTCAATTGCTGTATGAGTTCTAGTAATTTGGGGGTCGAACCTTATGGGTTTTCCACATAGAGTATCATATCATCTGTGAAGAGAGAGAGTTTAACTTCTTCTTTGCCCATTTGAATACTTTTTATTTCTTATTGTTGTCTGGTTGCTGTTGCTAGGACTTCTAGTACTATGTTGAACAATAGTGGTGAGACTGGGCATCCTTGTGGTGTTCCTGATCTTAAGGGAAAGTTTCTCAGCTTTTCCCCATTGAGAATGATATTTGCTGTGGGTTTTTCCGAGATGGATTTTTTGAAGTGGAGGAATGTTCCCTCTATCCTTATACTCTGAAGAGTTTTATTCAGGAAAAGATGCTGTATTTTGTCAAGGTATCTTATGGTTCTTGGTGCTATTGTAAATGGAATCGATCCTCTAATTTTTTAGAGATTTTTCTGCATCAGTTGAGAGGACCATGTGGTTCTTGTCTCTTCTCTTGTTTATGTGTTCTGTCACCTTGATTGATTTGTGAATGTTGAACCACCCTTACATACCAGGGATAAATCCCACCTGGTCCTGTTGCATATAATCCTTTTAATGTACTGTTGGATCCTATTAGCTAGGATCTTTTTGAAAATTTTGGCATCTGCATTCATGAGGGATATTGTTCTGAAATTCTTCTTTTTGTTGAGGTCTTTGCCTGGTTTGGGGATCAGGGTAATACTGGCCTCATAGAAAGAGTCTGGAAGTTTTCCTTCTGTTTCTATTTTTTTGAAACAGCTTTAGGAGAATAGGTATTATTTCTTCTTTGAATGGTTGGTAGAATTCTCCAGGGAATCCGGGGCTCTTGTTTTTTGGGAGGTTTTTGATCACTGCTTCAATCTTATTACTATATATTGGCCTATTCAAGTTGTCAATTTCCTCCTGTTTCAGTCTTGGAAGTTTATAGGTTTCCAGGAATCCATCCATTTCTTCTAGATTGCTTAACTTATTGGCAACAGCTGTTGATAATAATTTCTGATGATTGTTTTTATTTCTTTGGTGTTAGTCATGATCTCCCCCCTTTCATTCATAATTTTATTAATTTGGGACCTTTCTCTTTTCTTTTGGATAAGTCTGGCCAGTGGTTTATTGATCTTATTAATTCTTTCAAAGAACCAGATTCTAGTTTCATTAATGTGTTCTACTGTATTTCTGATTTCTAATTCATTGATCTCTGCTCTAATCTTAATTATTTCCCTTCTCATACATGGGTTAGGTTTAATTTGTTGTTGATTCTCCAGATCTTTAGGGTATAAAGATAGTTTGTGTATTTGAGATTTTCTTATTTTTCTGAATGAGGCTTGGCTATGTATTTTGAGTGAGGATGGCTATGTATTTCCCCCTTATGATCACTTGTGCCATCTCCCATAGGTTTTGGATTGATGTGTCTTCATTCTCATTGGTTTCCATGAAATGGCTAAGTTCTTCTTTGATTTTTGATTGACCCAAACATTATTGATAGGCTTCTTTTTTTTTTTAAGATTTTATTTATTTATTTGACAGACAGAGATCACAAGTAGGAAGAGAGGCAGGCAGAGAGAAAGGGAGAGGAGGAAGCAGGGTCCCTGCTGAGCAGAGAGCCCAATGTGGGGCTTGATCCCAGGACCCTGGGATCATGACCCAAGCCAAAGGCAGAGGCTTTAACCCATTGAGCCACCCAGGTGCCCCTAATAGGCTTATTTCTAAACTCTGTTGTACTAGTCTCTTTAGGTAGGCACCCCTGTATCAACCTTCCCATTTGTAATCTGTTTGTAATGTTTTTACATTGGTGAGGTTAATTCCCTGTTAGAATCTTCTTGTTCTATTTTTAATAACAAATTTTGGTTATTTTATATATGATTTCAAGAGTCAACCTGTCCTGGGGTGCTTGGGTGGATCAGTTGGTTGGGCATCTGTCTTTGGCTTGGGTCATGGTCCCAGGGTCATGGGATCAAGTCCCATGTCAGGCTCCCTGCTCAGTGGGGAGTTTGCTTCTCTCTCTCTCTGCCTCTCCCCACCATTTGTGCACTCTTGCCCTCTCTCAAATAAATAAATCTTTTAAAAGGGAAAAAAAAGGCCAACCTGTCCAACTTCAAAACTAGTGAGAACATTGCTATCTGTATACTTCTGTATCTTCTCAAAGAATGAAGTGTATCTTTCTATTTATCCCTATCCTCTGTATTTTCCTTTAGCACTACAAAGTTTTCTTTATCTATAATGGGGATATCTCTTGTAAATTTCACATCCACATATTTTATCCTGTTATGTGTATTATAATTTTTTGTTATATTTTGTAATTGGTCATTTTTTAAATAAAATAGACCCATTGATAATGATACATTAATATAATAACCAGATACATTACTACATCCTATTACCATTTCCATTAGTCTTTGCTTGATTTTCTTGGTGTTTACAGGTATCAAGTCCTATATTCTAAAATGGTGTTTGGCTGCCCCCCAATTTTTGTCTTTTATTTAAATAGTTAACATGCAATGCTGTAGGAATTCTACATGTACTGCATAGTGATCTGATAGTTCTGTACCTGGCTCTGTGCTCACCATGGTAGGTATAGTCATTTGTCACCATACAACATCATTACTATATTATTGGCTATATTCCCTATGCTGTACTTTTCATCTCTGACTTAATCATTCTATAACTGGAAGTTTGTACCTCCTTTTTTTTTTTTTAAAGATTTTATTTATTTATTTGACAGAGATCACAAGTAGGAAGAGAAGCAGGCAGAGAGAGAGAGGAGGAAGCAAGCTCCCCGCTGAGCAGAGAGCCCGATGCGGGGCTCGATCCCAGAACCCTGGGATCATGACCTGAGCCGAAGGCAGAGGCTTTAACCCACTGAGCCACCCAGGTACCTCTTAATGCCCTTCACGTGCTTCATCCACCCCCCCTCCTACCACCTCTCTGGTCACCACTAGGTTATTTTCTGTATTTAGTCTGGCATTTTTCTTTTCTTTCTTTCTTTCTTTTTTTTTTTTTTTTTTTTTTTTTAGATTCTACTTATAAGTGAAATCCTGTGATACTTCTTTCTCTGTCTGACTTACTTTACTTATCATACTACCCTCCAGGTCTATCCATGTTGTCACAAATAGGATCTCATTCTTTTTGTTTTTTTTATGGCTGAGTAATAGTCCTGTGTGTGTGTGAGTGCATGCATGCGTGTGTGTGTGTGTGAATGAATACTATATCTTCTTTTCCACCCATCTATGGATGGACACTTGGGTTGCTTCCATATCTCAGTTCTTGTAAGTAGTGCTACAATAAACATAGGGGTGTGCATATCTTTTTGAATTAATGTCTTTTTTTTAAAGTAAATACTCAGTAGTGACATTATTGGATTATATGGTATTTGTATTTTTACTTTTTAGTGAAACCTCCCCCCTGTTTTCCATAGTGATGCACCAATTTACATCCCTACCAGCAGTGCATGAGGGCTCTCTTTTCTCCACATCCTCACCAACACTGTGATTTCTTGATTTTTACATCTTTTACTTGTCTTGACTAATTTAATCGAGTACATCCACAAGTGTTAAATGCTTGTTTCTTTTCATAAGTAATAGATGCAATGGAAATGTTTATAATTGTTAGGATGATAGCAAAATGAACATGTGTGTGATACTATGTTCCCCAAAACTCTAAGTTTTTTAATATACATTAACTTAACATTCAGAATGGCTAGTATTTGACTTAAGATTATGTATTTTATCATGCAGTTGAGTTTCCACATACTTATATTTTGTTTAAAATTATTATTCTTCATCTGTTCTGGATTTTAAAAATGCAGTGCCATTTTAGCATCTGTATAGCTTATAATACAGCATGCTTTTCTCTTTTGACATGTTGATAGAGTGAATTATATTAATACATCTTAATAGCAAATCATTTTGGCATGGTTTGTAATACATCATTCTTTCAGTGTGTGATTCTGGCTTCTTTTGCCTCTATCTTTATATAAGATTTTTTGGCATTAATATTCATGAATCAGATTAGACTAAAGTTTTGTTGTTGGTTTTTTTCCCCCTATATTAGATTTCTGTATCCATATCATGCAGGCTTTTGAGAAAACTTGACAGTTCATGTTCTCTTCATCTGTGCTGGAAAATTTTTAACAGCTGAGTTTGTTCCTTGAAGGTTTTAGAACTCACCTGTGAGAAGACCTGCATATTGTTTACTGTGAAGTGTTTTTTTGTTTTGTTTTGTTTTGTTTTTGGATAACAATTTTTTTCCCTACTGCTTTCATTTCTAGTGTCAGTTTTAGTAATGTATATTTTCTTACCGATTTCTTTTTGGTTTTCATTTTTATTTGCATAGCAGAGGCTTTGAGAAAGCATTCTCATCATTTTTCTCCACTCTTTACCTCCCCACGACCCCACAGTTCTAAATAAAGTTGTTTAGGGGATTGTTTATTCTATTTAGCTTCTCTCTTTCCAAACCAATCTTACCCTTACCTTTACCTAAGGATACCCTTACCCTTACCTAAGGATACCCTTAGAGGTATCCTTGAGAAACATTACAGCTTTTTGCTAGCACACTTTTTAAAAAAGTCTTTGGAAAACATTGACTTGGTTCTTGTTAAGAATTAGGGACCTCTAAAATCAGTTTGGTTTTAGATGAAAAAGATAATAGAAAAATGAGATAAGATGATCAGCCTCACTGATTGCAGGGGAGAGTTTAGAAGGCATGAGAGCACTTAGCAGGGAAAATGGATTTAGCCTTAATGACTTACTACTTTTCTCGGGAGCAGAAGCTTTTAGGGTGGAGGGGTGAGTAGATCCCTCCCAGCCAGCGGGCTTCACAGACCTGAAGGAACACATAGTATTCTTGATTCCATGTTGATCTTGACTGATTTTTCACATTGATTTTCCCCTTTACCTCTTTACCCCATTGAAATCAATAGGATTTGATGGAGGGCAGGGGAAGGAAGAGGAATAGTGGGATTCTCACTTACTTCTGGGCTGGGCAACTGGATGGATGCAAGAGTCACTATTAAGCAGGATCAGAAAATAGGAGAAGGAATAGATGGAGTTGGAAAGACAAGGAATCTTGTTCCAGATATATAGTGCTTGCAAATCCTCTGAGACATCAAGGGTGAGATACTGAATTGGTATTTTGATACCTGATGACTTAAGGCAGAAATCTGCATGGAAATACTTGAGACTTATTTCAGATTTTTTAAATTTCACACATAATTACAGTAATAGCTCTGGTCTTCCTTGCTTGTAGTCTTGATGGTCTATGATAATATTGAGCTTAAGATCCTTCAAAGTCCTTAGCAGTGATATCTGGCAGGGTTCTCGATACTTTGCTCTCCTGGCTTTCTCCTTAGGCACTTACTTCCACGACATGATCCCAGGGCTGGGTCAAACTGAACTATTTTATTCTCTGAGCACTTTATCTCATGACTCAAATGAACTGCACACATTTGCTCTCGTAAATTGCCCCCCTGCTTGGAAGACAACATCCCCAAAACTTGCACAATCCTACTTAACATTTCTTCCAGTCTGACCTAAATGCGGCCTCCTCTGTGAAATGCTCCATACCTCCCCCTGCAGGGTTTACAGTTCCTTTCTCTGTTGGCTCACAGTGTGTTCACTAATGACCCCCAATAGTCTGTTTTTCTTTTCCAACAAACTTATTAAAGAACAGACTCTTGACACCATAGATTCATTTCTGTGCCCTTAGTACCTGGTTGGTTCTGGCATGAAGTGAGTACTCTGGCTTGTTGGTTAAACGAGTGGGTGACCTTTTAATCAGAATGACAGTCACAATTTTAGGTTCAATGATCAGTGTAGGTGAACATTGAAACAAGTGGCTGAATTGATTTGGGCCATAATGGATATATCCAGTGCTGTCACCTCGAAAACAGCCAAATCCACCCATCTGCTGGGATAAGGTAAACCTTAAACTACAGCAGCCCCTCTGAATCCACCTTCTCCCTTGTCCTTGCACTCTGTGCTCCAGTACTCTCTTCATTGAATTTAAACTCTTTCACCATATCTGAGATCATAATCCCACCTCTACCCCCCGGGGGGTTTGAAGTTGCTCTTAATCCCAGTTAATTGGAATCTTTTCATTTCCTGACTGGTCTTGCAGTATCTTATAATATTTATTCTCAACTCCACTTCCTTTGTCTGAGGCAGGAACTCCTGCTGCTCCCAAACCTTAAGAACCCACCTGCTGGATGAGTAACAAGTTACCTGGTGAAGCCAGGTCTGATCTACTGTGAAGGGGAAATTGACATAAACAACCCTTGAAATGATTGTGTTTTAGCTCAATTGCCAGTTGTATCATAATTAGCCTGAGATAATACGCAGAGCTAAAATATGGATAGTGATTTTAAGGTTTTGAGGGAATAATCCACTGATTTGGACTATCTCAAAGACGAATGCTTATTTTCTGTGAGAAGGCAAATGATGACCTATCATTTACAGCTGGTGTAGTTCCAGAAGGTTCTGACATCATGGCAATTACCCAGGTGCCATCAGCCACTGTTGGTCCTGTTGTGAACTCTTTGGAGAGTGTCCTGAGGGTAAGTCTTGGAAACAAATTCAAGACCTGTTGCTATGTAATGAGTCCCAAGGGGCTCTTGGCTTCCCTAGTATTTAACAGCATATGAGTAATATTAATGGCCATAATTACTAATGGCTCAACAAGGAAAATCAGAAGCCCCCGTAAAGAGCAAGGGAATGACTGTACTTTGCACAGTGAATGTCCTATGAGAGGATGGGAGGCCCAATTATGGCTGAAAGCTCTGTGTGAAGTGTTAAATAGTTTTTCAAATGGTTTTGTTGGGTCTTATTTCATGGGCATAAATGTCTTTCCTCTTTTTTTTTCTCTGTGCTTTGATTTTGCCATTAAGTATAAAGGAAAATCACTGAGTGGGAGTAAGCTAACATTTACTGCACATTTATGCTATGAAGACACCATATGGATTAACTTAATGATGTCTGAAGGTTATTTGTGACATTATTATCTCCATTTCATAGAAAAATACACTGAGGCACAGAGACGATTAATGGCTTGTGTATATAATGCATTCAGTAGGTAACAGAGCCCCAAACTCTAGAATATGAGCTTGGTGCTATTCTCACACTGGAGCTTGAATCCATGTTCACTGCTGGGCTGCCAGGTCCCAAAGGAGAGGTGACCAGAAATAAGCTCTTGGGCTGAACTTCGCTCAGAAAAACAAATCATTGTGACAGAGAGGTGGGTGATAGAGATCTATGTCTTTGGCTATTGGGGGAAGAATGAAGAGAGACCTGGGGGGAGGCAGGAGGCTAACATGGACTGATACGCTGCAGAACTGATCCTGAAGTGAACATCTCACCAGTGGCTTTTATCAAGGAACACAATAAGATGAGCTGTGACCGTAGATTGTTTCGGTGATGGGAAAGGAGTAAGAAACCCAGGCCAGCTGGAAGGCAAGGAACAGCAATGAGAGAGGGGTAAAGAACCCATTGCTCAGCAGAATGGTAAAGAAAGGAGTCAAGGCTATGGCTTCCTGGTACCGTTTTGATTGAATCCAAGAAGACTGAAAGAAATCCCAGCAGGTGAACCTGGCAGGAGCCCCCTGTGATGACCTTAGAGCAACACGGTTGACCTGACTCTGCAGATGGGAGGGAGATACCAAGAAAGAAGAACTTAGAAGAGATTTCTACATATTTAGTTACAAAATTTCTATCTCTTTGGCTTCTAAAGTCTTCTAGCAAAACAGTCAATCTTGCAAAACATTTTTTTGAAGTAAAATCGTAGTTCTGTACTTCTTTCTCTATAAGAACTTTTCAGTATTCCTTACTTTGGGGGCTCTAATTTCTTCTGATGTCAAGATCCTGGGGTTTTACAACTAAAGATTGGCACTAGATACGTGGGGACTTATCTAGGTCATGTTTCAAGATTAATGTATTCTACCCTCAGGACATTAATAGCTTCTTTTCACTTAGAACCAGATTTTTTTTTTTTAACTTTTAATGACCTTTTAACCTATTTTCATATAAAGTAAGACTTCTCCTCTGGGAATGGCCATTCCTTAATAGACTTAGGCATTAAAACTCTTTATAGAGAAAAATATTTTTTTTGTGGGGGCTTGGGGAGAACATCTCACACGAAGTTTCTGCATGTTTGGAAAAATGTGTAGTTTGGCCCATTTTCAAGTAATGAGAACTCTAAATAGAACCGTACTGTTAAAAAAAAAAAACTTTGTGGTTAAAAAAATTAGAAAGCTTGCTCAGATTAAAAAAAAGTAAATGGAAATAAAAATAGGAACGCAAATGAGTCCCAGATTTAGCAAAGTTGACAGCCCTCTAATGCCGCCACCCTAAGCCACCCTTTGCAAACTCTTTTCTGTTATATGTTTTTAATGGAAAGCAGCTGCCTTGGAAGGCATTGTTTACAATGGATCTCTGTCATAGCTCTTCATTGTAGCTATAAATAATGTCAACATGTTCTCCTATCCAGCCGCCTGGATGCTGATGCCACTCATCCATACCAGATGAGATTATATTATTCTTCCCAAAACATATTCATTATCCTCTTGTGCTGTCCCCATCCCTGAGGATAATGATGACCCTTTGTAACACCATTCATCACCGCCTATAATTGTCTGCAGCTGAGGCTGTTGGCCCTTTGGTCCTTTCCCACCTAACTTCTCTGGTGTTCAGTGATACCATGTCATGTCTGCTCTGCCTTCTTTTTGATCTCTTTCTTTGAAATGTCTTCATCTTTTTTGGTATGGACCTGTGGTTGTAAAAACAAAGCAAATGCAAGGTACGTTTATATTAGCATCTAACAGTCATGTAGTTGGGCAGTTTGACTAGCAAGGGATGAGGTGCCAATGGAGGGGCTACAAAGGATCTTAAAGGTGAGTAGAAAGTCAGCAGTAGAAGCCTGTGATATGGAGACTTCAAATATGTCTTCTGGGAGAAGCTAGAGTGAGTGGAGGCCAGTCACTCAAGTGACATTACTTTGTGTCCATTCCCCCCAGTAGGCAGGGGAGAGTTGGAGGAGAGGGAGTCCTGGAGCCTCCATGGATATGTGTTTTTTTCTGGGTAAGAGGGGACTTCATTTTGTTGGATTCCTGGGTTATGAATCACATAAGTAAAACATAAAGGATAAGTACATAGCAACATATTAAAAAAAAAGAGGAGTTATCAGTGCAACTGAATTTGAAGAATACTTGAACAAAAGAAGGCAGGTAGGCTTGAACTGGTGGGGAAACTAAGCTTAGATGGCTCTAAGAGAAGATGGTCAGTGTCTATAAAAGCAGATTTATAATTTCTTTAAAATTAGCTTTGGGGTATCTGGTACAGAATTTGGTCCTTAGAGAATGAGTTTTGGGATCAGCAGGTGATCTAGTCTCCCTCTGCAGCCTTGGAGGGCCCTCTCACCCAGAGGAATAGTCACTTGTACAGGACACATCTTCTTCCCCACAACTAGAGAAAGGCTGTGATTAAAACATGAGTGATGTCCACAAACAGCGAATGGGGATTCAAACCCAAAGAAAAGCCAGCAACCCAGATCTCCAGATGTTTGAAAAACACATATCACCAATTCAACAGAAGACCCAATTTCTGAGGTTATGATGGATTTTTAAAACAGTACATTTCTTGTCTTCTATGAGATAAGAGGGTCTCATATTTACAAACGAAGAATAGTTCTATGTTACACTAAAATCCTTCGAGACTTTGGGACTCAGAAATAAGATAACATTGAAAATCTAAAGCTGTATTAACCTGAATCACACACAGACACAAAGAACAATGTGTGCACCAAGATAAGGACTAAAAACTTAGAGAAGGTTTTCCCAGAACCAGGGCAAAAAGGGTACAGAAGCAAAAAGTATGGAAAAGGGTGAAACCAAAAGACCTGTATGCTCTAGAATTTATCAGATAGGCACTCATAAAAAGAAAAATGGCAGAAGGCAGTTCCTTAAAAGAATAGAAGGTAATTTACACAACTTAGTGGGGGAGACCCTGAGTTTGAATGAATACACAGAGGCCTGGTAGAATGGAAAAGATAGAAAACCTCCCTGGACACAGCAGGGAGAACTTAGAAAGCACCACACATAAATGGACATTTCCAAAGAGAGAACAATCTCTCCCACCACTTGTGTTTATATATATTATATAACCTATAGCATATGTTCTGGGCAACATGAAAAAGAATTGGATTAACAATGTAGCTCTCAGTGGCAATATTTGATGCAGGAAGGCCACATTTGAACCCAGACTTAGGTGTGTAATGAAAGTCTAATTCATGTGTGAGGGCAAACTATCTTTTTTTTAGATAAAAGACAATTTCACCACCCACAGAACTAGTGAGAGAAGAACCAACAAGTATTCCAAAAAAAAAAAGAGAAATATGCCTAAGAAGAAGGCTGTGAATTATAAGAAATCAAAGTGAAGAAGAAGAGATATTATAGATCCAGTTATACATAAATAATTGTTCATTAATAGAGAAAGAATCTACATTATTTTTATGTGAAATTAGAAGAGAATGAAAGGATGTATGAGCTAACGTTTTTGCTCAATAAGATAATGTGATGTTAACTAATTGACATGATAGGAAAATAGTGAATATTGGTATACAAATATATGTGTAAATTCCAGACCATTAGAATAGGGGGGGAGGAACCCTAACTAGATGACTTTAAATACAAAGGAGGAAGAAAAACAAGAAAACCTAGTAATTAGAAAAATAAGGTGGCTAGTGTAAGTCCAAACATATCAGTTATCTTGTTAAATGTGAACAGATTAAATTCTGTTCTGAGAACAGAAATTGAGATTGGATTTAAAAAATCAAGCTCAGAATATTTTAGGAAATTTCTAAAACAAAATGAAACCAGAAGGTTGGAAATCAAGTCATGAAAAGAGACACCCAACTTATGGCTTTAAGTGGAGATGGTGTAGAGGAAAATAACAAGCAAAAGTGGAATTCAGGGGAAGCACTACAAGGGACATGATAATCCAATAAATCAGCCTGAAAACTTGAATGGCAAATCTTTATAAACCTAGTAGCATGGATTTGTGATGTGTATGACAGAACATTAAAAAGTGAGTAGGGAGAGATGGACAAAATCATAATCAGAGTGGCAGACTTCTTAAAAAAAAAAAAACTCAATGAAAACCTCACTCAGAAATCGAAAGATTGAGTAGATAAAATGAGTTACAACACACAAGGATGTAATCTATAAATTTCACCGAGTGATCATATATACACATTTGTAACCTACAGAGTTTTCTCACATACACCTTACGTTCACAGAAAAACGGAAAAAAAAAAAATCAAAGCTGAAATGAGAAGCTATTAATGACCTAGAATGAGAGAATTCTGATGACAAATAGAAAAAGTCTTAAAAAAAAAACCCAAAAGGAACTATAAAGAACTATAAAGACATAAACATAAATTAGTAAAAAAAAAAATGGACTGTATTAGAGTATAAGACTTTTCCCCTTTAATTGGACTATAGAAAATTTCTGAACTAACTTGACTGGGAATATGACAACCAAATTTTTTTTCAAGAATGAAAAAGGAAGTAGAATTTATAGATTTTAGGCGACTTAAAAGAACAAGTATAACATTTTAAAATAAACTTGAGAATCTAGAAGAAATGAACTAAACGAATACTGAATCAAAAAGCAATATATCTTAAAAAGCAGGAAGTTTTAATAAAGCAGAAAGTCCCTCCAAAGATGATATTTGTGCTATGAAAGCAAAAAAAATGAGGTAAGTCTAATAATCAATGGTAATTATAAGTGGATTTGTCTTATGAAAGGAGAAGAAAAATATTCATTTTTCCTGTATTTTTGCTAGGAATTCTTGAGAAAAAGTGAAATGGGCTTTTTTTTAAAAAAAGTCCTTTCCAGAAAGCTCTTGAAGTTCTTACAGAATTTGACAGTGAAGTTGTTTCTCACTGAACAACTCCAAAATGCAACTAAATCATCACAAAACAATCAAGAGAAGAAAACACCCTTTCTTCTGTAATACTTGAATCTGAAAGGAAAGAAGCAAATATTAAATTAGTGGAAATCATATGAAAAAGATACCCTGTTATCTGATCTCACACAAAAATGGAAATGAAGTGTTTCTAATTTTCTTTTTCATGTACATCACAGAATGGAGAACATATGATACCATCTAATGAATTAATTAATTTTTTACTGAGTTTAGTTGATGAAAACAACATTGGAACACTAAGAAATGCTGGTGTTAGAAGATGGTCCTCCAAGAATAAGTGATGAAGTGTCAGCTAGAAGTTACATTAAGTGGCACACATCATTAAACAGTGTCTGATAGGAGCAGATGTTCAATTTTTCACACTGAGAAGGTAGTTCAGGAGATTCTATTGTACAGTAATGTGAGGTAGTGGCGTAATTTTCCATGAAAGTAAAATAAGCTATCCATCCTCAATGTGGCAGTGGGTATCTTTTTGTCAAGTCTACAGGTAATTTCAATGTTCCTGTCTTCATTGGAAAGTAAAGATAATTCTGAAAGTCCTAAATACCCCTTGGATATATTTGTTAATGATCTTACACTGATACAGTGCTGGGGGTGGGTAGCACCTTTGAATATCTAATAATGTTATAAGTAGTATTCCTTAGGTTAATTTTTTCAAGTTTACCATTATATCCTTTTATATCCCCTCATTCTGCCTCCTTTCTATGTCCTGGAAGTCATGGGAGAGTCACCATATGAATGTGGTCAATTCCATTGAGGCACAGCTCCCTGAAAGCTCTCTTCTTTACACTTATTTTCAGTTCATAGGCTGGGTCTTCTAGTCAGCCTTTTTGGATAATGATGTTCATCGTGCTATCAGTTCCTCGATTTTGTGTCACTATCTTAAAAAATAGCAAAAACCAGGGTGGATATGTAAATTTAATTCTACCAACTTCTAAAGGAAAAAAAAAAGTGACAGAGAACAAGAAGAACTAAACCACACAAACTCTATTCCCTCAGTATAGTTAGAAGTCAGGGACTGTGTGAACCATGAATTAGTTGGAAGTGGAAAAATAAATGCAGAATCCCAGCATGTCTCCCATGCTCCCCATGGCAAGACTTTGGGAACTGCATGGGCATTTCAGCTAAAAATCGCATGGAGAACCTAAAATGAGGAGGTGGCAGTGAAGAAAACAACCAACAAAAAGCAAAACATTGTGAAAACACACAGAAAATTCTAGTGGTAGGCCAGAGCACTGACTACAGGAGAAAGAACCTCAAAGGACAAGAAACATGAGTAGACAGTCTTTCAGAGGTGTTATACCCAAGCAAAGAAGAGGCTTAAAGCAATGGAGAGTCATACTTAGATAATGTCTAGTGCAGGGGGGGGGAAAGTAGGAAAGTTTTAGACAGGAGAAAATAAAAATATCAAAGGACGCACACCCTCTCTGCTGTCTCCCATTTCCCTTTCAAAAAACTCAAATACTTTGTAAAGAACTTACCTCTTACTGTGCTGGTAGAAGAGGATGTCCTTGAACTAGAAATCTCACAATCCAAACTGGTGGCTCTGTTCATAGAAAGGCAGAAGCATAGTTTCCATTTGTTTCTTTTTAACAAGGAGGCTGTAAAATAAAATTAGAATCCAAATATTCAACTGGCAGAAATTCATCCTCCCCCAAATCAACAGCAATACAGAAGGAAGCAGAAGTGCAACCCATAAGACTAAATTAAATAGCCTCAAACAGGCATTTGGGCTTATTGGAAAATACTTTGGATCAAAAGTTCAGGAACTATGAACATTAATGGACAAAAAACTTGAGAAAATGAAACAACTTGATTGAACTCAGGGAAGAAATGTAAGAAAAGCTAAAATTGTATCAGAAATGTAGACCTACTTATTAGTTGCCCAAGTAAATATAGATGGAAACATAATAAAGAATACTGGAATAAACTAATAAACAAGAGAATGAAAGTGAAATAAAAGAAGAAATAAAAAAGAGCCAAAGATAAGATGACTGATTCAGAAGATAGCCAAAGAAGGAATAACATATATATAATTGGAGTCCCAAAGAACAAAAGCAGAACAGAATAAATATTTGTAACTGTTAACAAATTTTCTGCATGTGAACGACTTGAATATATGTATTGAAAGAACACAAGGGCACTGTTTCAAATTTACCCTTAAACATCAATTCAAGGTCATTGTTTCATAAAGTTACTAAATGAAGATAAAGAATCTTAAGGACCATGAGGAGAAAAGAAAATAACTTATAAGGAAGTATAGGTAGACTGGCATGTGATCTCTCAAAAACAAAAGAATGGGGGTGCCTGGGTGGCTCAGTGGGTTAAAACCTCTCTGCCTTCAGCTCAGGTCATGATCCCAGGGTCCTGGGATTGAGCCCCACATCAGGCTCTCTGCTTAGCAGGGAGCCTGCTTCCTCCTCTCTCTCTCTCTCTCTCTCTCTCTGTCTGCCTCTCTGCTTACTTGTGATCTCTGTCTGTCATATAAATAAATAAAATCTTTAAAAAAAAAGAATGCAAAGTGACACGGAGGAGGCTTTTTCAGAAACTCCAAATAAAGTGTAATCCCAAAATTTCCCTCCAGCCAAGATGCCCTTTAAGTATAGGGAGGGAGAGAAAAATAAAATAAGATGAAAGCAGAGAGGGAGACAAACCATAAGAGACTCTTAACTTTAGGAAACAAACAGCATTGCTGGAGGGGAGATGGGTGGAGGGATGAGGTAATTGGGTAACGGACATTAAGGAGGGCATGTGATGTAATGAGCACTGGGTGTTACATGCAAATGATGGATCACTGAACTCTACCTCTGAAACTTAATGATACACTATAAGTTAATTAACTTAATTTAATAAAAATTTTAAAATAGTATCCTGTCTATAGTGAAACAATTTTAAACACATAAGTGCTCAGAGATTTCTATATCCATATGCCCTTTCTGAAGAATCTACTGGAAAAGTGAACTCCATTCAACCAAGAGATGACCAGGAAACCTTTAGCAGAAGGAGTATGGACAATATTTAGTAATTGTAGGTGGACGACAGGAGCAAAGAGGAGAACACATGATACTATATTTAGAAAACCTGAATACTCAATCAAAAATACTGTTTAGACTAACAGATGAGTTCAGTAAAGTTGCAGAATGGAAAATCAACATACAAATATATTGTAATTTCTTTATACTAATAACAAACTAGCAGAAAGAACAGTTAAGAAAACAATGCCATCAAAAATAATAAAATACCTAGGGATAAATTTAACCAAGAAGGAGAACTACTTGTATAATGAAAACAAGACATTAATGAAAGAAGTTGAAGACAAAAATAAGTGGAAGGTATTCTTCGCTAATGAATTGGAAAAATTAATATTTTTTTAGCTTTTTTATTTTACTTTATTTTATTTTTAAATTTTATTTTTATAAACATATAATATATTTTTATCCCTAGGGGTACAGGTCTGTGAATCGCCAGGTTTACACACTTCACAGCACTCACCATAACACATACCCTCCCCAATGTCCATAACCCCACCCCCCTCTCCCAACCCCCCTCCCCCCATCAACCCTCAGTTTGTTTTGTGAGATTGAGTCACTTATGGTTTGTCTCCCTCCCAATCCCATCTTGTTTCATTTACTCTTCTCCTACCCCCTTAACCCCCCATGTTGCATCTCCTCTCCCTCATATCACGGAGATCATATGATAGTTGTCTTTCTCTGATTGACTTATTTCGCTAAGCATGATACCCTCTAGTTCCATCCACGTCGTCGCAAATGGCAAGATTTCATTTCTTTTGATGGCTGCATAGTATTCCATTGTGTATATATACCACATCTTCTTTATCCATTCGTCTGTCGATGGACATCTAGGTTCTTTCCATAGTTTGGCTATTGTAGACATTGCTGCTATAAACATTCGGGTGCACGTGACCCTACGGATCACTATGTTTGTATCTTTAGGGTAAATACCAGCAGTGCAATTGCTGGGTCATAGGGTAGTTCTATTTTCAACATTTTGAGGAACCTCCATGCTGTTTTCCAGAGTGGTTGCACCAGCTTGCATTCCCACCAACAGTGTAGGAGGGTTCCCCTTTCTCCACATCCTCGCCAGCATCTGTCATTTCCTGACTTGTTAATTTTAACCATTCTGACTGGTGTGAGGTGATAATCTCATTGTGGTCTTGATTTGTATTTCCCTGATGCCGAGTGATATGGAGCACTTTTTCATGTGTCTGTTGGCCATCTGGTTGTCTTCTTTGCAGAAATGTCTGTTCATGTCTTCTGCCCATTTCTTGATTGGATTATTTGTTCTTTGGGTGTTGAGTTTGCTAAGTTCTTTATAGATTTTGGACACTAGCCCTTTATCTGATATGTCATTTGCAAATATCTTCTCCCATTCTGTCAGTTGTCTTTTGGTTTTGTGAACTGTTTCCTTTGCTGTGCAAAAGCTTTTGATCTTGATAAAATTCCAATAGTTCATTTTTGCCCTTGCTTCCCTTGCCTTTGGCGATGTTCCTAGGAAGATGTTGCTGCAGCTGAGGTCAAAGAGGTTGCTGCCTATGTTCTCCTCAAGGATTTTGATGGATTCCTTTCTCACATTGAGGTCCTTCATCCATTTTGAGTCTATTTTTGTGTGTGGTGTAAGGAAATGATCCAATTTCATTTTTCTGCATGTGGCTGTCCAATATTCCCAACACCATTTATTGAAGAGGCTGTCTTTTTTCCATTGGACATTCTTTCCTGCTTTGTTGAAGATTAGATGACCATAGAGTTGAGGGTCTATTTCTGGGCTCTCTATTCTGTTCCATTGATCTATGTGTCTGTTTTTGTGCCAGTACCATGCTGTCTTGATGATGACAGCTTTGTAATAGAGCTTGAAGTCTGGAATTGTGATGTCACCAACTTTGGCTTTCTTTTTCAATATTCCTTTGGCTATTCGAGGTCTTTTCTGGTTCCATATAAATTTTAGCATTATTTGTTCCATTTCTTTGAAAAAAATGGATAGTACTTTGATAGGAATTGCATTAAATGTGTAGATTGCTTTAGGTAGCATAGACATTTTCACAATATTTATTCTTCCAATCCAGGAGCATGGAACATTTTTCCATTCCTTTGTGTCTTTCATGAGTACTTTATAGTTTTCTGAGTATAGATTCTTAGCCTCTTTGGTTAGGTTTATTCCTAGATATCTTATAGTTTTGGGAGCAATTGTAAATGGGATTGACTCCTTAATTTCTCTTTCTTCTGTCTTGTTGTTGGTGTAGAGAAATGCAACTGATTTCTATGCATTGATTTTATATCCTGACACTTTACTGAATTCCTGTACCAGTTCTAGCAGTTTTGGAGTGGAGTCTTTTGGGTTTTCCACATATAGTATCATATCATCTGCGAAGAGTGATATTTTGACTTCTTCTTTGCCGATATGGATGCCTTTAATTTCCTTTTGTTGTCTGATTGCTGAGGCTAGGACTTCTAGTACTATGTTGAATAGCAGTGGTGATAACGGGCATCCCTGCCGTGTTCCTGACCTTAGCAGAAAAGCTTTCGGTTTTTCTCCATTGAGAATGATATTTGCAGTGTGTTTTTCATAGATGGCTTTGATAATATTGAGGTATGTGCCCTCTATCCCTACACTTTGATGAGTTTTGATCAGAAAGGGATGCTGTACTTTGTCAAATGCTTTTTCAGCATCTATTGAGAGTATCATATGGTTCTTGTTCTTTCTTTTATTAATGTGTTGTATCACATTGATTGATTTGCGGATGTTGAACCAACCTCGCAGTCCAGGAATAAATCCCACTTGGTCGTGGTGAATAATCCTTTAATGTACTGTTGAATCCTATTGGCTAGTATTTTGGTGAGAATTTTTGCATCTGTGTTCATCAAGGATATTGGTCTGTAGTTCTCTTTTTTGATGGGATCCTTGTCTGGTTTTGGGATGAAGGTGATGCTGGCCTCATAAAATGAGTTTGGAAGTTTTCCTTCCATTTCTATTTTTTGGAACAGTTCCAGGAGAATAGGAATTAATTCTTCTTTAAATGGTTATGGGTCTGTTCAGGCTATTTCTTCCTGGTTCAGTTGTGGTAGTTTATATGTCTCTGGGAATGCATCCATTTCTTCCAGATTGTCAAATTTGTTGGCGTAGAGTTGCTCATAGTATGTTCTTATAATTGTCTGTATTTCTTTGGTGTTAGTTGTGATCTCTCCTCTTTCATTCATGATTTTATTTATTTGGGTCCTTTCTCTTTTCTTTTTGATAAGTCTGGCCAGGGGTTTATCAATCTTATTAATTCTTTCAAAGAACCAGCTCCTAGTTTCATTGATTTGTTCTACTGTTTTTTTTTTTTTTTTTTGGTTTCTATTTCATTGATTTCTGCTCTGATCTTTATGATTTCTCTTCTCCTGCTGGGTTTAGGGTTTCTTTCTTGTTCTTTCTCCAGCTCCTTTAGGTGTAGGGTAAGGTTGTGTACCTGAGACCTTTCTTGTTTCTGAGAAAGGCTTGTACCACTATATATTTTCCTCTCAGGACTGCCTTTGTTGTGTCCCACAGATTTTGAACCGTTGTGTTTTCATTATCATTTGTTTCCATGAATTTTTTCAATTCTTCTTTAATTTCCTGGTTGACCCATTCATTCTTTAGAAGGATGCTGTTTAGTC